>NC_089871.1:20657961-20985461 GCF_036373705.1 Amia ocellicauda
ATAGTAATCTTTACAAATATTGAAATAATAAAAAATTGTATATTGTCTATGTATTCGTTGTAAGAATAAAAAACTTTAGTTAATGTAGTATATTTGGGGGCCATAGTTGGACTATCTGTGAATCTCTGTGATTGTGGTGGTACGAGTGAGCACACTGGCACAGTTGGCTGCCACTTCATCTCATATGAATATTTGTAATTGTCTGCTTAGTTGGTTGTTTTTGTTGTTTTTATTAGTTTTTATTATTTTACTAGTTAAGAACATTGTGCTTTTAAAGCCTTTTAAAGTTTATTTTGATCTGCAAAAGTCTTTTATTAATCAAGAAACATCAGTCCGATTTTTCATTTACTTTTTCCTGGATTTATCATTGTACTTCTCTTGGCTCAAACTTTCAAACGCCAACGCTACTTCAATTCTCATATCCACAACTGCACTTGGGACTACCGTGGGAAGTGTCGATTGCTTCTGGTTTTCTTCCCATACCTGGCCTGGTGTGGGTGAGCGACGCCGTGCTGCCGATCGTGTTTGTTGTGGTGTTGTCCACCTGGAGGCTCTGCTTGCTGTCGGTCAGATGGAGAGACGGATCCCCGCAAGCCGTGCGCCCCACCGGTGTATCCACCCTGCTGCCTGCGGGGACGCATGGATTCACGGACTGCTGCACAGCTGCCTGCTCATCTGGCTGTTTGCTCTCTTTGCCGTCGCTATGTGGATTAATACACTTTTCTGGGGGATTGTTATCTTTACTATTGTCAATCCCTGTTCTACTCAGAAATATTCTGTAATGGAGCTGCTTCGCTTCCAATAAATGAGCTACAAATCTCCCCCAGCTCTGTTTGCGAACCAGGACATCCTGCGCCAACCAAGATATACCCACCGCGGATCTCGTCGCAACTTCACTTACAGTAAGACTTCTCCCATCCGTTCATTTTGGTCTAATCAACAACATCCTGTCTCTAACTCTCGCCGCAGCACTAACCACGGTCTGCTCAGATGGGTTATTAAGGCAGCGATGTACTCTGGTTTTAATGACTGTGTTAAACTTGCACTTTTTAATGTTCGGTCACTTACCAACAAATCCCTCATAATCAATGAGTTTATTATTGACAAGAAGTTGGATATCATGTGCCTCACTGAGACCTGGCAACAGCCAAACAACTTTTATGATCTCAATCAATCAATCCCAGCTGATTACTCGTATATTGGTCAATCTCGCTCTACTGGCCGAGGCGGCAGTGTTGCTGTACTGTACCGGGATAATGTTAAAGTTAAACCCATCAGTTTACCTCAGCTCTCTTCTTCTGGCTGTTCTGGTTCTCAACCACTGATCATTTTAACAATCTGATTTGTTTTTATCTGAGCTGTCTTCATTATTGACTTCTGTCTGTGCCACATCCCCCAATGTACTCCTTTTAGGTGATTTTAACATTCATATCGATGCAACTGAAAAATGTAGATTTGCTGCTGATTTTATGTTATTACTGTATAGTCGTGACATCACTCAAAATGTTACATTTCCCACTCATAACAAAGGTCACATTTTAGATTTAGTCTGCTCTACCAGCATTCTTCCTTGTAATATAACAGATACACAACTCCCTATCTCTGATCACAAAGCTGTCATGTTCGAAGTCTCTGTTCCCCTTCTTAAACATGTCCAACGCACCATTTCCTTTAGAAACATAAAAAAACATCAACCCCACTGATCTTATCAATCTGATTCAGACTTACCCCAGTCCTGACTCCAAGTCTATTCATAATCTCATTGTACATTACAACGACTGTCTTTCTTCTTCCCTGAATATCCTCACTCCCTTTTAAACCCACTCTGTCTCTTTCACTCACACTGCTCCTTGGTACACCCCGGAATTACGCCAGTTAAAAACTAGTGGACGGCGTCTAGAAAGCCTGTGCAAGAGGACTGGCCTGGTATTTCACTACCAAGCATACACAGATCACCCGTTGATCTACAAGAATGCCCTCTCAGCTGCCAGAACATTTTACTACTCTAGCATCATCAATTCTGGTAAAAATAACTAAAAAGTCCTCTTTTCCACAGTAAAACGTTTACTTCAGCCACCCGATAACTTCCCTTCTGACCCCTCCTCTGAACAATGTAACAAGTTCCTCAACTTTTTCCACACAAAAATCCATGACATCCACCAATATCTATCAAAATTGCCTTCTGGTGATAATCTGTCTTGGATGAATACACCACAAGGCTCACCCTACACTACCTGTCTCTCTGATTTCACTGAACTTATCTGTAGATCCAAATCATCTACTTGTTAAAACCTGTCTGCCTGCAATTTCTCCTCTGATTACTGACATAATTAATTCCTCCCTCACTACTGGCATTGTACCTTCCACACTTAAGGTTGCTGCTGTTACTCCCATCCTTAAAAAATTGAATGCTGACCCTGATGACCTGAACAACTTCCATCCCATCTCAAACCTTTCCTTCCTTTCCAAAACACTTGAGCGGGTTGTGGGGGGTTGTTGGGACCACTTCTTTTCATAATCTACCTCCTACTGCTGGGCAAGATTATGCGTCATCACAAAGTCAATTTTCACTGCTATGCTGATGATACACAGCTTTACATCTCCACCAAACCCACCATTCCCCTCCCTCCCACTTCCCTTATTAACTGTCTCCAATATATTAGGAGCTGGATGAGCTCAAACCTCCTTAAATTTAACAGCAACAAGACAGAAGTCATGCTCATTGGCTCTGCAACTACTGGAGTTCTCTCCTTACTGGTATCCCTATCAAACTCTCCAATAGACTACAATTGGTCCAGAACTCTGCTGCCAGAATACTCACCTGCACTAGATCATCTGAACATATCACACCAGTCCTTATCCATTTACATTGGCTCCCTGTGCACTACCGTATCATCTTTAAGTGGCTCCTCCTTACTTACAAAGCCCTTCATAACCTGGCACCTACCTACCTGTCGGACCTCATCCCAGCCTATGTCCCTTCCCACTCCCTTCGTTCCTCTTCTGCTAATCTCCTCGTCACCCTCCCATTCCGTCTTGCCACCATGGGTGGTCCAGCCTTCAGCTGCTCGGCCCCCAGACTCTGGAACACACTTCCCGCACAAATAAAACAAGCAGACACTCTTTATCTTTTAAAAATCTATTAAAACTCACCTTTTTAAGAAAGCCTACCTTCTATAGCCCTATGGCTACATTTTAGCAGATGTTTCCTTTGTAACTGTCAGTCCCTATGTATTTCTCCATCGTAATCTATGTTTATTCTATGAATTTATATAGGTCAACTTTGTGTAAGATGTCCTTGAGTATCTAGAAAGGCGTCCTCCAAATAAAATGTATTATTATTATTATTATTATTATTATTATTATTATTATTATTATTATTATTATTATTATTATTATATTGAGTACGAAAAAATAACATATCACACTCATATTATAAATATTCATATTAGACACTATTCCACCACAATAGTACACATTATATCACACTCACATATCATATCACATATCACATTATGTCACACTCATATTACAAACGATGAAGTTATAATCTATATACTCCCTTCTCACAGACCTAGGATAGTTTTGTGACACATAGCTTAAGCTGGATATGGCTCAGACAGTAAGGTTGCTGCACTATGGCATAGAAGACCTTAGTTCAAGTCCCACTGTGACCAGAACAGAAAAGTATGTTAAACATGATATATTCCTACAGATGTGTTTGGCTGCTTACAGCTTTAATAGTTTCAATATTCATCTACTAGCATTATCATATTGTAGCAGTTCTGAAGACATGTTATGAAGCCTGGGCCATTTGGCCTTGTGGTTAGATCACTACACTGTGGGGTATGAAACCTGGGTTTGAATCTCATCATGCCTGAAACCCTCAAGTCTGTTAAATATGCCATATCTGTCCACATATGCTTGGTCCCCTACATCGCTGCTTGCAGCTATATGTATTAGGGGGCCAAGCAGTGAAGTTGCTGGAACCCTATTGTTAGGATTATTATTATTTTATTAGGGGGGCCAAGCAACGAAGTTGCTGGAACCCTATTGTTAGGATTATTATTATTTTATTAGGGGGGCCAAGCAACGAAGTTGCTGGAACCCTATTGTAATTGTTAGGATTATTAGGGGGCCAAGCAAAGAAGTTGCTGGAACCCTATTGTTATTGTTACGATTATTAGGGGGCCAAGCAACGAAGTTGCCGGAACCCTATTGTAATTGTTAGGATTATTAGGGGGCCAAGCAACGAAGTTGCTGGAACCCTATTGTTAGGATTATTATTATTATTATTAGGGGGCCAAGCAACGAAGTTGCTGGAACCCTATTGTAATTGTTAGGATTATTAGGGGGCCAAGCAATGAAGTTGCTGGAACCCTATTGTTAGAGACAAACCGAAAGTGTAACAAAAAACTATAATTAAAATTAATGAACAACACACAGCAATACAAGATATTTACATACACACAGGAAAATTAACAGTGGTACAACAGCAATAACTTTGCCGAATCTGTAGCGGTGGATGATTGCTTTCAATTGAAAGTCATTTCAAACTGAGATCGGCTGGATTCATGCATAAGTTCCTGTTTAAATAGATAACCATGCAACACAGGGCGCACAACTTTGTCATCTTCTGTCTCAGTGAAATCGAAACTAATGGTGACATGTTATATACTCAACTGTGCACAATTTCTGGCTCTACACAGTAGAATTGAAAGGTTGAACATAAAACATTTACTGTGCGAACTACACCCGAAAAAACGGACACACTCACTGAGGCGCTTAATATCAATAATTGGAGATATTTGCCCCTTCAGGAAAAACATTGCATTTACAAGCTGTAATTATACATAACGTGCACATTGGTAATCAATGTGACAATACAATGAAACAAAGTAAGCAACTAAATGAGGTTTAGTGATGGTAACTGTGAATTGAAAAGCTGCAGCAGTTTTAAGCTATACAAGTTTTTAGATTGATGTACACAAACGAGACTTGTAGAATAAAGTGTTTACTAATTTATTATGATACCAGAGCTATTGATATTATAACTAATTTAATTTAAAATTATACATTGAAATCATATCAGGGTAGTTGATTTTTTGAGATTAATACTGGCTTGTATTTTAACATATTTGACCACGAGGAGGAACTTGACCATGACAACCGATTATGTCAAATGGGGCCTTCATGTGATTTATATGATTAGGAGTCTGAAACCATACATTTCTTGATTGGAATCACCTGGAAGCCTCAATATTATTATTATTATAATTTCTCTGCCATGATTTTCAAAAGCTTATACAAAAAATACACTTCACACAGTGATACACAGCTGTGTAGAGTGATGCCATATGCAATATGGACTCCATATGTCAGATGGGCTGGTGGCCAGTTTGTTTTAAGTGACACATTTTGGACAATTTTCAAACGTCTTCTTCTCTGAAACCACAGGTACGATTTATGTGGAATCCCTCATCAGATTTGTTAAAGGCAATATGATTGATGAAACGAGATGGTTGCCATGAGCCAATCAAATTTGAGGAATGTTTAAATTGCATAAGGTGTATAAATGAATAAATGGTACTGTGTAGATGTGTACTTGGCCCCCTACATTGCTGCTTGCAGCTATATTTATTATTATGCTTCCATGCACGAAGTGCTGGAATCCTATTGTTTCTGTTAGGATTTTTATTAGGCTTCCATGCACGAAGTCCATGCCCCTAAAACGCTCATACATGCATTAAAACTCACGAAACTCGCAAGTGTTGTAGACACAACTTATACCTACAAATGCAGTGAAAACTACACGTGTCGGTCACATAGTGCTGCCGCCATGTTGCGATTAGAGGCGAAATTGTGAAATGCTACAAAAACCAACGGACACATGCATATGCCACTTCATACACATGTATACCTTACGGCCCACTGTTACGCTTGTTCATCAGAAGTTGCTCGGACTCACGCTTTGTCCGCCAGGCTGCGTTTTTTGATTCAAGCTTTGGTGCCTTCTACTTCATGCCACTTATACCCACTGTGCCACAAATTGGTATGCATGACAGTACTACAGAGTACTACCAAGGTTGTTAAAGGCATGTTGCTTCAGCGAAAAACATGGGTGCTGTGGGCAAATGAAAAAAAATGTACGTGCCGCTTCAGACAAGTTACACATTTCCTGACCACTGAAATGCAGTACACACATGAAACTCTGCACATGTATGTATGCCTCTGCCTTGAAGAGAAAACCAGAGAATGAAGTTGGTGGTACACGGTTTAGCCGTAATGTTGGATTTAACATGAATCCGTGTGCGAATATGAAAATGGCTACAACTCCAGAACGATAAATCGCAGTACCCTGAAACTGTGCATGTGTTACATAGATACTGCAATTTATCAAATGTGCAAGAGGCAAGTGACTGCATGCAAAAACATGGCAGCCACAAGCAAATGACTGAGCATGTATGCAAATATGCATATTTATAAATGCATGAACTTTGACCCCAGAAAAAACCCATGAGCCATATGTCACCAATGGGGACATGGCGCGCAGGTACCGATGCTGAAGGCCATGGTCACATGCAGCAGTGAATATCTACAGAACAGTGAATGCATGTAATCCAAAACAAACTGGGTTACTAAACCCATGTTTAAACCATGTAATGGAGAGCGACCATGGTGATGTTCTTCATTACGCATTTCATCAAAGTGTTCATCGGTGCGTGGTTGGGCATTTAACTCAGGAAAGGTCATGCGTCGTTTGACATATGTACCTTCATGCATGCATCGATCACATCCAGAGTAGCCTTAATGGCCCTTGGTTCTCTTTAAGAAGGACCAAGCTGGGGAATCACATACAAAGCACGATATGCACAGTTTCAATCTTTTCCCATTGACTTCAAAACCATGTTCCAGTCATTTAGTTTCCTCCATAAAATCCAACATATATTCATCTACATCTTTTGGTTTGCCCTCACCACAGAAGAGACCAATCACAAATGGCTCTTTTTCAAAAGAAATCCTCCCTAAAATTGGCCACAGTTGTAAATTTGAACTTTTATAAAGTGGCAGGCCATCCACATTGACCAAAAGTGCAATGGTGTCATTCTCCAGTCCTAGCAATTTTTCAGAAATTGACTCAATATAGGGCAGAATACCAAAGTGATAGTACTCACCACCGGTAACTTGTCTTACAGCAGCTGATGTCTGACTTGCTTTCAGTAAAGTATGGGCACATTTTGGTAAGGATGGATGATGTTTTCTCAAAATACAGTAAAGTAAATCACTGAGCGCATTCTGACAGATGCCATGTTTTACTGCCCATTTGCAAAGTTCATCCTGAAGGCCAATATCCCCTGAATCACCAGAATCAGAATCAGAATCAGAATCTGAATCACTTCCACTATAAGGGAATTCATCGTCGCTATCAACTTCACCAACACTATCATTCTCATTTATTACCGGAACATTCATTTGAAAGTTATCATGTTCATAATGTGATTCTAATTGGTTTTGGCCATCTACATATTCAATGTCTTCTGCCTCCTTGTCTGCTATGAAAGCATTTTCAGGATCTGAGGAATGACACCCTACACCAGCAGGCTCAGAAGTTGACAGCTGTTGAAGTATCCCTTCTGCATGCCTGCACAGTAGGAAAGTGATGTAAACAAACATCTAGCCATTTCAGAATTTGTATATCCCAGATTATCTGGAAAACAAAACAAAAAAGGCTGTACTCCAGCAACACTGTCCATAAAAAACTATCATTTTGAAATTAGCTTTAAATGAGAGTAGACACCTTGTGAATTGTATCACTGTATCTGTTTTACATGAGCTCACTTTCATAGGTCTGTAAAAACACATTGTGAATAGTTTCACTGCGTACTTACCTGGCATGCATACCTAAGTAGGTTTATACTCAACAATAGTAACTCATTTTTAAATTAGCTGTACTATTTGTGAATTGTTACACAAAAGTAATTTGTGAAAACAGTGCATTACTACAATATCAATGTACACATGTAACCTGTCACGAAATACTTGATATTTCAAACCACAATTTATGGAGATTAATAAACTAAAAAGGCTATGCAGTGACACTTACTTTTGTGTGAGGACTATCTTGTCTGATTAGAAAAGACAATCTGAGGAGGGCAAATTAAAGATATTTTCTGTCAGTCATGAATCATAATCGACAAAAAAAAATTAAAATAAAATTGTCTTATACGATAAAGGGCACACAGGCTTATACAGTTCACCGACTAAATAAAAAAAAACCCGCTAGTGACACTTACTTTTGTCTGACAGACGGTCTTGTCTGACACACACACACAAAAAACAATCTGAGGGGGCAAAATACAGATATTTTCTGTCAATCATGAATCATGGTCAACAAAAAAATATTGGTTTTATATCGCAGGCAAAGGAGACAAACTTTAAGACCATAAAAAAACGTAAACCGAGCAGGGAGCAGGGATGGGGGGGGGCATGTGAGAGAAACAAGTACATAAGGAAACTTAACATTGATCCGACATCATGTTTATTTTATTATTTATTGTTTTAATCATTCAATCAAGGCAAAGGGTACACATCTACTTTAACTAAGTTATGAAGTTTATAATAATTAAAACATGTATAACCAACATTACTGCTTTAACTTAATTATTAATCCTTGTTGATAAAATGACATGTCTCTAATCGCCGCACAGAAATGAATATTACAGTTCACAGTATAGGATAAACATAAAATCTATGGAGACTTACTTCAATCGATCTTCGACATGAACGACCCAAGCAACAAGTGACAAGTTAGCCGAGTGATCAGGCAGATAAAGCAAGAGACAGTTAAGCACAAAGAGCTCGCGAGTGAGGGGCGAATGTGTCTCGTGAGTGTTTCGAGAGCATTGGTGCGCTCGTGCTCCTTCTGAGAAACTGTCATTTTATTTTATTTTATTAATTCATAGCACATACCAAGAATTCAGTCAAACAAGTCTTTTAACATGGCAGTATTTAAGTATGTACACTGGCCACTCAAACTATTTAACACAAACTCAGTATGACAGTGTAATGTAGTGTAATGCCTTAATCACACATGATTTATTTGAAGGACGCCGTGTATGTTTAAGTCATTGTTTATTGATCTGTGTGTGTGTGTAGACTATAACTTACAAACTGTCAAACAATGCTAATACCAAATTTATGGAAAAACCTATGAAAATACAATTGTGTCAAAACACTGATGTGCTAACATACAACTACGTGTGTTAGCTGAATTTGGCAAAATAAATTATAAATGAACACACTTTTTAGCCGTCTAGGTTTTAGTGTGTACTGGCCCAACATTGGCCCAGCATTGGCTCAGCTATGGTGGCTGTATGCTGCTGTACCAGAATTGGGCCAGTGTGGGTTTTGCATGGGCTGAACGTGTTTTACCCTCATGGGCCCAATACGTCCTTGTTTGCTGGGAGCAATCTTAAGCTACTTAAATGGTTAGATTGTGTTTTAAAGTAAACAAAATTAAACTTAGATAATCAAGTGTTTACTAATATATTATGATATTGGAGGTATTGATAGTATTACTAATGTAATTAAATTGATATATTTCAATCAAATACGTGTAGTTGATTTATTGAGATTGTAACTGGCTTGTTCCTTAAAATATCTGAAGAGGGGGAACTTGACCATGAATACTCTGCTTACCAAAACCAAGTAAAAACTGTTGTCAACATGTGTCTTCATCCGATTAATATTTGTATGAGTCTGAAACCATACATTTCTTGACTGCAAGCAACTGGAAGCCTCAAAAGTTGCCTGTAACTTCTAGTTATTTTTATTTTCTTCCGCCAGAATATTTTCACTTTTACTTTTGAACCGCTTGGTGAAAACACACCAAACTTGGTATGAGTGTAGGGGTCTATGGTATGGTCACTAGAATACAATATGGTGGCCTAAAGTCACATGGTTTGGCAGCCATCTTGACTGTAGTCCAAAAAAATTGACTGTTTTCAAACATCGTTTTCTCAGGAATGGTAAAGAGTTGAGTGCGCTTATGTTAATACTTGATTTGGATATAACAGAAAATTGATAAATCACATGGTGTGCCCACAATATTCAATTATGCTGAAAACACTTCAGCCTCAATTCAATTTGACTGGCTGATGTGTGCTTTGGTATACAGCATCTTTGGACTGTTCTCTACAAATAGTCTATAAGAAAAGTTCCTACATGAAGAAATATGGGAGCAATGAACAAATGTTTTAGACAAGTCAATTTTGTCCAATTTTCTGACTGTAATGACGCACTGTCACCACTTGTGGCAGCATATATCGTATTTTTCACTGAGAAAACAAGATTCAGGCGCCATCTTTGGCATGTACATCGTAAAAACTAAGAACTATCAGTCACTTGCAACAGTATTACAATGGAAAGTATCTGTTTAAACACACAGACACTTCTGCAAGCAAATACAACTAGTGTAGACATGTAACAGACTGGACAAGGGAAGGTGATGTGGATAAAGCACTAGAAGCGTTGAAACAATGGAATAGAGGTCGTGAAACTTCTCAGCTGCCTCTGATGTTTGAAAGTCACGACTGGGACAAGCACTGTATCGGTGAAGCATAGTAGAACTGTAATGACTCTGACTATGATGGGGTACTGCAGAATTGTGTTTAGGAAAACACATTATGTGAGACAAATTAACTTTTTTCATGATGCTAAACCTTTTTTTATTGATCCTGAGGATGAAAATGAATATGTTACCGAAATTGATTTCTACACCTGGGATTGGTTGAAAATGAAAGCAATTTTCAAGTTGAAGTCATAAAAGAAATAGATTTTTCTTGGGTTTTGAGATCTTGAAGAAATATGCAAAGTTTGACTATGGAAAAATTGCTGTATGTGTTATACTTTTCTCAACTGCATAAAACTGAGTTTGTACTCTGAAAATGAATAAAAGAAATTTTTTATAAATATTTTGGTTGTACTACAACCCCGCCAAAGTAGGGAGTTTGGGGGGTCGGAAGGGATTCCAGAGAGGGCTGTTAGAGCAGGGTACTAACGGAAATAAGATTAGTGTGGCCGAGTGGTTGTCTGTGCAAGATGCTTAAACCCTACATAAACTGGCTGGAATTAACTTTAAAAGAAATTGTGTGTATGAGCAAACTTTTTCGGATGAATATTTCACCGTTACAGAACACGTGCCTAGAATCCCTCCGGTGTTCAGGTTAAAAGACCTACGACGGGGAGCCTATAGAAGGCACTTTTTATGAGGAGGAGTTACAAAATATTGTAGTGGGGAATGATAGAGTATTCAGAGTAGAAAAGATTTTAGGGAAAAAAAACTGAAAACAGGAAAAATTATGTGCTGATAAAATGGGTGAGGTGGCCTGAAAAGTTCAATAGCTGGGCTTTGGCTAGTGCAGTGCGGTATATACGGCCGGTATACATGTGAAAGTGCATGGAGGATCTTTCATTATGTGTCATGAAGATGGAAGAGGGTGGATTCTATCTGACACTGCCGATTAACGCGTCCCTCGACATTTATCCTAACAACACCATTTCTAGTTTTACCGTCAAGTTTGTAAAACCTATAGAACTGTGGGGTCCCTGGGAGGTGGGGTTGTCGGAAATACAGTACCCCCACACTTGGGCTGTAGTACGCAATGAAGACTCAGTCTTTTCAATTTTGGACGTCAGAGTTAAAAACAGTGGACTTTCATATTACAAGATGGCTATTATGAAAATATTGAAAAATGATTAGAAGAGATGAACAAACAGATCACTGGAGGGAAACACCTTGTCAGATTACATTACTGTTTGATTAAAAATAAAGTTTACATGGAGGCCGCACCGACGATAAGATTTAAAACCCGTGGTAACCTAGGCAGGATTTTAGGGTTTTACACCAACAAAGAGGAGGAATTTAAGGACATAATAGCCCCATACCCTGCGGATATCCATGCAGGATTTTACACCCTTTATGTCTACACAGACATCATTTCACACCAGAGGGTGAGGGATAGTTGTCCCCCTTTTAAGAAATGTACATATTAAGGGTAAAAACTGACAAGCCACACTACTTACCTGTCTCCAAGACTCATTTTGACAATATTATGATCGAAGTGAAATTGGATCAGAATATTGACATCCCCTTCCATTTTGGTAAGGTTATAAAACTACATTTTCGATGTGTGAAACTTTGTGTACACAATTAAAATTACTGTCATGAGGGGTTATGTCGATCCTAAAGACTATGTTAACTATTACAAAATGCAGGCCGGTAACGGTTTGCCCAGGTTTGCTGGAGCTAATGTGATGTATGAGAGCGGAATAGGTGGACTCTTTCACAATCTTTTCAGGATGGCTATGCCTCTTCTCAGGAGAGGCTTTCATATAGCAAAACCACACCTTTAATTAGCCGCCAAGCATATCATTAGTGACGTGATCAGCAGCGCAATGACCAGATCTGCCAACAATGATGATCAGGAGGGTTCGGGTCTAATGGTCTTGGCCAGAGGCTCTCGTAAAAGACGACACCCTCCTAGAGGGCGGAGAGTGGTAGCTAACAAAAGACAAAGAGTTACTTATTCAGTGGCAGACCATAGCAGAACTCGGAAGAGTAGGCAGCAGAAGAAGAAGAAGGCCGTTAAAAGAAAACCTAAAAGAAAGTCAAGTACTTGTCTGGGATATATTTTTTAATGATGGCTTTTGTATACAACATGTCGGAAGAATGTGTGAAATCAGAACTGGATCTGTTTTCGGTCCCTTACTTAAGACTCTGTATAGGAAAGTTGAAGAAAGTGTTTTGTGATAATTATATAATGTTTTATATTAACACTAGCATTAGAAGTAGCTTGTATACAGACTGAGCAGATTAGCTTTAGCAGGATAAGCAAAAGGTCAACAAGGTTAATTTGTTAGAAACTCCTGTCAGTAATAAAAGATCACACAGTGCCGAAATAGCCTACAGCTGTTTTGTTGAAAATCCGTTTGTGACTTAATTGTTTCTCCAGATAGGCAGGAACTGTTTTTGTTAATGAGCGATTGACAGTTGTTAAATAAGATCCGTGGGATCAGACCTTTCCTAGTATATCAAAGGAAGACATCTGTTCTTTGGATCCCACACCTCTTCCGAGGAAGACTACCATGAACATTACCAGGGTCAGAAATCTGACATCGAGATAACACTCTGGCAGACCCCGGCCACAGATCCACATGTCCTGCAATGTATATAAGGCTGACCACTTGTGCTGTTCAATAAGTCTCTGCTGAGGTAGAGTGCTTCAATGTCGGGCCCCTTCCAGGCCTGGCACGTTAAATAAATACATTTACCATCTATGCATCCAGATTGGGTTCGTCACTTACACGCAAACGAGTATTGATAAAAGTATCTACCTGAAGATTTCACCTTTTTCGGCCATTTCAGAATGGTGACCACCATCTTCTCGCAAGTGGATGTAACCCTGGGGGATAGACTGATAAGTCAAAGCAGTAATACATACCCCTATACAGTGCTGATATACTTAAGTGTATACTTATAATTAAGTGTATACTTAATTATAGCGAGGAGACTCTAAACAAACAGTTCAGCCCTGGGCTGTTTGCCAAAGATACACCGACAGCCATGGATGTCAAGGACTCAGGGGGTGCCAAGGGACTGAAAAAAAGAGCAGCATTTTCTACAGGAAGTAAAACAATTGAGCTTTTTGGCCATGTTCATTGGCCATATTTTTTCAAGAAAAAGTTATGCTCAACGGGGTTGATAAGTTGATATTAAAATTATTCTGAACAAAAATGATTTTTGTCTGATGAGCGATGATGATGAAAAATAACTTATTATTTTATCGGCCTTGCTGTTTGTTAAAAAGGTGTCAATTTCAACGGTGGTTAAACTAGGCCACACACAGGCTCTAATGATGGCTAACGCCAAGTACCCCATTGAAAGAGTCTATATGAAAGTGCATAGCATCGCCGCAGGTACTCGCATTATGAATCAGGAAAACCTCTTCCTTGGACAGCTCCCAAAATACGTCATTATGATGGACAATGAGGCATTTACAGGGTTTTATGCAAACATTCCCTTTAAATTTAAACATTATAATGCAGAATGTATGTTGACGGCATGCAGGTCCCTGCTAAACCTTTTCAACATGATTTTGAAAATGGTTGCGCAGTCCGCAGTCTAGTTCTCGCTACAGGGAGACATCTGAAGGACCAGAAAAACATTACAGAATATGAATATATATAATAATGAAAATTCATTATATTGTAAAATTGTGAAAAAACATTACAGAATAAGAATATATCATAAAGATAATTAATTATGTTGTAAAATTGTGTAATACATGTCAAAATATGGATATGCATCATAAATAAATAATCAAACTTTACATACAAAGACGTTGCTTCACAACTATAAGGTCTCATTTATGCCCTATTAATAAGACACCCAACTATGTTTTGATGTGGGGGTCATTCTTTTGATGCTGGTGGAGTAATGAGAAGTGGGGTCTTCATCCCAGTCACTTTCACCGGCCTTACAGAGACGGATTTTGTGACGGGTAGTTTGGTTAGGGATTGTTGATTGAGGCATGTTCAGACATGCCAAAGCTTGGAGGAAATCTCTCCACCATGTAGGCCTCCTACTATCCGGAATCTTATTAGAACTCGTTACATTCTTGATCAAATCAAACATATGTCATCCTTTAATCACCCGGCCTTTAAAAATAAATTCACATTGGTTATTCCAGGAGGTCACCCGAGGGGTGTTAATCATTTTATGTAGAATATATTCTGCATTTCTTTGACTTCTTTCAGGCATGCTTTTCAGTGCTTTTTCAATCTAATAAAACCGCATCAGTCTCTACAGGCTCTTCTTCTTCTGCTGCTGCTTCAATAGCTTCACTACTTTCAGAAAGCTGCTCTTTCTCCGAAGGCAACATTAAAGTTACTCTGGCTTTTTGCACCCTGTTTAACGATACTCAGATATTTTTGTAAGGTGGCTGTATAAAGCTATATTTTGCATAAGGATTTAAATCGCTTTGCTGAAATATAGACTTCATTTCACAGTCTAGATTATTTTCCACAGTGTGTTGGAGGGATTCTGAAGGTGGCGGGGTTTTTCTTAGTTTGTCAAGTTGTTCTTGAGGTACCAAGAACCTTTTTTTGGGTGTATTCCATTGCTACTATACAGATCTGGAAGTTAGAAGGCTGGTTAAGAAAAGCACAGCTATGCTCAAGAGGGATCCGATAAAACCAAAAATGACAGACTTTTGTTTTTTTAGTTTACGCAGTTGAAAAGCTGTTAAAGGTATGTTCACCTGTAGAATGTTTAAGGTGATTTCACATAAAGTTTCTATCAGATCAGAAGGGGCAGCCAACAACACAGCTTTCCTCTGACAAGGACTACCCTCAAATAATATCTTTAAAAGTGGTAGGTTTCTTCATATCCTAGCCAACATTCCTATATTTCTTCCTGATAGTCTTCAGGTGTTTGTGCTTTTCAATCCACTAGCAAGTAACCGTACGTTTTTTTTTGTCGCATCTTGGAACGATTCCAAAAATAATTTAGATTGTCTGGGCTACATTTGCTGGGCCAATGTGTTCACCTGCAGCTTTTCTCTAGGATTTTTGAAAATAATAATATAATTAGCATTTAAATTGATAGTTCGACTCTTTTTACCTTGAAAAAATAAATTTTGAACTAGATTGACGATGCTTACATTGCTATGGTGTGTATATTTTGTAAAAGCTTTCTCAACCTTGCTATTGTTGTTAGCCATCTCCATGAGATCGTCGATCACTATTAAATTACATTTGTCACTGGATAACAAATCATTGTCGCAAAGCGTCACGGGGAGACCTTCTACAAATTTTAGATTTTTAATTTTAACCATTAGCTCATCGTACAGAGGCTGCCAACATGAGTAACACCAAACTATATTATTGAGACTTTGTTATAGCTGTTGCCAAATTCTCTAAAAGCCTTTTAAGAAAAAAGCTTTTACCAGAATTGGAGGGTCCCGATATAATACATGAAAAGGGGTGTTGCAGTCTGTTATCAAAACCCCATCAATATCCATAGGGTAACATATTATAGTCCGGCAAAATATCTATTTTGTTGTACACTACCCGAAGTCTTCTCTGTATTGGCCTGTTTTCGAGAGTGTAGAGCTTATTATTTTGGACGATCTGATTCCTGGAAGTAATCACCTCTTGAGGTTGAGTGCCTTATACAACATAATTTTGAAACAAAGTCATTAGAGACTTGATATTGATCAGTTTCTTGTTAGTGTGCTTCAAAGTTATACCTTTCATCTTCATACAGCTCTTTCCTGCAGCTGTATTATAAGTCTTTGGTCCCCTCAAAGGATTCAAAGTATTTGCATCAAAGCACAGAGGACACCTGGTGGTAAATACAGCCAGCAAACTCAAAAGCCGTATGCACACCATCCACATCCGAAAACCCATCCAGAAAGTAGGGCCCAATTCTAACCTCGCCATAATTCAAAGCATGTCTGATCAAGATGTTATGATTGTCGGCCATATATTCCAACCACTGGATGGAGACCGTAGAAAAACTCTTTTGTCTGCTCCTGTAATTGTCTGGAGTTGTAATGGCTATGGTGTTTTTCTGCAAGAAATTGGCTCAAAACATTCTCATACAGAGAGAAGCTATTGTTGTACACTGCAAAGAGTCAAGTCATCATGGTTTCAACCCCATAATTCTGTGTTTCGACCATGTTAAAAAAGTGGCAGAACCAACCCTTTTTTTGCGGTTCAAAACCCAGCGCTTTAGGTAAAGTGCTCAATTTCATGGGTAAGAAGTTTAACGAGTCTATGTAACGTTGGTTGAAATCGTTGTCTGTGAAACACATTATTTTACAACCCTGTGCTATGATGTGGGGAGTTACACCATTTTCCACCAAATATTTAATCAAGATGTAAAACTCATACCCCCTAGCATTATGAGCTATGAATGTGTAATCTCGATACTTTGGACAGCGATATTTTTTAAAGAAACCCTCAACACATGACTCACCAGCTGCAGCCCACTAGCGATCCAGCATGTCTATACAGTGAATATAATTCGCTATATGAACACCCCCTTCCTACCTACACTCAAAGTCATAAAAGACATACTTGTTATGTAGGGGTGTCGGTTTAACAGACTGGATGAAACATTGGTGTTTGGTCTCTGGTGTTAAGTCAGCATTATAGAGATGACACCTCAGAGCGGCACACTTTTGGGGTTTATCCTCTTTAATGGGTTACTGTCTGTAACACTGGAGACAGAATCTTGTTTTATCGCAAGGGCTGATGCTTTGACCCGTACCCACTCTTGATATTTTGTGTTCAGAAAAACAGAAAGCGGACCGACAGATCCTTAAACAATCCTTACACTGCACTGTGGGAGCTTCACCCTTTCAACATTGCGGCATTGTGGCAGTTGCTTCAATGCATTTAGGGGTGTGGTCCTGGTCAAGACAATCTCCTGAACTCCAATCTGAATGTCTGAATGGGAAAGAAAGGTGATTTAAGCAATTTTGAGCGTGGCATGGTTGTTGGTGCCAGACGGGCCGGTCTGAGTATTTCACAATCTGCTCAGTTACTGGGATTTTCACGCACAACCATTTCTAGGGTTTACAAAGAATGGTGTGAAAAGGGAAAAACATCCAGTATGCGGCAGTCCTGTGGGCGAAAATGCCTTGTTGATGCTAGAGGTCAGAGGAGAATGGGCCGACTGATTCAAGCTGATAGAAGAGCAACTTTGACTGAAATAACCACTCGTTATAACCGAGGTATGCAGCAAAGCATTTGTGAAGCCACAACACGTACAACCTTGAGGCGGATGGGCTACAACAGCAGAAGACCCCACCGGGTACCACTCATCTCCACTACAAATAGGAAAAAGAGGCTACAATTTGCACAAGCTCACCAAAATTGGACAGTTGAAGACTGGAAAAATGTTGCCTGGTCTGATGAGTCTCGATTTCTGTTGAGACATTCAGATGGTAGAGTCAGAATTTGGCGTAAACAGAATGAGAACATGGATCCATCATGCCTTGTTACCACTGTGCAGGCTGGTGGTGGTGGTGTAATGGTGTGGGGGATGTTTTCTTGGCACACTTTAGGCCCCTTACTGCCAATTGGGCATCATTTAAATGCCACGGCCTACCTGAGCATTGTTTCTGACCATGTCCATCCCTTTATGACCACCATGTACCCATCCTCTGATGGCTACTTCCAGCAGGATAATGCACCATGTCACAAAGGTCGAATCATTTCAAATTGGTTTCTTGAACATGACAATGAGTTCACTGTACTAAACTGGCCCCCACAGTCACCAGATCTCAACCCAATAGAGCATCTTTGGGATGTGGTGGAACGGGAGCTTCGTGCCCTGGATGTGCATCCCACAAATCTCCATCAACTGCAAGATGCTATCCTATCAATATGGGCCAACATTTCTAAAGAATTCTTTCAGCACCTTGTTGAATCAATGCCACGTAGAATTAAGGCAGTTCTGAAGGCGAAAGGGGGTCAAACACAGTATTAGTATGGTGTTCCTAATAATCCTTTAGGTGAGTGTATATACATATATATTATTTTATACATGAGTACTCACAAATCGTGCTTCACTGTGTCTCTCTAAGAAAAGTGGTGTACATGTCTTTAGTGTCTATTGATAAATAAAACATTATATATATATATATATATATATATATATATATGTGTGTGTGTGTTTGCATATATATATATATATATATATATATATATATATATATATATATATATATATATGTGTGTAATGAAATTAAACGCAATATATTCTTAAATATGATACATGTTAAGGCTACGTTTAAGCATTCACTAATGTAACAAATATAATAAGTACAGGGCTGGTCAAAATGTACAGATATAATTCTATACATTTCACTGTTGTTCTCTAAGAAAAGTGGTGTATTTGTCTTTAGTGTCTATTGATAAATATAAACTAAAGAGATGTTAGCTGTGTTTGCTTAAATATGTATGTAATGACATGCAATATATGTAAGTCTATACATTTCTTAATTGATTTTTTCTTACCTTCTTATTTTGCCAACACAGTATCATCCTAAGCCTAATCATAAAACATATAAACTAAAAACACATGGACGGGTAAATATTCATTTTTCTTTTTTAATTTACTAAAACAGTATCATAAAACAATATAACCTTAAATATATATAAAACTTTTATTTATTTTATTTTTTTAATTGACTAAAACGAATCATTAAGCATTATAACCTAAAATAAAATCTATAACAAATATTTTCTTCTTTTTATTTACTAAAACAGTATCATAAAACAATATAAATAAAATTATATATATATATATATATATATATATATGTATTTAAAACTTTTCATATTCTCTTTATTTACAAAAACAGTATCATAAAACAATATAACCTAAAATAATATATATATGTATTTAAAACTTTTATTTTCTCATTCTCTATATAACCTTAAATATATGATTTTTCTTATTTTTTAATTTACAAAAACAAATCATAAAACATTATAACCTAATATATATATATATATATATATATATATATATATATATATATACACACTCACCTAAAGGATTATTAGGAACACCATACTAATACTGTGTTTGACCCCCTTTCGCCTTCAGAAATGCCTTAATTCTACGTGGCATTGATTCAACAAGGTGCTGAAAGCATTCTTTAGAAATGTTGGCCCATATTGATAGGATAGCATTTTGCAGTTGATGGAGATTTGTGGGATGCACATCCAGGGCACGAAGCTCCCGTTCCACCACATCCCAAAGATGCTCTATTGGGTTGAGATCTGGTGACTGTGGGGGCCAGTTTAGTACAGTGAACTCATTGTCATGTTCAAGAAACCAATTTGAAATGATTCGACCTTTGTGACATGGTGCATTATCCTGCTGGAAGTAGCCATCAGAGGATGGGTAAATGGTGGTCATAAAGGGATGGACATGGTCAGAAACAATGCTCAGGTAGGCCGTGGCATTTAAATGATGCCCAATTGGCAGTAAGGGGCCTAAAGTGTGCCAAGAAAACATCCCCCACACCATTACACCACCACCACCAGCCTGCACAGTGGTAACAAGGCATGATGGATCCATGTTCTCATTCTGTTTACGCCAAATTCTGACTCTACCATCTGAATGTCTCAACAGAAATCGAGACTCATCAGACCAGGCAATATTTTTCCAGTCTTCAACTGTCCAATTTTGGTGAGCTTGTGCAAATTGTAGCCTCTTTTTCCTATTTGTAGTGGAGATGAGTGGTACCCGGTGGGGTCTTCTGCTGTTGTAGCCCATCCGCCTCAAGGTTGTACGTGTTGTGGCTTCACAAATGCTTTGCTGCATACCTCGGTTGTAACGAGTGCTTATTTCAGTCAAAGTTGCTCTTCTATCAGCTTGAATCAGTCGGCCCATTCTCCTCTGACCTCTAGCATCAACAAGGCATTTTCGCCCACAGGACTGCCGCATACTGGATGTTTTTCCCTTTTCACACCATTCTTTGTAAACCCTAGAAATGGTTGTGCATGAAAATCCCAGTAACTGAGCAGATTGTGAAATACTCAGACCGGCCCGTCTGGCACCAACAACCATGCCACGCTCAAAATTCCTTAAATCACCTTTCTTTCCCATTCAGACATTCAGTTTGGAGTTCAGGAGATTGTCTTGACCAGGACCACACCCCTAAATGCATTGAAGCAACTGCCATGTGATTAGTTGATTAGATAATTGCATTAATGAGAAATTGAACAGGTGTTCCTAATAATCCTTTAGGTGAGTGTATATATATATATATATGACACACACACACAGACACATACTATACAGAGATGCATCTGAAAATCCAGACGTCCTACAGAGACACTGGGGCTGAAAGATACAGTTACTGAAAGAAGTTAATACAATTATCAACCTTAGTAATATATATTTGTACTATTTTGAGGATTTCAATTTTGCCTTTCACATGTAAGCTTTGTCAGAGTTACCTTAATCTTAACCACTGATTAACCACTTTAACGTAATTTAGACATGACGGTTTTATGTATGTATGTATGTATGTATGTATGTATGTATATATGTATGTATGTACAGTGAGGGAAAAAAGTATTTGATCCCCTGCTGATTTTGTACATTTGCCCACTGACAAAGAAATGATCAGTCTATAATTTTAATGGTAGGTGTATTTTAACAGTGAGAGACAGAATAACAACAAAAAAATCCAGAAAAACGCATTTCAAAAAAGATATAAATTGATTTGCATGTTGAAGACTCTGTATAGGAAGTTGAAGAAAGTGTTTTGTGATAATTATATAATGTTTTATATTAATACTAGCATTAGAAGTAGCTTGTATACAGACTGAGCAGATTTGCTTTAGCAGGCTAAGCAAAAGGTCAACAAGGTTGATTTGTTAGAAACTCCTATCAGTAATAAAAGATCACACAGTGCCGAAATAGCCTACAGCTGTTTGCTGAAAATTTGTTTATGACTTAATCGTTTCTCCAGATAGGCAGGAATTGTTTCTGTTAATGAGCAATTGACACTAGGTAAATGACGACCGTGGGATCGCATCTTCCTAGTGCACATCAAAGACAGACATCTGCTTTTTGGATCCATCACCTCTTCACGGGAGGACAGATCATAAACGGACCCGGACCTGTATCTTCTGATTGGATGAATGGCCATAAGATGTTAAGTCATTTTCCTATAAAGTTGTACTCATGTTTGTAAACATTAAGTCCTCACTGAAGGAATTTTTCCTGACATGGAGCTTCCGAGCCGGCTTGATTAAAGTTCTATTTGCTTTATCTCGACGACTTCTCCACTTATTTCTGAGACGGGTTCTACACATGTTAATGAGGGAAATAAGTATTTGATCCCCTATCAATCAGCAAGATTTCTGGCTCCCAGGTGTCTTTTATACAGGTAACGAGCTGAGATTAGGAGCACTCTCTTAAAGGGAGTGCTCCTAATCTCAGCTCGTTACCTGTATAAAAGACACCTGTCCACAGATTCCACAATCAGATTCCAAACTCTCCACCATGGCCAAGACCAAAGAGCTGTCCAAGGATGTCAGGGACAAGATTGTAGACCTACACAAGGCTGGAATGGCCTACAAGACCATCGCCAAGCAGCTTGGTGAGAAGGTGACAACAGTTGGTGCGATAATTCGCAAATGGAAGAAACACAAAATAACTGTCAGTCTCCCTCGGTCTGGAGCTTCATGCAAGATCTCACCTCGTGGAGTTTCAATGATCATGAGAACGGTGAGGAATCAGCCCAGAACTACACGGGAGGATCTTGTTAATGATCTCAAGGCAGCTGGGACCATAGTCACCAAGAAAACAATTGGTAACACTATGCCGTGAAGGACTGAAATCCTGCAGCACCCTCAAGGTCCCCCTGCTCAAGAAAGCACATGTACAGGCCCGTCTGAAGTTTGCCAATGAACATCTGTATGATTCAGAGGAGAACTGGGTGAAAGTGTTGTGGTCAGATGAGACCAAAATCGAGCTCTTTGGCATCAACTCAACTCGCCGTGTTTGGAGGAGGAGGAATGACCCCAAAAACACCATCCCCAGCGTCTAACATGGAGCTGGAAACATTATGCTTTGGGGGTGTTTTTCTGCTAAGGGGACAGGACAACTGCACCGCATCAAAGGGACGATGGACGGGGCCATGTACCGTCAAATCTTGGGTGAGAACCTCCTTCCCTCAGCCAGGGCATTGAAAATGGGTCGTGGATGGGTATTCCAGCATGACAATGACCCAAAACACACAGCCAAGGCAAACAAAGGAGTGGCTCAAGAAGAAGCACATTAAGGTCCTGGAGTGGCCTAGCCAGTCTCCAGACCTTAATCCCATAGAAAATCTGTGGAGGGAGATGAAGGTTCGAGTTGCCAAACGTCAGCCTCAAAACCTTAATGACTTGGAGAGGATCTGCAAAGAGGAGTGGGACAAAATCCCTCCTGAGATGTGTGCAAACCTGGTGGCCAACTACAAGAAACGTCTGACCTCTGTGATTGCCAACAAGGGTTTTGCCACCAAGTACTAAGTCGAAGGGGTCAAATACTTATTTCCCTCATTAACATGCAAATCAATTTATGATTTTTTTGTAATGCAGTTGTAATGGGTGTCTTTTGTTAAATAATTATGATGGTGACCAGGGGATAAAATTAACTTTTTTGGCCACTAGCCACTGTGTCTGGTAGAAGGAAAAAACTTACCAGCCACATGGTATTTTTACCCGCCAATGGTAAACATCACCAGAAATGCATGAGGGTGCATAAATGTGTTGTGAACATGTTAAAATATTACCTTTATTCAGGTAATAAATCAATCACAATAACAAAAGCTACCTGTATAGACTCTTAGACAGGTTCATATGAGGGAAAAGGATCTGGATAGAAAAAACATGCTCCCACACACTGTTTCTACTTGCAAGTGTTATAAGGTCTTTTATCAAAACATTGCATTCTATTGAATTATAACACTTGCAAGTAGAGACAGTGTACGGGAGCATTGTTTTCAAATGAATCAATCACATGCAATAACATGGCAGCTAATGGTGATCTGTATAATACACACTAAACTAACACATGAGAAGGGGTGTTATATGGTGACACACTGTCACTCGTCATACTCCTCTTCCTCTTCAGTGCTACTCCCTTCTCCGGGTTTCCGCACGTCATTAAAAGTCATTACATTTCAAAATATTTTCTTAAGGCCCTTAAAAGTCATTAAAATGAATGTTGTTGTCATTAAAAGTAATTGTTTATAAGCTACAATGTGAAAGGCTGTTTCTCTCTCTGATAGCTGCAAGCAGTGATGTAGGGGACCAAGCATATGTTGACAGATATGGCATATTTAACAGACTTTAGGGTTTTAGGCATGATGAGATTCAAACCCAGGTTTCATACACCACAGTACAATGATCTAACCACAAGGCCAAATGGCCCAGGCTTCATAGCATGTCTTCAGAACTGCTACAATATGATAATGCTAGTAGATGAATATTGAAACTATAAGCAGCCAAACACATCTGTAGGAATATATCATGTTTAACATACTTTTCTGTTCTGGCCACGGTGGGACTTGAACCAGGGTCTTCTATTATTATTATTTTTATTTCTTGGCAGACTCCCTTATCCAGGGCGACTTACAACATAAGTGCAAAAATACAGTAAGTAACAAGGCATCAATCATTACAAATTCAATTTAACTAAAACATAGCAATTCAAAATAATACATTTTACAAATTCCAATTTACAATTTTCACAAGTACAGTAAGTGAAGTCCTACATCCTGGACGGTGAAAGCTAAGTGCTGTCAAGATGTAGGGTCACAGTCAGGGGTTATGGGAAAGGGAGCAAGGAGGAAAACAATCAAGAACGCAAGAAGCATAATAAAAACTGTGAAGTGCTTTCTTTTTTGAGGTCAAGGACTCTGCTGTTTTGACTTCGGTGGGCAGGTCGTTCCACCATTTAGGGGCCAGGGATGAGAAGGAGTGGGCTGTGGAGGAAGGAGAGTGGAGAAGTTAGTCTTCTGGCACTGGAGGAGCACAGTGGTCTGGAGGGGATGTATGGAGAGACAGGTGTCTGAAGGTAGCTTGGTGCAGTGTGGTTGAGACAGCAGTAGGTGAGGGTCAATGTCTTGAACTGAATGCGTGCTGTATCAGGAGCCAGTGGAGGGAGCGGAGCAGTGGAGTAGCATGTGCGAACCATGGCAGAGAGAATACCAGATGAGCCGCAGAGTTCTCAATGAGCTGGAGCGGGTGGGTAGTAGATGCAGGCAGGCTGGCCAGGAGGGAGTTGCAGTAGTCCAGGCAGGAGAGGAGCAGTGACTGGACGAGCAGCTGAGTGGAGTAGTCAGTGACGAAGGGACAGATCCAGCGTATGTTGCTCTATACCATAGTGCAGTGACATTACTGTCTGAGCCATATCCAACTTAAGCAATGTATCACAAAACTATCCTATGCCTGTGAGATGGGAGTAATGAATACATAGACAACATAAAAATGTTAATTATTTCAATATTTGTAAAGATTACTATTAGTTAAATTTGTATTGGTAGTACAGCTCTCTCTCTTTTTCAGGTCCTCATGAATGTATAACATGTATCGCTTCATAAATGTACTCTATTATAAATCCAAGCCTTTATAGCAAGCTCCCCAGTGGTGCAGTGGGTAAAGGCATGAAATGCAAGACTAAAAGATGTTCTTGTATCTTGTATATGTCAACACCTGCATGTGTCTGAGTACCTATGATCAAATCCTGCTAAAAGCTTGATTTGATGGTTGAGTTTCAGAGTATGTGGGCTCTACTGGAAGTCCCTATGAGTGGTGGCATTGTCTGTGATTGAGACACTTTGTTTTATAAATCTTTTTTTATGAATTTACAAATCTGAATATAGGTCATAACACGAATTCACGCACCAAGTTTCACATCTGTCCCATTAGTGGTTTGGAAGGAGAAGAGGTTTGAATATAGTCTTATAATTGTCACTTAATCTAATATTGGCACCACACCATATGCCGTATGACCTCCAAAGTTTGTGTAGGACAACCTGCTATAGGTATCTACCAACACACCAATTTTGGTGAGTTTCTCTTATGTTGTTTTAATTTGATGGTCGTTTGAAATTTATGGACAAAAAGTTATGAATTGATTTGGTCATAGCAGACAGATTATTTGATGCATCAGCTTGCTTTTAACAAATCTGATAGAGGACCAAGCCAAGGTCATGTGTGCAAATGTTCACTTCAGTCCGCGTAACGGTTTCAGAGAAGAAGATGATTGAATATTGACCGATCCAATATGGATACCAAATCATGTGCGGGATGGAAATGTTCCCATGTGTGGGAAGATAATTGAATATTGTCTAATAATTGTAATTAATCCAATATTGGCACCAAACGATAAAGCATATGACCTCCAAATTTGTTGAGGGACAACGTCATATAGGCATCTACCAGCATACCAAATTTGGTGAGATTCTGTTCAGTAGTTTTCATTTTATGGCCATTTGAAATATATGGCGGAATAATAATAATAATAATCCAACCAATTACAAAAGGTTGTCCAGAAACTTCGTTGCTTGGCCCGCTAATAATAATAATAATAGTGTTACGCCAGAGGCCAGGGATTAGGGATCCAGGAGCGGGTCTGGAGACAGAGTTGGAGAACAGGCGAAAGGTTGGGGTCCAGCTAACACTGTTATCAAGGATATCCGAGAGGCCAGGTAAGTAAACGAGCAAGAGGTCAGGCGATCGGGCAAACAATACTATAGGGGTATATCCGAAAGGCTAGGTCGAGGTAGGGAAAGCTGTGGTCATAAACGGGGAATCTAAACTTGGAAACAAAGGCTTGGAGATGCTGCAATTAAGGCAAGGCAAAACTTTGCAGAGAATGTAACTAACAGAGGTGTATAAATACTAAAGGGAGGGTAGAGGTAACTGGAGACAGGTGTGAAATAATTGATAGATACCCACTGGGCAATAATTCAATAATGAGGGGAAAGACAAGATTGAGAAGGATCAGGGAAGAAACCTGGCGTGTCAGCATCCTTTGGTGAACATAGGGGAACAATCACAGTGCTGGCCTGACAAATAGGGCATCCAAATATGCACTGAATCTGTGGTGCATTTCACATTTTACAACACAACCAGGTTAAGCAACCTTTGACCAAGAAATTATGACCGTGACCGTAACACAAAAATGGACCCAGCTGATAAAAATGGTGTAGGGTAAAAATAATGTAGTTGCAGCAATTCTTAGTAGGAACTTTCCCTAACAGTGTTTATCACAGAGTGTAGACACTCCGTGAAGAGGTTACAAGCATTTATGTGCGCTGTTTTCAAATTACTATTAAGAAATTTAAAGAAACATCTGATCCAAATACTACATAGATTGGTAATAAAAACATATCACATACAGTAAACATAAAGCTGTGTGTCTAAACTAAAGGCTTTTTCTCTACACAACGGTGTGAAAAGCCAGCTTGTCCTATTGAGTGACAGTGTCAGGGTGCAGCAGCACCGAGATTTTCGGTTCCTCCCCTCCTCTAAAAGCTCTAATAGTGGTTTCATGCACACCCCTAATGAAGGTGTCATTTGATAGGTTACATCCCCACCAATAGCAGGTTAACAGATGTTTTGTACCCGAAGTCAGGAAGTTAGAAAAAAATTGGCTTATTTACTTTAACACGAGTGCTGCTCTTCTGAACATAAAAGCCGTGTTGCCAATTTTTAGGCCAAAGCCAAACTCTTTGGGCTCTGTAATTCACAAGGTTTGAAATATGACATACGCCGTATATTTCTGGAAAATTATTTTTTTAAACACAAACCGCCATTTCCCCTCAGCAGTAGAAGGTGCGTGAACCCCAGAAATCCATTTACAAGCTCAGTGACCGCAGTCATTTATAATGGGGTTAACCACTGTTATTGTTCTGTTGTTCTTTACGATAATTATATCAGTTCATGTTATGACTTATGTCACTGTATATTACAACAAGGAATGCATTTATATGTGTCTTATTTGTAATATAAATAATATTTTACAAAATACATGCTTGAAAAGGTTTGTGAAAAAAGTGATTATGAGGAAAGATCCTGTCCACACACTGCATGCAAAAGAGAGTCCAAAGTCATCACAAATTACCATTACATTTATTTATTTATCAGCTCACAAAGCTCATTTTAAAGTTCTCCAGACATTACAAACAGCTGAGGCTGTTAATGAGTAATCAAGTTTAAAATGATTTAAGTTATTTAATCATAGGACTTTAAAACAAGCTCTGTGAGCTGCGCTATCCAAGCACTGACGGAAGCATGAGCTGTGAAATGTCTGCTTGTGTTTTTAAACACAAGAGAGAACCCTTTGCACTTCAAGACCTGATGATTTCTTAAATAAATAAGGGTTATTTCTCATGGCTTTGGTGGCTCTTTTACATGCAGTGTGCGGACAGGATCCTTCCTCTCATAATCAAATAACTACCTCCACTCAGCTGTGGTACAATATCATGTTTTTCCTTCCAATTTTGTATGAGATGGAAAATAATTGCTGTGCTCAAGTTGTACTATTTTTGGAAAGATTATTATTTTTTAAAGGATAATACTTATATTAATGTATACATCAGTAAACTCCATACAGTGCACTTTAACATATAAAATGCATGTTCTATGCTACTTTTTAACAATGAACTGATCTGCACTTCGTTAATCACAAAACATGTAATAACATCAAGCTCTTTGTGTCACGGGTACCTCGGGTACGGGAACAGTGGACCCAATTGCAGAGCACGGAAAGGATGGTTGAACAGGCGTAGGTCGGATGCTGGCAGATCAGGGCAAGAAAGGCAAGGCAGAGTCGTGGTCGAGGTCACAGGCGAAGGTCGTGGGATCAGGCAAACAGAGTAACAAGGGAGAGATGGAGTCGTGGTCGGGAAGTCGGACAAGGGTTCGAAAATACTAAGGTCAAACAGAGCTCAAGGAGAAATGCTCAGAGATGTAGCGTGAACTAACAAAACTTCGCCCAGACTGAGGGAAGTGAGGGGATTATAAATGGAACAGTGAACTAGGTTGTGAGGTGCAGGACGAATGGGAGCAGCGTATGAGAGAACAAGTGCACGAGGGTTTCCGGAATGTTAATGGAATGATTGAAGCTGGGAGAAGTGACTGACCATGACAAGGTAATGACGACATCTAGCGGAGATGTAGTGTAAGTGCTAGATAGTTGTGACAGTACCCCCCCTCCACGATCGGCCACAGCCGAACCGGGCCGGACACGGCTGAGGCGGCCACGGGGCCGAGGAGCTGGAGCAGAAGCATGGGCCAAATTAAAGTCCGTGAGGAGCGACAGGTCGAGCACATCCGAAGCTGGAACCCAGGAGTGCTCCTTCGGACCGTAACCCTCCTAGTCGACCAGGTATTGCAGGCGACCCCGGATTCGACAGGAGTGGAGCAGGGAGCGCACCACGTAAGCGGGACCGTCATCCAAATCCAGAGGAGGAGGAGGGGGAGGAGGTGCAGGGGAAAAGGCAGGCTGAGTAGGAGCAGGCAAGGAATCTGACACCACCGGCTTCAGGAGAGAGACGTGAAACGTGGGGGCAATCCGGTAGTGCGGAGGCAACTGGATGCGGTAGGCTACCGGATTGACCTGGCGTAGAATCCGAAACGGGCCGATGTATCTGGGGCTGAGCTTCCTAGAAGGCAGGCGCATCTTAATGTCTCGGGTGGACAGCCAGACCTCTTGTCCAGGTTGATACTGTGGGGCCGGTTTTCGATGTAGGTCCGCTGCAGTCCTCTGGCGGCGGATCGCGCGTTGCAGCCGGGTGTGCGCTGCCTGCCATACTGCAGCACTGCAGCGAAACCAGTCGTCCAGCGCCGGCACATCCGTGGACTCCTCATCCCATGGGAACAGGGCAGGCTGGTAACCGAGGGTGCACTGGAATGGGGTGAGGCCAGAGGAGGAGCTGGTGAGGGAGTTCTGGGTGTATTCGGCCCAGGGTAAGAAGTGGCTCCAATCCGTCTGCGATGTACACAAACTGCGAAGAATGCAAAAATCGGCCAATCTCTTGGTTCAGGCATTCTGTCTGTCTGTTCGACTGGGGGTGATATCCCGAAGTGAGACTGATGTTCACGTTGAGTGCCTTAAAAAAGGCAGACCAGACACGTGAGGTAAACTGCGGACCCCGGTCGGATACGATGTCCTGGAAAATCGCCACCAGGATGGCAGTGTAACCCTGGGATTTCACTAGCTAGTGCTGCCACTCCTCGAAAGCCAGCTTCACAGCGAGGAGCTAACGGTTGCCAATGTCGTAGTTGCGCTCTGCCGGCGACAGCTTGCGGGAGAAGAAAGCGCAGGGGTGGAGCTTGGGCGGCTGTCCGTGGTGCTGGGAGAGTACAGCCCCCACTCCGGACTCAGAGGCGTCCACCTCCACGACGAAGGGCAGCGAGGGGTCCGGGTGCCTGAGGATGGGAGCTGTCGTGAACAGGGTCTTGAGGCGGGCGAAGGCGGCAGTGGCGGAGTCTGTCCAGGTAAAAGTCCGGAGGGAGCCCATCAATAGAGAGGTCAGTGGGGAGGCAACAGAACTAAAATTGCGGATAAACCATCGATAAAAGTTGGCAAAGCCCAGGAAGCGCTGCAGCTCCTTCACAGTGCGGGGCTCCATGTCCATGTGCACGCCGGCGGCATCAATGACATAGCCCAGGAACCTGGCGGTGGAACTCGCACTTTTCCGCCTTGACGTAGAGTCCGTTGCGCAGCAGACACTGGAGCACCTGGCACACCTGGGAGACGTGCTCGGAGAGAGAGGAGGAGTAGATGAGGATGTCGTCGATGTAGACAATCACGAAGCGATGGAGAAACGACCGCAGAGTCTCATTGACAAACACCTGGAAAATAGAAGGGGCATTGGCGAGACCGAATGGCATGACAAGGTATTCGTAATGGCCAGTCTGAGTAAGAAGTGCCATCTTAACTCATCCACCTCTCTTATGCGGATGAGGTTGTAGGCGCTGCGCAGGTCTAGCTTGGTGAAGTAGCGGGCACCTCTCAGTTGCTCCAGCGCGGCGGGCATCAAGGGCAGCGGGTACCGGTACTTCACAGTCACTGCATTGAGCCCCCTGTAGTCAATGCCGGGCTTGAGACCACCATCCTTCTTAGAGACAAAGAAGAAGCTGGCGGCAGCGGGTGACATGGAAGGACGGATGATGCCCAAGTCCAGAGCCTCCATGATGTAATCCTCCATCGCCTGTGACTCTGGAAGAGAGAGAGGATAAATATGGCCCCTTGGCGGAGAGGTGCCCGCAAAGAGGTCAATGGCACAGTCCCCGGATCGGTGCAGTGGTAATCGCAAAGCCCTGGTTTTAAACCGCCGCCAGGTCTGCGTATTCAGGAGGAATCGATGGAAAAGAGAGAGGGGGACTTTCAATGTGCATGGCCCGGCAGGGGGGTGACAGACATTCGGTGAAACAACGCTGCCCCCAGGATTTTATGTCTCCGTCTGTCCAGGAGATGGTTGGGTTATGGTGAATGAGCCAGGGTAGCCCAAGGATCAAATCTGCTCCAGGAGAATCAAGAACCAAGAAGGGCAGTTGTTCGGAGTGCAGCAAACTGATAGACAAGGTAATGGGAATTGTTTTATGGGAAATCGGGCCGGAACCAATCGGCTGGTCGTTGACTGCACGAACACGAAGAGGAGGTACACACGGTGAGAGTGGGATGTTGAGGTAATTCACCGTCTTCCGGTTGATGAAGTTCCCCGAGGATCCAGAATCTAGCAGCACAAGCACAAACATAGATTTAGAACCGAGCTGAATCCGAGCCTGAACAAGACATTGTGCAGGGGTTATTAGAGGGCATAGAGTTATACTCACGGAGTCGTCCGGGGAGGAGCCAGGACGAAGAGGGCAAGCATCGCGGAAGTGCCCAGACTGTCCGGAATAGAGGCAAAGGTGTTGCTGCACTCTTCTTTGCCTCTCTTTATGCGATAGATGGGTCCTACCCAGTTGCATGGGTTCAGGTTCTCCGGGGCTGCTGGAAGGAAGGCTGACTTCGGCCCATGGAAGCTGGACCTCAGATGTGGGATGCTGCCTTCTGGTCCTCATCAAGTTATCCAGCCAACCCACCAGTTGGATGAGCTCTTCCATCCCCAGGGCCTGATCTTTGCAGGCAAGTTCCGATTGCAAGTCGGCAAGCAACCCCCGGCGGAAAGCAGTGACGAGTGACCGCTCATTCCATCCACTATTCGCAGCCAGTGTACGGAACCTCAGGGCATAATCTGCTGCAGTTGATGTGCCCTGGTGAAGAGAGAAGAGGCGGTCCCCCGCATCCCTTCCTGCTGCTGGATGGTGGAATACCTCCTTGAAGTGAGCGAGGAAAGCGGTCAGGGACTATGTCACTTCTCCTTTTTGATCCCATATCTCGGACGCCCACAGGAGTGCTTTCCCCGTGAGGAGCGTAATTACAAAGGCGATTTTGGCCGCATCGGTAGGGAAAGATGTGGGGAGGTGTGCGAAGTAAAGGGAGCACTGGAGTAGGAACCCCTTACAGTGATCCAGGGAGCCATCGTACTTGTCTGGTATGGCTAACTGCACCGAACTGATTGGCACACGAGGAGTGGCATCTACTGCGGGAGCATCGGTGGTAGTGGGAGCAGCGGCTGCCAGGGGTTGGGGAGGTTCAGCAGGAAGGCGCCTGAGGATCTCCTCTAGGGTGCTTCCGAAGTGACGGATCGGAGGTTCATGGATCTATGGCCGACCATGTGTGCGATCTAAAAGTGCGCATATGTTCTTTCATAGCGGAGAATGACCTGTCGTTCACAGTCTCACAACCGCTAGTTAATTTAATGCAATCAGACAAGAGTGCACTTTCAAGATTGTCTATATCTAATGCACACGCCTCCTACTTGTGCACACATGGTATTTCTGCTCATTGGAAAACCGAATTGTCAACTAAGCTGAAAACGAAGATGTTTTCTTTAAATGTAGATGAGGCAACAGATGGAAACATGTACAGGATTCTGAATGTTCTTGTTCGGTAAAGTGGCAACCCAGCATCTATATGATGTATACTATGACATTGAAAAATCACCCAAACAGAAAGAATTTTTTTCTGAGTTTCAGTCCTTACTTCATTTGGAGAATAAGAGCCTAATACAGTGCATCAGGAAAGTATTCACAGCGCTTCACTTTTTCCACATTTTGTTATGTTACAGCCTTATTCCAAAATTGAATAAATTCATTATTTTCCTCAAAATTCTACAAACAATACCCCATAATGACAACGTGAAAGAAGTTTGTTTGAAATCTTTGCAAATTTATTAAAAATAAAAATCAACAAAAGCGCATGTACATAAGTATTCACAGCCTTTGCTCAATACTTTGTTGAAGCACCTTTGGCACCAATTACAGCCTCAAGTCTTTTTGAGTATGATGCTACAAGCTTGCCACACATATTTTTGGGCAGTTTCTCCCATTCTTCTTTGCAGGACCTCTCAAGCTCCATCAGGTTGGATGGGGAGCATCGTTGCACAGCCATTTTCAGATCTCTCCAGAGATGTTCAATCGGGTTCAAGTCTGGGCTCTGGCTGGGCCACTCAAGGACATTCACAGAGTTGTCCTGTAGCCTCTCCTTTGTTATAGTGGCTGTGTGCTTAGGGTCGTTGTCCTGTTGGAAGATGAACCTTTGCCCCAGTCTAAGGTCCAGAGCGCTCTGGAGCAGATTGTCATCAAGGATGTCTCTGTACATTGCTGCATTCATCTTTCCCTCAATCCTGACTAGTGTCCCAGTTCCTGCCGCTGAAAAACATCCCCACAGCATGATGCTGCCACCACCATGCTTCACTGTAGGGATGGTATTGGCCAGGTGATGAGCGGTGCCTGGTTTCCTCCAGACATGAGTTCAATCTTTGTTTCATCAGACCAGAGAATTTTGTTTCTCATGGTCTGAGAGTCCTTCAGGTGCCTTTTGGCAAACACCAGGCGGGCTGTCATGTGCCTTTTACTGAGGAGTGGCTTCCATCTGGCCACTCTACCATACAGGCCTGATTGGTGGAGTGCTGCAGAGATGGTTGTTCTTCAGGAAGGTTCTCCTCTCTCCTCAGAGACACGCTGGAGCTCTGTCAGAGTGACCATCGGGTTCTTGGTCACCTCCCTGACTAAGGCCCTTCTCCCCCGATCGCTCAGTTTGGCCGGGCGGCCAGCTCAAGGAAGAGTCCTGGTGGTTCCAAACTTCTTCACTTTACGGATGATAGAGGCCACTGTGCTCATTAGGACCTTCAATGCTGCAGAAATTTTTCTGTACCCTTCCCCAGATCTGTGCCTCGATACAATCCTGTCTCAGCGGTCTACAAACAATTCCTTGGACTTCATGGCTTGGTTTGTGCTCTGACATGCACTACTAACTGTGGGACCTTATATAGACAGGTGTGTGCCTTTCCAAATCATGTCCAATCAACAGAATTAACCACAGGTGGACTCCAATCAAGTTGTAGAAACATCTCAAGGATGATCAGTGGAAACAGGATGCACCTGAGCTCAATTTTGAGTGTCATGGCAAAGGCTGTGAATACTTATGTACATGTGTTTTTTTTTATTATTTATAATACATTTGCAAAGATTTCAAACAAACTTCTTTCACGGTGTCATTATGTATTGTTTGTTGAATTTTGAGGAAAATAATGAATTTAATCAATTTTGGAATAAGGCTGTAACATAACAAAATTTGGAAAAAGTGAAGCGCTGTGAATACTTTCCTGATGCATTGTACGTCCCATCAGCAGCAGGTTCCTGCAAATGCTGGATGTGTGCAACAGAATACAGGAGCTTATGGATCCATTGATTGCACACTTCTACAGCGTCCTGTCTCCTCATGATCAACACAAACACAGGTACATAGCAATAGCATTCTCTTTTTGTATTATCTAATTTCTGTACTAGTAGGCCCAGTTTGCAAGATCTCATTAACCCTTCAGTGTTAAAGAAAAAAAGCAATGGATTTTGTCTTTCTTTCTTTGGGGAGATAATGAAACAAATATATATATATATATATATATATATATATATATATATATATATATATACACTCACCTAAAGGATTATTAGGAACACCTGTTCAATTTCTCTTTAATGCAATTATCTAACCAACCAATCACATGGCAGTTGCTTCAATGCATTTAGGGGTGTGGTCCTGGTCAAGACAATCTCCTGAACTCCAAACTGAATGTCTGAATGGGAAAGAAAGGTGATTTAAGCAATTTTGAGCGTGGCCATGTTGGTGCCAGACGGGCCGGTCTGAGTATTTCACAATCTGCTCAGTTACTGGGATTTTCACGCACAACCATTTCTAGGGTTTACAAAGAATGGTGTGAAAAGGGAAAAACATCCAGTATGCGGCAGTCCTGTGGGCGAAAATGCCTTGTTGATGCTAGAGGTCAGAGGAGAATGGGCCAACTGATTCAAGCTGATAGAAGAGCAACTTTGACTGAAATAACCACTCGTTACAACCGAGGTATGCAGCAAAGCATTTGTGAAGCCACAACACATACAACCTTGAGGCGGATGGGCTACAACAGCAGAAGACCCCACCGGGTACCACTCATCTCCACTACAAATAGGAAAAAGAGGCTACAATTTGCACAAGCTCACCAAAATTGGACAGTTGAAGACTGGAAAAATGTTGCCTGGTCTGATGAGTCTCGATTTCTGTTGAGACATTCAGATGGTAGAGTCAGAATTTGGCGTAAACAGAATGAGAACATGGATCCATCATGCCTTGTTACCACTGTGCAGGCTGGTGGTGGTGGTGTAATGGTGTGGGGGATGTTTTCTTGGCACACTTTAGGCCCCTTAGTGCCAATTGGGCATCGTTTAAATGCCATGGCCTACCTGAGCATTGTTTCTGACCATGTCCATTCCTTTATGACCACCATGTACCCATCCTCTGATGGCTACTTCCAGCAGGATAATGCACCATGTCACAAAGGTCGAATCATTTCAAATTGGTTTCTTGAACATGACAATGAGTTCACTGTACTAAACTGGCCCCCACAGTCACCAGATCTCAACCCAATAGAGCATCTTTGGGATGTGGTGGAACGGGAGCTTCGTGCCCTGGATGTGCATCCCACAAATCTCCATCAACTGCAAGATGCTATCCTATCAATATGGGCCAACATTTCTAAAGAATTCTTTCAGCACCTTGTTGAATCAGTGCCACGTAGAATTAAGGCAGTTCTGAAGGCGAAAGGGGGTCAAACACAGTATTAGTATGGTGTTCCTAATAATCCTTTAGGTGAGTGTATATATATATATATATTAGTAAAATCTTCATAAGAGGGATGGGAAGTGCCTTGACCTGTAAACACAAAAATTATATCATGACAGATGAAGTATTGAAATTAGAAATAGCAATGTCTGTTTTCTCTCCTTAATCCTTATGTGTATATGTTTTTTTGTGATGCAGATGGCTCCTGAACCAGCTTCTTGATAAGCATGCAGTTACATCTGATGAGAAGGCCAGGATAATTTTTCTGCAACAGCAAATGGCAAAATCTGCGAGGATAGGAAGTGATGTCAACAAAAATCGGAAGACACGCATCTCTATGCGTTTGACAAGCTCACAACCATGATTGATTCATACTGAGGTATGTTCACTTTTATTCACTTTAAGTGGTAAGAAAAGTACAGAGATTTCTTATGTATTGAAATCCCTTTATTGCTATATTTATTATATGCTTGTTTTTTCCTGGAATCCTGGAATGGAATCTGAGTTAACCATAAATACAGTTTTTAGATCACTGTTAATCAGATCATTTTGGTTAATAATATTACTACTAATAATAAACTTTATTTATACAGCACTTTTCAAAACAAAGTTACAGACTTATTAAACCAGAATTAAAACATTTCAGGACTGATGCAAATATAACTAGACAATTAAAATAATACAGACAAAAATAAACAAAATTAAAGCTAAAAAATAATATTAAAGGGTTGTAATATTCCAAGAAGAGTTCTAATCAGGTTCTATTGTGATTTTGAGGTGTACTTCCAACTTTCCAGGTGTTCCTGAAGAAGTTGCAGCATGAAAAGCCCATGATCCATGTGCTGCATGCTGAAATGCTGCTACTGGTTAGGGAACTTCTCTCCAAATTTATGAAGCCTGAAACTATCCCCTTGAGTGCAAAGGGCTTGTTGAAGCTTAATGTTCACAAGAGAGACCTACAGTACACTGACAAAAGGTTGTCTGTGGGGAGATTCAGCTTCTTTGCCTTAAACAAGGCTAGAGTGGAAAAGAAGCCCTGGGTGCAGAAGGTCTACAGCTTTCTCAGAGAAGGCTACATAAAGGCAGCAACATTCCTCCTGAAAAACCTTCCCCTCAACAACAACATCATCACCTCTTTATCTGTGCTGACACCATCATTGATTCTCCACGAATCAGTCCAAGGTGCATTCAACAAATGCTGTGAAGTCCGAGGAGTTGGGTCAACTGGATGAAGAGGTGCGAGCCTACCAGATTGATACAGATCTAGGAGCACAGGCCAAATGCTTTGAGGAGAACATTGCACGAATCGATGTTGACTGGTGGAGTAAGATCTTTGCCATGAAGATGCCAGAAGGAGGAATAAGATTCCCCATCTTAGGGAAGTTTGGTAAAGGCTCTTCTGTCACTGTTCACTGGCCCTCTTGTCGAAGGATCGTTTAACATCATGGATGACATAATTGAGAAAGACAGGGTTAGGCTGAACATTGAGACATATGAAGGCTTAGCCATTATCAAGTCCCACATGAAGGTAATGGGCAAAACTGCCTCCAAAATGCAAATTACCCCTGCATTGAGGAGATTGTGCCTGTCTTCTTATGAGACATACCAAAATCATCTCAAGAAAAAGAAGGAGAACCTTGACAAGCAAAAGGAAAGGAAACTGAGGGAAGCTGCTCCTCCACCCTTGGAGTTAAACGAAAAGCTGCTGCTACAGCCTCCACCTCCTCTACCCTTGGAGTTAAACGAAAAGCTGCTGCTATAGCCTCCACCTCCTCCACCCCTGGAGTTAAATGAAAAGCTGCTGCTACAGCCTCCACCTCCTCAAGCCCTGGAGTTAAACGCACTGCTGCTGCTACAACCTCCACCTCCTCCACCCCTGCAGTTAAACGCACTGCTGCTGCTACAGCCTCCACCTCCTCCATCCCTGGAGTTAAAGGCACTGCTGCTGCTATAGTCTCCACCTCCTCCACCCCTGGAGTTAAATGCTCTGCTGCTGCTACAGCCTCCACCTCCTCCACCCCTGGAGTTAAACGCACTGCTGCTGCTACAGCCTCCACCTCCTCCACCCCTGGAGTTAAACGCACTGCTGCTGCTATAGCCTCTTTCTCCTCCACCCCTGGAGTTAAAGGCAAAACTGCTGCTACAGCCTCCACCTCCTCCACCCCTGGAGTTAAAGGCAAAACTGCTGCTACAGCCTCCACCCCTGGAGTTAAAGGCAAAGTTGCTGCTACAGCCTCCACCCCCTCCACGTCTCCTGGAGCCACTCCTGCACCTGTAGCTAGTCAAACACTGAAATGGATGTCAGGTGTAGCTAAGCTTCAGGAATATGGTTTCACAGCCAAAAGGCAGAAAAATTTAAGAGCACTCTAGAGACTTTTGCATAAGAATAGCACTTTTTGGTCTTTAGTGGTGGTGCTGTTACTTTTTTTCTATTTTTTTCTGTTAATTATTAAGAGTTTCACAAAACATTGTTTGGTCTTATAAGATAAATAAAAACATGCACTGAAAAGTTATGTAGATTGATTATTTGTCAAGGTAAGTATAATTTTTTCATAGATTAAAAATAGGTTTTAAAATACGCAAACTGGCAATATTAAAGCGGTTTAAAACATCTCCTCTTAAACGCTATTGGTCTCGACTATTTAAATAAAGTGTCGGTTAAAGGAATATGACTTGGCCTGAAAAAAAATTCAGTCAGAAGATTTTTTTTTCACTTTAATCCCTGAATCAAGCAGTACTAGTTTTTGCAGTAGAGTATACAGTACCTGGTTATTACATACCTCGGTTATCACATACCAATTTTATGATCCTATGGTTGTATCAGAGTTTCACTTTACTTCCAGTTGGTTTGTTTTTCACTGCCATGTTGTAAAATTCCTCTCAAGAAACTTGTTTCCGATTTGACCAGGTTTGGTGATGGGGAGCTGGCTGCTATATTCTCAGATCATTCACATAAACAACAATAATTATACGCGGATATATCATGAATTAAACATGAATATTATAGTAGATAGTGTATAAGCAAACGCATTTTTTCATTTGCATACGAAAAAACTAAAACAAGTGTTTTCCAAATTGGCTCATGGACACAGAACCTGAAAAAACACCTGATCAGTTTACAGCTCTGCTCCTCCATTCCTTTTATGCGATTATCTAAATAGTTTGGTTATACTGTAGATAGTCTGATATATTTTGTTCTTACATGTGCTTCATATAAAATGATCCCTGGTGTTTCTAATTCGCAGAAAATATTTTTCTTAGTATTACAAATCTTAGCACCCGTATTTGTATATAGCGAAGTAAAACAGTGAAGTGGCGGCAGCTCTGACAGTGGAATGCAGGAGGATTAGTGTCTATGCTCTGCCTCTGTATTCCAATCTGAACACTCAGAGCGGCTGTGTGGAGCTGCGTTTCGGTGCTGTTTCTCGGACTTGCACCATTTGACAATGTTTTGGGGTGTAGTTCACACAAATCGATAAAAACGTATCAACTATCCTATCCAAACGTTAGACAAGGGTCTTGTACTATGATAAATGTGGTAGTTATTTATATGTTTACTTTTATTTAGTTTTAAAATGTCTTTTTAATGACAATACAGAAAATCCAAGATGGCGGACTTTATTAAAATAACAATTTGGTATTGCATATATCTAAGTTAAGGCATAATCTAACCATTTAAGTGTATAACAGCTTTAAATAATTAATTTTTAAAAATTGATCGACCACCCTATTCTTAGTTTTATTGATGAACCAACAGGTTGGTAATGTATGTAGTGCTGACAAATGTCACACACGTCAGAAGTTATATATAAATAAATCATGCAAAGGTATGTTCACACTGCCAAGGATCTAAAGGCAGGGCTCAGGAAACACAAGAAGGGAAAGGGAATGCAGAGATGTGGTGCACACAGGATAGTAAACTAACAGACACACTGAAACAGGTACCTTATTATTTATTTATGTATTTATTTATTAGCAGGTGCCCTTGTCCAGGGCAACTTACAAAACATAAGAGCAATACAAAGTGCAATAATACAGTGCAGTTCAAGGCAAAATACATTTTACAAATTCCAATTTACACAAGTGTATACGGGATGTACAGTAAACAATATATAAGGTCTTACATCCTAGATTTAAACACACTGAAACAGGTCCCTTAGTACATGTAGAACTCAGGTAAAGAATTTAAGTCTTCAAGCACATAGGATAATGTATTTATTTAACATGCCCGGCCTGAAAGTCCCTGACATGGAAGCGCTCCACTTGAGTGGAGTCTCTCTGAACAGCTTAAGTTAACAGCTTTTATACAATGCATGACATGTGGTTCTGTGGGCAGGGTCAGTCACATGCTTTCCAAGAAGTGTTATCTCGAGGTCAGGTCTTTGGCCCTTGTAATGTTCGTGGTTGTCTTCCTGGGGGAAGGTGTGTGATGCGGAAACCAGATGGCTTCCTTTGATATACTGGGAGATGTCCGGTCCCATGGTCATCATAGCAACTGTTAATCAATAACTATGATGTGACCTCTCCAGCCTTAAGATAAGCCACAGAAAACCTTGAAGCAAATGCTGGGAGTGATTTATGCTGCATCAGCACTTGTGAAAACAGCCTCGCTAACATTTGCTTGCTTGACAATTAATACAATTGGCTCTGTTGACATATTAGTATTTCAAACATTAATATAAAACATTATACAGTTTATATAAAACATTAATACCAGCTCTTCAGAACAAATATATCTAAAGGTAAAGACAAACCGCAACCAGTTCAATCTATAATCCATTATGCAATCCCACAAATCTGTACATACAATTAATTATCTTCTCTCCAACACTCTTTCTATATACTCAAGTTTGTCTCACCTGAAACACCCTCCTCGCTTTTCCCATATGGTACTTTGCAATGATCGTTGCTTGGAGGGTTGCTCTTATACTGATCAGGCTTCCACCTGCTGCTTCCACCTTGCAGCCTGTCAAACTGACATCACAGTGTTGGACTGTCTTTTTGCTCTCATGAAACCTGCGGGTTAGAATGTTGATGGAGGGAGGGGCTTTACGTAGCATCCCTCCTTCACTACTCCTCGTTTTGTGCCACAGAATATATAGATAAGGGTGTTTTTGCTCAAAGGTACATTTCTGTAGCTACTGATGTTTTATTAGTATAAGGACCACATTCTGTTACAGGCATTCAAGGGTCAGCCCATGATGCTAAAATGTTGAGCCAGTCTAATCACTACAAGGCAATCAAGCAAATCAGCAGGAATAATTTCCCAGTGATCTCCACATGGTTGGTGACAGTACTTAACGACTGAAGAAGTGGATGATAGTACTATACAAAGACAATGGGAACTCATCATTAGAACAGCTGAGGTATAAGAACATTGAACTGCAAAATTTAAAAGGAGGTTCGCGATTCTGTAATTAAGTGACTGCACATCATTGATTGTGGCCAGCTGTTACCACCTCCACCATATCCATGCACAAAACTGTTAAAACTGTTAAAAGCAACTATACCGCTCTATACCTGCAGGCCTATTATTTATTTAACTACAGAACTTTTAATAAGCTACTTTTTGTATGCAGTCATTGACAAAATAGATCTGTGCTAACTTGCTACTCCCCCTGCACCCTCCATGTCCGAATAATTAAGGTGCAGGTGCAGTGGGTGCACACATTCGCTTTTCTAGAAAATACGATGGCTGCTTCGGGAGCAGGAGGTGAAACTATTGAGCTTGAGATGTCCCCTGCTTCTTTGAAATCAGCAGTATGGCAACATTTTGCATTCCCGGTGAGTTATGAGAACAATGTTCGTGTCGTTGATAAGAAAACTACAGTTTGCCCTGTTTGCTACACGCAGGTGTCATACTCCGCCTCCGGTAACACATCAAATATGGCAGGTGTAGCGTTAAGGGGGGATGTATTTTGATAGAGCATTCTAGCCCATGGATGACATGGATTGACATCAGTCATAAATCGAGCCCCCTCCAATAGGACACTGGGGGCTGAAACCGAAATCCAATCTCACAAACTCAAGAACCTATCGTCTATTGATCTAACGGGCATAAAAGTACCAGTAACCCGCTGCCACAGCTCAACTTCTAGCTCTGTTGCCAGAACCGAATCCAGAAACCAACTAAGTCTTTGCCGGCAACAGAAGAGTTAAACTGGGAGAAGGAGATTGAGCTGTACGAAGAATTCTTTAAAGAATTTTATTCAGTTAAAGAACTTTAGAAACTGCGCATGCCCGCCTGTATCCATCTGATCAGTGGAGTTTTACATCTGGACAGTTGACTAAGTCGACTGCAATACGAAAGTGTTCAGTCATTTAAATACCTATTGAGTCTTAAGAAACTTGACCCTTGGAAACGAACAGGGCCCTGCTTTCCTCAAAGACTTTGTCTTCAAGTAACTACGGTGGAACCCTGCTTGCAAAGAAGATTTTGTGCACAACCTTGGAGCCTTCAAACCAGTGGAAAATCTGTTTGGAAAAGAGTCTACTTTCGCGAAACCCTAACTTCCAGGTGCATCGACTGAAGTGGAAGTTATTGGACAAAGCCGAACTGGACTGCCTTTCTTCCAAACCTCGTGCTGTGTGTCTTTATTTGAGCCCGAAGACAGAGAGGCCTCTCTGCGACGAAGTTCAGATAAGTTTAACAGTTTGGAGTTTATTATTCATGACATTTGAGAAATCAATTAGAAATTTTATTCTGTGAGTCATAAACTTTAGAATGTGTATTATCATTTAGTATTTTCTTAAATATAAATGAATGCTGCATTAAACTGTTTTGTTTGACAATTTTAGAAATAAAATCTGTCAACGCCGAGAAATATCTTCTCATTCCTGTTTAACTGTTTAGTCTGAAATTGACACGTTAATAGACACTAGATTATAGGTGGCCCTGCCTATCCTTAATCATTGAACAGTAATCAATTAGGAAGAATTGTGGTTACAAGAAATGATAGAATCTTTCTCGGCACCCAAACATAAATGAGACTGATATATATAACGAGAAGTTATTTGACATAAATAACCTGCATAGTTATTTAATGTCCGACTAACAATACTAATGAGAGACTCACCTTCGTCTTACTAACTGGTATTGTAGTCAATGTGTTTGTAAATTTGTGTAACGTTTTGTGTGTTATCATATGCGATTCCATGTTCTTTGATTTGGTCACGGAAGTGATTTGTCTTTGATTTATCTTTGATTTGTTGATCTTGAGTGAATTTTAATTAGTTTTTCCCTTTTTGTATCACTAGTGTAGTGCTACATTTTATCTTTGTTTTTAATACATTTGAGAATTTATTTCCTTGGAATTGGTGTCTGCGTCCAATTATTACAGAAATTGAGTTCTACAAGATTCTAGGATTCTTGATAAGGTGATACTTAAATTCACTTCTTTAACTGAAAGTTATAGGTGTACCTTACGCTACACAGGTGAAGAACCCAGTCTTAATGCACAGATGATAACATGGATTTATTTAACATGCCAGGCCTGGAAGGGCCCAAACATGGGAGCTCTCCAGCAGAGACTCCTTGAATAACAGAAGTATACAGCTTTTATACATTGCAAGACATGTTTGTCTGTGGGCAGGGTTAGTCACAGGTTTCCCAAAGTGTTGTCTTGAGATCAGGTTTCTGAATGTTTGTGGTGGTCTTCCTGAGGAGGGGGGTCATCATGGAAGCAGGTGTTTTCCTGTTGTGGCATACAAACTGCCCAATCTCACAGTTTTCTTTAACAATGAACAATGAGGTAATCAATCACTATAATGTAGCATCTTCAGCCTTGAGAGAAGAACAAGAAACCACAAAAAAACACTAAGCAAACTGGTATCTGTGGGCTATTGATCTATTTGGGTGTTCCTCTCATCATAATGAACAGAAGTCAAAGTGGAAAGGAGAATGTCCAGAGGATATGCCCTAAACAACTGCCTATTGCTAGCTTGACAAATCTACTTTGCTCAGTCTGCATATTATTATTTCTAATATAAAACATAATACAGTTTAAATAAAACATTAATAACGGCTCTACAGCAGGTCATATGCGGAGGCATCACAACGAAATTGATATAAGTGGAAAGAAAACATTCACTCAACCTACTATCCCAGCTACATTTAGAGCCAAACTACCAATAAACTTTACTTGTGCCAAAGAAATAACAAATGCAATAGCGAAGTTTATTGCACTGGATCTGTAGCCTTTTTTGGTGGTGGAAAACACTGGGTGTAGTGCGTTTCCAAATATGCCAAGGTGTAAATAGTTATATTGAAGTAGGCAACAAGTGTTGGACATAGTTGCTGTCATGGTTCCAAGCCCTTTCCCTCTATCCCCACTAGAGGCTGCCACTGTTCTCCTACATTTTCCTTCCCTTCTCCCTGCTATCCTCCTATTATCCCTTCAACATTCCTCCACACCCATGTGCACGTTTGATCTCTCCCTTTACTCCCATTGGCCCTGCACCTCCCAACCTGCATCTCTGCTCCCTTCTTAAACCCCTCACTCCCCTCACTCAGGGCGAAGTGTCTTCAGTTCAACCTGTGTCACCAAGCCTCGCTTCCAGTGTGCCTTGTTCCTAGTGTTCTGTGCCCCATTGCTCTTCCTAGCTCTTTGTCTCCAGTCTCTTTCTATCTCTCTCTCTTGCTTGTTCCCAGTTCTCTCTCTTGCTAGCTTATAGTCCTCTCTCTCGTTCGCTCCCAATCCTGTCTCTGTCTCTCTCTCTCAGTCCTGTGTCTCTCTCTCTCTCTTGCCTGTGACCTCGACCACATCCTTGCTTAGTCCTTGTGTCTTGTCAACCGCCTCTACAAACACTGCACCTGGATCCTTACTCCCTTGCCCTGCGGTCCACCCCTGAGACCGTGACAGCTGCCAACAATAAAAAAAAATTCACATTGTTATTGTTATAAGTGTTCTATTTTTGCAAGTTGTTCAAGTTTGAGTGTTAATTTAAATGTTCTAAATGTTTGTTATTTTTACATTGAATTTACATAAGTTAATTTAATAAAAAGCAATTGTTTTTTATTTATAAAACAGGGCCAATAGTCTTAATAGTGGTGTAATCAGCACTGAAAACAAAAATATAGATAATCGAAAATCGAGTCAAATCGTGACCTAAAAATGTAAAGTCAAATCGAATCGAGGATTTTGGAGAATCGTTACACCCCTAGTAAAGATACAACATTCTGCTGTTGAGGAGGAGTAAGGGTGGCTCTCAATTGCTGAACATGAGAGAATTTCCAACTGGCTGCAGTCTGATGAAAGTTTGCTGGATGGTTCTGCAGCAAGTGCTGTGGCTTGATTGGCCCTAGTAGTGTCACTTAGTGCAACTGGTTTCAATGTGTGCATTTAGCCAATAATGGCCGTTCAAACAAGTCTGGCTTCTTCTTTTTGCCTGCACCATCTGGTGAAAAACAAAATCCTTGAAGCTGTGTTCAAGATTTCGTCATTTCAGGTATCACCTTTCACATGCTTTTCTGGCTCCATCACTTGTGTGGTCAAGAGATGGTCAACGGGTGTTCAAGAGATCGGGTGAACAGGCTGGTCAGGAGAATCCAAGAATTGGGGATCGAGAGACAAAAGCAGGGGACTGGTACACAAGAAAAACAATACAAATGATAAGGCTCGGAAATGTGACTATACAGATGACAAGACTTTGCGATGAAGGCTGGGAACAAAGGGCTATATATACACAAGGGGATAATTAATAGGGAACTAGGAGCAGGTGCGGTGAATGAGAGACAAGGACTAATTAATCAATAATGAGGTGAGTGAAGTGAAGATCATGGGAAAACACTGTAACAAGGGCAGCCTCTGGCAGTGATCCTGGGAACTGTCAAATAGCGGGTGTAACATCAGGTAACATTCAGGTTGAAAATGAACCAATATACATACAATAAATATACAGAGGCAATAATGTATGGTGAAACCTTGTACAAGGCTGTACAGTTCGAAACCTTTCAATTTCCCAAATACACGTATTAGTGTGTGTTTTATGTACAATTTTGCTCTCATTATTCATGTATTGCATTACGAAACTTGGGCAGTTAAAGAAATAACATTTTAGGCTTCTGGGGCCTTTGATGTAATGGTGCTTGATCCAGCTATTGACTGTGCAGGTTGGCCACATTCTTCTTATAAATGTTTTTTACAAAAGTTAAATGTATGTGGTCTGTGGTAGTAAGTACAATACTGTATGCAACAATCAACCTGGGCATTTAAAAAACAAACTACATAAAAATAGTTTATATACTCTGTTTGGACATAGTAATATAGGTAATTGTATAACAGTGATATGAAAATTGTGAAAGTGATATAATGCATTCTATGTTTACATTAAATATAATTGAATATATTTTTTTTTTATGAAAAAAAGTACGGTACTATCCATAGTTAGTCCATAGCAAGATCAGGACTCAGTCTTTCCTTTTTATGCACATGAAAAAACTTGCTTCTTTGCTCCCTTCACTGGTGACATTACTGAAGGATACATACTTTTAAAATGTTAAATTATGAGCAACTCCACACAGGAATTCTTTAGTGGTTCGACCCGCATACCCAAGGACGATGGATTCAATTAGCTGGTTTGTGTACGTTCTTCTCTGTACTGGGGGGATATCCCAGCCATAAGCTGTTCAAATTCACCAACCAGCTTCCTCTGCATTTTTTGAAGACTGTTAATGAACTGCCATATGGTAGGGTGCATCTTCCCAACATGGACTGGATGTGGTGGTGCCAGGCCTCCACAACATTATATGTTCTAGTTTGGTGATCCAGAACATGCTAGTGCACATTCCACTGTTCAGTAGGAAACGATGGAGTCTCACACCTGTCTCCTCTCTATTTGGATCTTCCAATTAAGTTGTCTTCAAAGTCATTTAAAATTGGCCAGCGTTCCTGTGGCCAAATTCTAACTTTTCTTCAACCTCTTTTCTGTGGCCGAAAATGCAAATGCTGAGATCATTTTGCATTTGGGCTCAATATCAGTTTGAAGTTGGGCTGGAGATCCCTGAGTAAGAGATGTAGGAGATCCATGTATGTCTGTTTTCTTCGAAGGGTCAGAAGAGCATAGACTGCGGGAACACCTTCTCGCATCTTCGTGCATGGATTGTGTACAGCTGATCAAAGAATGGTGGTGCAGCAGTAAAGGTGCAATCTGCAGATCATTCATCTGATTCTTCCAGCAAATCAAGTTTGGAAGTGTTGAATCCAACTTTTATCTGTGTATGGATCTTTCCCAATAAGTCAGACTGATGAACCAGAAGTATTTGAAGATAGAAGTTTATTGCGAAAACAAGCAGCTCGGGAGAAAAATACCCATAGAGGCAGTCTCTATGGAAGCAGTTTCTCAAAGGTACTTTCCACACACAAACATATTTATATGATATAGTACATGAAGCGACGGACTCCAATCTCCTTCCAATCAGACTTCAATCTCTTCCAGTCTCCTCAGACATGTACGTTTCTCTAGGACATATTACAGTATTGCAGATCTCGTTGCTGGGCATACAGGGAGTAATGTCTGTTATCACAACACATACCACAAGGAGCAGTCCGAGACATGGACAGGGTTAGTCACAGCATTCCTCATCTTAAATTCCTCAATATGGAGAATTTTTAGCACTCAAAACTATTTCACCCTTTGAGCCCCAGCCTCTTCAGAAGATGTAGCAAAGATGAGGATCGTCTCACCAGCAGGAAGTAGAAAGTGAAATCTTCTGAGCTGACATACACTGGGAAGATCTGTTTGTTGTGGTTTTCTCTATACATTCTCTAGTACTGAGTACTAGTACAGTTCAAACAGTGTTTCACGGTTTGCTAGAGCTGCTGCTGCTTGAAATTTGGCTCATTGAACTACTCGTTCAGGTTGGCATCTTTTAGTCTTCCTTTATAGCTTGAACAATTCTCGTCTTTGCATAATTCAAAACATGAGCTGTACTAAACTGAGTAATAGTAGCCATGTGTTTTGCATTATTTGCAACTTCTATTTATTGCACTCTTGATCTAGTACTGGCATGTATGTGCTGGTAGAACTGGTTGAAGATTTGCCCATCTAATATACGGATTCTTGCATTACAGGACTTATCTATTTCTTTTTGTATTCTTCACAGTACCTAAACATCTTCCCTTCACTTCCTTCTTATTATCGACAGTACACATAGTTTTCTTGTTCTATGTTCTATGACTCTACAATAAGTTAATGCACTCATGGTTACAAATGCTTATGTGGAGAATGTATGATGGGGGCGAACTGCTGCCAGGATGAATTACGAAAACAACTATCTGTGTAAGTTTTAATGCTAAGCATACAAAGAAGTCTGAAATTGACACCTCTGGAAAGTCAAGTTCATTCAAAGCTGCAGCTTTGACGTCACACCAGGGCAAGCTCACTGTGTTTTGCTGCATTAGCGTCAAGGAAAACCAGTTACCAAACAATTATAATAATTCATAGTCCGCGAAACAGGGGAACAGAGAACATGTGTGGTAGACATGGTCAAAACAGACATAGGTCAAGTACCGGCAAGGCAGGGCAAACAAAGGCAAGGCAAGATGTGCTCGTGGTCACAGCCAAGGGTCGGGCGATCAGGTAAACAGGGAATCAGAGGGAGTACAAGGTCACGGTCGAGGGGTAAAACCACAGGTCAAAAATTCAAAGGATTAACAAGGCACAAGGAGACTGCTTGGAGATGTAGTAGAAACTGACAAAACTTCACACCGAGTGAGAGTCAGGGAGGGGTTTATAAAGGCCGGTAAGAGAAGCAGATGATGGACAGCAGGTGTGGTGAGTGATCAGAGTGCTTGTTTGTGAGGACTGAGCAGGGAGACGCACCTGTATCCACAATCCCAGGACATTTTGAGATAGAACGTGATTTTAAATTAGCTGCTAAATTGAAATAAAACACGTTTGTTTATCCCTACTCCTTTGCTAAAATTAATCCAGTTGCTGAATGACTGTGCAACAAACAAGTCATTCTGATGACATCCTGCCTCCAAACAGCTGAACAATGTTACTGATGGGAGAGTAATTGCATGTTATGGCAATTTTATACAGTATTAACAAACAGAAAGTAAATTACTTTACGGTATTATTGTCTGCACATAAATAAAGAAAATGTTATGATTAATAAAAAGGAAATACATTAAAAGTATTTTATTATTAAGAACATAAGAAAGTTTACAAACGAGAGGAGGCCAATCAACCCATCGCACTAGTTTGGTGTTCATTAATAACTTAGTGATACATTATCATTATTATTCTAATTATACCATTGTTTGCCATGCATAAGTATTAAGTGCCATTATTAATTTGAGTGAAGGTGTAGGAACTAATTATCAGGAAAAATTTTCTCAGTTAAGGAGTTTGTCTCAAAGTGTCTCGGGATTACAACAGCACCCCACCACATATTGATAATTATTACATCTCCTCTCAGATCTCCTCTCTCCTATTCTCCAGCTCGCCTCCAGAGGTCATCATCCCCAGAATACTGAACTCAGCTTCTGACATCCCTCAATCAACCAATTAACATTCCTAGTCACCATGTGCACATCTTCCATCACTCTCTTCTCCCATTGGTTCTCACTCCCTACCTCTGTTATTTGCTTCCCTCTGCCTCTGTATGTATGTCCCTCAGTTTCATTGACTTATTGTGATTTTTTTTTTTTTTTTGCCTTATCTTTGATAGCCAATGTTGAGCATTATTAGCGGTGGCTTGACTGCTAGATTCCGTTTTTTGGACTACTCTTCTGGATTCCCTGGTTTTGTCTGTTTGCCTCCTTGATTGACCTCTAGACTGTTCTATCATGCTGACTTCTGGATTTTCCCCTTTTGGATAGTTGTTTTGGACAGCTTGTTTCACAGCTGTGATTGAGTCTGCGCTGGGTCCCCACTGGGTCTGCCCTGGTAAGCATGACAATAATTTTATTTATATAGCACTTATCAAGCACATAGCACAAAGTGCTGCACATTCAATAAAAAAACTACTTAAAAAGAACAAGATGCAATCAGGAAAGTGCATTAAAAAATGTAAAACAATAAAGCTAACGAAAAATGTTGAGTAGCACAAATGCAGTACATAAAAATAAACTGTTTCATACATTTGGAAATGCAAATGTATAAAAGTTAGTTTTGAGATGCGATTTTTAAAACCATGACCAGTGTTAAAAGTTAGGCTGTTCCAAAGTCTAGGGCCCTTTACAGCAAAAGCACAATCTCCCTTAGATTTCAACCTACACTTGGGAATGGCTAAAAATAATGATGGCCAATAATGATAACTTCTGTTTTGTCTGAGTTCAGGATCTGCAATACAGTCATGTAAAATGGCAACTTTGCAAAAGTAATTAGGTTTGACGGAGAGGTAAAGCTTAGTATTGTCCGCATTACGAATGATATGGACCAATGGTAGCATGTATAGTGAGAACATAGGCCCCAGTATCGAGCCTTGAGGCACACCACACGCAAATACAGCTGTGGCCGATGCATGATTGCCAATAGAAACTGAACATTTTCTATTTGACAGATAAGATAACCAATTTAGTGCCACCCCAGAGATCCCTACCATGTGTCTATCATAAGAAAGTTGACAAATGAGAGGAGGCCATTTGACCCATCATGTTCATTTGGTGTATCCTATCAGTTAGGATGGAAATATGTATTGCATCGAATGCGGCACTTAAAATCAACACCAGAACAGAGCAATCTCCAACATCTACATTCATCGGGTCATTTGTTACCCTAAGAAGGGCAGTTTCTGTACTATGATGTCAAACACCTGACTGAAATTTTTCAAAAATGTTATTGTTTTCTTCTACTTGCAGGAGTTGTTTTGATACCATTTCTTTCTAAGATTTTAGAGATGAAGGTGAGCTAGATAGGTCTAAAGTTGTTTAAGACAGTGGGATCCAAGGAGGGTTTCTTAAAGGCTGAACACTAGTTGTCTTAGGGCTGGTTTCACAGACCCAGATTAGCTCTAGTGGACTACCAGTGTTATTTTAGGTAGAGTAGTCTAAGACTTTTCCTAATCAAGGTCTGTGAAACCAGCCATTAAAGTAATCAAGCACACATCCAGTGCAAAGAGCTATTCATTACTGCGAGTAAGTCAGGGCCAATGGACTCAATAACTTATTTTAGGAGTCTAGAGGGTATAATATCTAGGGGACTGGAGGAAGGATTCATATGATGCACAGTGTCTAAGAGCTTCTGCATAGAAATTGGCACAAAGGAAATTATTAGACATGCTGTCAGTCTTATCCACAAAAAAAGCTGTCAATTGTGTTAAATAAAACTAATCAGCAGAATTCTAGAGCAGTAATTAAGTCAATCTACTTGGCTCTCGCATCTTTAACATTAATAAGTCCTTCATATGTTCATAATAAACCTTCCAAGCCTGTTCAGTCTTTCTGCATTTATTTTTTTAGAACATGGATGTCCTCGCTGATCCAAGGGGATTTATTTAAGGCTGACTTGGACCTGGTTTTAAGAGGAGCTTTGGCATCTAAAGTAGCTTGACATAAACTTTTGAACTTAAGTTTTTAACTAGTATTGGATATCTGTGCCAAGTCTACAGTAGAGCTGAAAATGGAGGAACATTTCGAAGCAGTTTGCGAGTTAATAATGCAAGAAAAAACTATGCTCCAAACGATTAGGAATAGTTGTGAACATAACATTAAATACAATACTCTGATGGTCAGAAACTAAAATGTCCTTTGTCACAAGATTATTCAGGGTCAGTCCAAGTGTAAATGCCAAGTCCAGAGTGTGGCAGTGATTGTGAGTTGGGCCAGACACATGCTGTACCAGATTGAAAATTTAAAAATATATGGAGATTAAAATCTCCAGCAATAATAACCTAATCATGCACAATAGATGACAATAAGAGAAATCAGACCTAAAACCAGTAATTGATTTAGGGGGGCCCCATACGGAAATGAAATGTATAGCAATATATTATAAAAATATGTGGACATATCATGCAATATAATATAAAATATATTCAGATCAAAATACATTTCTAAATTCTGTATAAAATACATTTTAGATATATATTTCACCAAATGTATTTGTAATTTCAATAAAACCTATTTGACATTTTAGTGAAATGAACTCTGAAGTTGTCATGCCTACATCCTAACCCATAGATGTCACTCTTACTCCAGCTTTCGCTGTAATGCTCCACTAACACGCCTAATGATTTGATTATCTGACACACTTGCTTCCCCTTCTGCTTCTCTTTCTCTCTGTGTATATAAACTCCCATTGTTACGATCAGTCCTCCCTAAGTCTTGTAAACGTTAGTTACACTTCTAAGCCTTCTATTCTTGTTTCCTGTTCCTCGGTATTTTGACCTGTGTTACGCCCTTTGTCCTGTTCGCCTGATCCCAACCTACTGACTGTGCTTAGACCTCGAGTTTCGCCTTGCCCTTGTTACACCAGTTTGCCAGCCCTAGACCTCCTGCTTGCCTCGACTTTCCCCTTTCGTGCTCTGCTCCTGGATCTGCCTTCTCTAAGGCACCCCTGGCATTACAGAGGTATGTATTGCCACTTGCCATTGTTTAATTTGACTGGACAAAGTATCGCATCATTCAAAATCTTTCATCAGTAACTATCTTGAATGCGGTTTATTTTAAATTACTTGTAATGCTTTAATGTGTAAATACTGTAAGCCTAAAAGCGTAATGGCAAGTGTTTTTTCACGTTTCCATGTGCTACAACAGTTTTAAGTAATCTTTAATTTTTTTTCACTTTAAAATTTCAGGTAACTCTGGGTGTTTCCAAGCTTCTGAAAAATACATGCAAGGCCATGCAAAGTCATCTTCTCTTGGAAACCGAACATGAGAGGACTGCAATTTAAACAAATTGGATACAACTGCACATCTACTTAAACAGTTGTAGCAACACATGGGAACATGCAATGCACTCACTCACTTGCACTCACACACACACAAAACTTTTTGTTATGCTTTAATTATTAATGGAAACTAGAAGAGTATGTGTTTCTTTGAGGTTGATCCTGGTCAAATCCCTGTACAATGCACTAGTTAGCCCTCATCTGGAATACTGTGTACAGTTCTGGGTACCACACTTCAAGAAAGATATCGCTGCTCTAAAGGCAGTTAAGAGGAGAACAACCAGACTTATTCCAGGTCTGAAGGGAATTTCCTACTTGGAGAGTCTGACTGAACCTTTTCACCCTGGAACAGAGGAGACTTGACTCAAGTCTTCAAAATCATGAAAGGCATCGACCACATCAAACCAGAGGAGCTTTTCCATATCAGCAGGGGACACACGCACCCAGAGACACAAATGGAAATTGGGCATCAAGGCATTCAAGACAGAAAACAGGAGACACTTCTTCACACAGAGAGTTGTCACAATTTGGAACAAACTCCCCAGCGATGTAGTAGAAGCTGAAAATTTGGGAACATTTAAAATCTGACTGGATAGGATCCTTGGATCACTCAGTTATTAATGGACACCAAACAAGCATGATGGATCGAATGGCCTTTTCTCGTTTGTAAACTTTCTTATGTTCTTCTGAATGTTGGGAAGGGCCCCAAGATTATAACCCTTGACCCAGGTGATGTTTTTCACACTGTAGCTAACCGACTAGAAAAGTATTTTTTCAAGATTTCAGACTGGCGAAGGTGAATGTAGTTTACGAAGACATGTAAAACTACAGTTGCAATGCCCTTAAACTGATTACTTTCAGAAATCAGTTCCAACTTGTTTTTAAAGGCAGGCGGCGGAGGAGGGGGAGCTTGTTGAGCTTGATGAAGGAGCTGGTGTGAAGAAGATCTGAGCTGGCCTTGTCCGAGGCACAACATGCTGAGGAGAGGCAGCCTTCGGGGTGGAGGTAGACGGGGCAGATCCACATTCGGTTCCAGATTTGGCTCCAGATGCGTGAGGCGCGTCTGCTGTCGCCAAGATCATCTCAAGCTGAGCTCATGTCACTGGTGTGATGTCACTCACTATTGCTCTTCCGGGTAGAGGAATCAAAGTTTTTTTTTTTTTTTTTTTTTTAAATGGTCTAAAATCAAATGTGCTTTTTATCCATCTTATAAGCAACGGATGTAAATGAAACTTTCAGGACATATTTAGAAAGTATAGGTACACCCTTTAATGTAAAAACAATTATGATACCCCACCTTTAATGCTGCTGCTGCAGCTACAAGTGACCACTGGTGACAAGTCCACGCTGGTTGGTGTGGGCATCAGGATGTTCATTGGCTCTTCAACCACCAAAACGTGTCACCAGGCTCTTGGGGGGGATGTTTTGCCTCACCCTTTTTTAACTATAAATGCAATGCAGTGCATATCAGTTGCACAGATCACTATAAAAGGAGCAGGAGATAGGACAAGGTGTAACCCCTAAAACCACATTTACATTAATGATCATTGTATAATTAGCTTTGCCTCTTATCCCTTAAGTAGGAAATGTCCATTCATACCATCATGATTGTTTAATTGTCACTTGTTTTACTGTTGCCTTTTAGGACATAGTTAAATCTGCTGAAAGTGCTTGTTAGCATCATACATCACTATGATAGTGGTATGGAATTTAAATAATCAATACTTATTTGATTTTGGTTACGTGGGGGAGGTTTTCCTGCCATGAAACTATATGGATCACACATTTAATGTTTTTCTTTATTGCAGCCTTTAATCCAATAGGGCATTTGTTTTATTTGCTTTTGCCTTTCTTTACCGGTATGTGTATTTTCTTCTGTCTGCTAATGTTTCCTCTTTGTTATTCCTTTATGATTTTGTTGCAGTGAAGGGCTTCCAGTGTCCTTTGATATGAGGGCGATTTAGATCTCACGCGAGGACTTTCCTGTTTAAATACCCATGCTCCACTTTGCGTATGTGGGAGGTGGGTATCATATTGATATGTGTGCTTTATATAATAGAATTGTATCTAAATCATCATTAATGGGGAATAATTAAGCTGGTTTTATGTATTCAGTTTGCAATTATACAGTTTAAATAGGTGTATTTGTGTTATTTATTTACTGCCTTGTTGTTAATAGCAACTAGGTTTTCCTTAACATAGATTGATATAGCTATAAAGGAGGGGGATAGAAAATATTGGGGTGTTGTGATGAGTTAAGAGTAAAAACCACCATGGGGCAGATTTGAGCTCACGAGCAAATAGGATTTGCTTTCCTATGTGTATAGGAGACTCGATCAGTTTACAGCGACAGCAAATAAAATTTGTATATTATTTATCAGCTTTCTGCCGTGTTTTGTTTTGAGCTGAACTTGCCACTTAATTAAACCTGGGCTGCTCATCCCAATTATTACAGGGGACTACTTTCACAATTATATTAAGTAGGTTCAAACCTATAAAGTCACTTTCAGTAAGCAATTCACAATAACAAATAGATGTTAAAAATACAGTATAAATAAATGCAACAATAATAACAAGATACAATAAATTAAATTGTGCATTGTCTTATTTATGGGTAAGAAAACTCCTTGAGACATTGTGAGGTAGCATCTATAACTTTATTTTTGACTGCACTGAACATGTTGAAATATTTATAAAGCAGTAAAAATCAACATAACACTAACTGGATTAGCATTTAAAAGCACCCCACTTCTTTTTAAAGCCCCATCATCCCAGCCCCTTTCACTGCACTGAACTAAATGAACCATTGTTGAGCAACTATGGCTGTGAATGTGACTGTGGATAAAAGGCAGAGATTCAATTTCCTAAAAAAAAGAAAGGAAGTTTGGAATTTAATTAAATCCTTTAATAACTTCAGTATGAAAGTAGGTAAACCGATTCTTTGAAAAAGTGCCTTTACATAAATAAATTAATAAATCAGCCTGAAAAACAAAATCTTTCACTTTAAGCACTCCGTACAATGTCGAAAGCCAAAATTTTCAAAGCCATTTGTCATTGGCCTACCATTCCAAGAATACAATCCGGGATGCATATTGTGTGAAAAAGTTATTCAACACTATTTAACTAAATGAAAAAAGTTTGCTACCACACTCCTACAGCATATCACTCTACCTGGATCCTGTTCTTTCTAATAACTACTACAACTTTGCAGGCAGCCTCAGTAACTAGGCATGAAGTCACTAGGGTTAACTAATACACAAACACATCTAAACACATTATACATCTTAGTAATAAATGTTCTAATGTGTATATGTAGTATTGTATATTAGCTTATTGAAAAGCTATGTAGGTCCCCTTGGGTAAAGGAATCTGCTAAATTACTTAATAATAGTAATATTGCTGCTCCTACTATTACTACTACTACTAGTGCAAATATCATACCTGATTAGACAGTGTTATGTATTAATTTTAACTAATATTATGGTTATGTTAGAAAAACTGTTACAGCAATATATTTTACCCAGAAACTCGCAACACCCTTTATAAAGAAATTCAAGCTTGGTCGCAAATGGACTTTCCAGCACAATAATGATCTGATGCATAAATGTTTAAGTTAAGTTTATGACTCAATGGTTAAGAAAGCACAAAATATAGGTTTTTGATTGACCATGATCTGAACTGAAAAAGAAGCTCACAAATGCAACTGGGAGGAGCTGGAGAGGTTCTGCATGGTGGAGTAGTCTATTATAAGAATTACAGAAGAAGGTACAGATTGTGATGGTATGAATCAAATATTTAGAAATATATGTAACTTTTTGATAGATATGCTATTGATACATACAATATTACTATTTAGACAATTAATTACTTTATTATGTCTCTGTATAAAACAGAATAGTTAGTCCTTTTAAAATAAACTTCTAGTTGCAGTTCAGCAAGGAAATTAATACATCTGGGGGCTACTAGGTTATATAAAGAACATTATAAATTATTATATAATGATCTCACCAATTCCATGAGAATTGGAGAACAAATGTACATTCATCCCCTGAAGTTACATCGTAAGTCGAGACCCTATTTGAAATTATCATAAAAATTCAGGAGTACTTTTGATAAAAGTGATGAATGCAGACTGAAGCTCTGGGGCTTCATCCCATGCTCAGTGCAATGTTGCTGACGTAAGTGCGTAAAGATGTAAGACGAGATGATGTAAGTCGGGGGATGACTGTATATGAAAAACACGTTATATTGGAATCATGTCACAGAAACCAATTCAGCCTTTAACTATTATGATTGAATTCACTTTGTATTGTATATCTAGTTAATATTATTGATTGCTTTGTGTCCTTTTCTTTTATTCATACTTGTTTTTGTTTAGTTTTTATAATTATTTGCACATGTTTGGTTATTGATTTATTACTTGCAGGTTTTCTTGTGTTTGATCTGAGTTGAAGAAAACCAGTGCTGAGTGTTGCCCAGTATCCATTTAAAAAGGCTTCCCACACCTGTCTTTTAGAGGTGGCTGGAACAGCAAAAGAGACCAGGCAGAGAACAGCAGCACAGGAACAGAGCTGTGATCATGGCAGATGGATAGATAAGGCATTTAGTACTGGCGAGTGAGTAAGAGGGTATGAATTCATTATGATTCATGGTTATTAAGGGTCTTTTCTCCAGTATGTTCCTCATTAATTCATGTATAATTCCTTTGCAACAAATGGTGTTAATCATGTGTACAAATCGGGACTGGCTATATGAATAAAAGCAAACAAAATGTATGGATTCATCACAGTTTTGAATTTTAAAATGTATTTCTTCTTGCAATAATCGGCATTATGCCAAGTTACATTTTCTTGTAAAGAATCATGCTTATTTACAAGCTAATCACATGCACTTCATGTTTACAGCCAATGATTTGAAAGTCATGACTTATTCATAGTATTTCCTAATGAACACTGCATGAGCAGATCATTACAGTAAATTCATACACTATGCGTCAACCAACTAGTAAACTGAAATATGTGGGTATAGCTGCTTCATGCTGAGCTGTAAGGGCATACAATTATTATTATGTTTTAAATGTTAGCGCATATATACAGCTATGGGAAAAATTAAGAGACCACAACATTGATTTCTGAACTTGGAGTGGTCTCTTTTTTTTCTGAGCTGTATATATACATGTAAATATTGTAGCGATATCTGCTGTATGCTATGTGTATTTGCCACCAAAACAACAAATAATCTGGCCAAGTAATGTTTCCTGCAAAGGCTTTATTTTTCAGAGCAACAGCTTCTTAATGCAGCAACACCTGTCTGTATCACTTCTGTCCTGTCCTTCTTCTGCCGTAGTGATGGGTCGATCGCGAACGAGTCGGCTCTAAGAGCCGGCTCTTGTAGGTGAAGGTTGGGAGCCGGCTCGCATATCAGAAGAGCTATTTATTTATATCTATTTATAAAAATATTTTAAAATGAACATATGAATATTCAAAAGATTTCAATGAATAGAATTAACTAATTCAAAGAACGAAAAAATAAATAAAATAATATAGGCCTAAATTCTCAAGCATGCGTTCTGACTGTCTGCTCAGACACGCAGCGTCAACCAATGAAAAAAAGAGCCGGCTCTTTTTGGTGTGCTGAGCTCTCTGAAAAGAGCCGGAATGCCCATCACTATTCTGCCGGCGGACCGGGGCGCCCCTATATATGCCCTCCCCCATGCACGGCTGCCCCAATCACGGCACCCCTGTTCCCGCGCAAGGCTGACCTATGAACCCAGAAATCAGTATTCCCCGTTTTCTAACAGTAATAATCACAGTAACACTAACTACCCTCCCCCCCCCCCACACACCCCCCACACACACACACACACAGACATAATCAACCGCAGGCATCCACAGTCCCAGATATATTACACAGTATATTTTACTGATATTTCCCCATGAAGATGTTGCAGCCCACCGCCTGCTTGCAAAAATTCTTAAAAAGAGCACTAAACTTTCAAAACTAAGGTCCCGCCTCCTAAAGCCAAGTATCAGAGGAATCAGACGGGTTCTGCCACCAGAGCAGTACTGACAGAGCATCTCTTCACTGATTGGGTAATTGACGTATGAAAGGCGTAAGCACTGAGAGCTTTTGACTGGTTAGAATGATTTAAAAGAGAAACCTGGGAGGAAGTGATACAGGAAACTGGAAACGTTATGCAGGCAGATCGGCTGTAGGAGCTTCATGGTGAAATATCAGTAAAATATAGTATTTAATGGATTTACATTTTGCATAAAATTAATACTGTCACTGTTGGTCGGTGTACAGAAAACATTTAATGTTTTGAGATATCTCTAAATATATGCGCAAACATTTTTTTTAATCCAAGTATTATTGCTATTTTATTTTATAGTTCTGCAGGCTTTTGTTCTTCCCGGAGAGTGTGAATGTTCAGAGTGTGAATGTTTCAGGTCCTGTGGGTTGTGACCCCCCCCCCCCCTATTAAGTTAGAATATCTCCATTGTTTCAGTAATAGTTCTCTCTCTCTCTCTCTCTCTCTCTCTCTCTCTCTCTCTCTCTCTCTCTCTCTCTCTCTCTCTATCTATCTATCTTGTAGTGAATTCATTCTTTTTTTAGTTAAACACCTTCTAGTAAATGCCTTCTAACTGTCTTAAAAGTTCATAAGTTTTGTTCAATTTAAACAGTCCCTTACAATATACCACATTATTTTCTTACATTCTTAATCTTTAGAACTCATTAAATTACTCTAGCCCTCTAAGTAAAGTGCTTAGGGGGAAAGTTTTTTAAAATTTATTTTAGCTCTCTCTCGCTCTCCCTCTCTCTCTCTCTCATGAAACGCATAACGTGAAGTCTGAGTTTAAAATGAATGCTCAGGGTTTGGTGGTGAGTCCAGAGCTGCAGGGGCCACTCTCTTCTAAGAGGGTGGGCTATCGTGACGTAGTGAAGAGACAGTATAAAAAGCGCATCACCCCCCGATCAATGTTTAAAGAGAATGTCTTACCTGAAAGCTATGGATGTCAACAGGCTCTACACCCCTCTCCAGTCCCGGGATCTACCTTGGTTCTATTCACCCGATTTTGTATACATGCCTGAAACCTCTGATTGCAGCCACCCTCCGGGACCTCAACCCCCGATTCCGCAAGACGAAACAGGATGCTTTGCGATGGACGTCGAAGCTAGTCTATGGGATGCACAGTCTATGGGATCCACATTATTTTCTTACATTCTTAATCTTTAGAACTCATTAAATTACTCTAGCCCTCTAAGTAAAGTGCTTAGGGGGAAAAAAAATTAAATTTATTTTAGCTCTCTCTCGCTCTCCCTCTCTCTCTCTCTCACAAAACGCATAACGTGAAGTCTGAGTTTAAAATGAATGCTCGGGGTTTGGTGGTGGGTCCGGAGCCGCAGGGGCCACTCTCTTCTAAGAGATCCTGAACGGTTCTGCGTTTGCTGCACTGTCTATCGCGGACTCGTCACGGGAAGGGGGCGTTCCAGCGGCTGTAGAGACAACCCACAGCCCAATGAGCAGTGAACCGCCCCATGGGCGTGATGAAGACGATGGCTTTATGCCCGGCATGCGGGTCGATGTAAGCAGAGTTGTTAAAAGCGCCCTGGTGTATATTCTGCAGGCTCTCATCGACCGAACCCTGAAATCAGTCTGTCAGGGCTGTGAAGTGAATCACCCCAGCCAGTTGAGTCACAGCTGTCTGTTTGAACCAGATTCCTATTATTTCCGATACTATTTCAATGTGTTTTACAGAAGACAAACCGTGGCTGAAGCCGGTGCTAATTAAGGCGCTATCTTACTCCCATCTGCAGGCCACCCCCGGGCATGTCCAGAAAATCATAGATGAGATTTTGATGGAGTTGAAAAATGAGCTGTATATAAAAGAGAAACTTAATCAGCTGTTCAATGACCTGGATGAGCCGAGTAGAAAAACCGCCGGGAATCTAAAAGAGTATTTCTTCCGTAAAGAAGTTAAAGCTGAGACCTGCAAAGAATTTGATCTCTATGCCACCGATTCAGACGCTGACCTGAACTGAGGTACCTGGAAGATGGGAAATGTTCTGGACTGCTTCTGCAACTGGCTCTGTCATCAATGCTCGGTGGATAGCCTGAGAGCTCTATTACACCATGTGCTTTACAAAAAAGTAGCCAATGCGAGCCTTTTCTCTACAGATTTAACCATAGATGATGACCAACATTCAAACCTGGAAAAGTTAATGGCCGCCGTAACAGATACTGGGGGGTACGAAAACTGGAGTGAGATGGTCGAGGGCGACCAGAAGGATGTTAGTTCTTTTCATCATCATCTGTATGAACTTTTATTGATCATGTTTAACAAACCTTTGTTTACTTTTAAAATATTGTTGTTTTATTTGTGTATGTAACCGATGTGTGTGTCTACAAGATAAAAAAACATGTTGTTGTCGATATAGAACAAGTAACCAATCATCTGATTTCTTTTTGTTTGGACCGTAGAAAAAAATGTTGTGTATGTTATACTTTTCTCAATTGTCTAAAAAGAGGTGTTTGTTCGCCTGAAATGGAATAAAAAAAAACTTTGCTCACTGTGTCGTGTGATCTGACAGAATGACTCTGCAAGCTCCCCAGATGAAGGATCTGTACTACAACCCGGCCAAGGCCGGTGGTTTGGCTGGTAAGAAAGGTTTTCAAAGAGGACTAACTGAAGCCGGGGTTAAGGCTAAGGATGAGGTTGTTTCAGAATGGCTAACGGAACAAGACGCCAATACCCTACATAAACCGCTCAGAATTAACTTTAAAAGAAATCGCGTATATTTTACAGCTGTCAACACGTTCAAGTATGTTGATAAAGTTCAGGATTTTATCGAAGCTTACAACTGAGGATATCACACCAGTATTAAAATGAAGCCTATAGATGTTAACAAGAGTAATTCTTTTAAGGTCTATAAAAATGTATACGGTCCCTTTATTAAGACAGAAAAAACAACTTATAAGTTCAATGTCGGGGATGTGGTGAGAGTTTCAAAGCTGCGCAACCCTTTTGCCAAAGGTTATGAACAAAAATGTTACGATGAATTGGCTAGAGACCCACCCGTGTACCGGTTAAAAGACTATGACGGGGAGGAAATAGAATGGACGTTTTACGCTGCTGAGTTACAAAAAATTATTGTGGGTAAAGATAGAGTATTCATATTTTTTCAAGAAAAACTCATGCTCAACGGGGTAGACATTAAAATTTAAATGATCCGGAACAAAAATGCTTTCTGTCTGATGACTTCCGATACTGAAAAATATAAACTGAATATATTATCGGCCTCGCTGTTTGTGAAAAAAGTGTCTGTATCCCCAGCGGTTAAACTAGGACACGTGCAGGCGTTAATGACGGCAAACGCCAAGTACCCCATAGAAAGAGTCTATATGAAGGTCCACAGTATCCCCGCGGGGACTCGTGTGATGAATCAAGAAAATTATAGGTTATTATAGGTTTAGTGGATAATGATGCCTTTACCGGGGTTTACAACAAGAACCCCTTTAACTTGAAACATTATAACGCAGAATTTATAGCGTTGTACGTTGACGGAGTGCAGGTGCCGTCCAAACCTTTTCAACCGGACTTCGAAAACAACAATGCTGTTCCGGAATATTACAGTCTAGTATTGGCTACAGTTCGTCATCTCAAGGATCAACCTCTGATGATCAATTGCCAGGAATACTGCAGCGGCTACACGCTGTACGGATTCAACCTGACCCCCGACAAAGAGTGTGGACAACATTTTTCACTGGTAAAAACGGGATGCGTCTGGAGATGCGTTTTAAGCAGCCTCTACTCCGCACTGTAAATATGATCATGTACGCTCGATAATGTTTGACAACATTATTGAGGTGAATCAGAGAAGAAACGTTCCGTATGATTATTATTAAAATGAATACCATAGAGCTCAACAACCTCATGACGGCTACATCATGTACCCGCAAACTGTTTCAAGGGGTCTATGCTTGTGACCAGCTGCCTAAATTTAAGATCAAGAATTTACCCGCAATGTACATAATCAATACTCACCCTAAAAATATGCCTGGAGAACACTGGTTGGCTATTTATCTAAGGGAGGATCAACGTGGTGAATTTTTTGATTCCTATGGTCACCCCCCAGATTTCAGACCTTTCCCCTGGAGTATCCATAACTTTTTGCTCAACAACTGTCAAGAAACCCTTTACAATGGGTGTCAAGTACAGAGTCTGCAGACCACCACTTGTGGTCAACATTGTGTGTTTTTCTTATATCATAGAGCTAAAGGCCGAACATATCCAGACATTATGACTCTGTACAGCGATGATTTAGAACAGAATGATGAAAAAGTGACAGAGTTTGTCAGGACAATGTATACAGACCCTTATATACCTGTTACGTACGGTGCTAACAACCCTTGTATACAGACTGGCTGCTCTTGTGAGGATTTTAAAAGATGTCACGCATGTTAAGGAGAAAAACAGGAATCAGTCTTTGAAGCAAATCATTTATTTAACACACTTATTATACAAGACACGGTGCATGTTATAAAGAACACATTTGTACAACATTCGAAAAATAAAAGATAAAATAAATAATTACAATCGGTTGTCTGTCTTCATTCACTGTTTTACAAACAATAATAACAGGCTATTAATAAGCAAACCAACATGTGCTAGATCCTGAGATCCTTCGCTTAACACTGGGTAAGTAATGAGCAGTTGGGGTTTTAGCCGACCCGACCCGCGGTTTCTGAACCATTTTGTGCAGGATATATTCAGCATTTCTTTTGCTTCTGGAAGGCATGTTTCTCAAAACATCGGTTACAACATCGACCTCTGGTGAGGAGGAAAAACCCTCAACAGGCTCGGTATCCGCAATCACAGAGGGCTGAGCATCAAAACCCTTATCAGCCACAGCCCCCTCATCCACAACCCTGTTTTCTTGAGAGGCCATGTTTAAAGTTGTTGTAATCTTTTTCCCCCGCCGAACCAGACGGAGATATCGTTGTAACGTGGTACTATACACTCCTCTCTGAAGTCAAAAACACCCCCCTTAACAGCATTGTACCATTTAAAGAAATCTACCCATTCATGAGACATCATAGTGTCAACCCCATAATAATAGGCGGGCGGATAGGGTCCCCAATAATTTTGAGTGGCCTGAGTGTTGAAAAAATTACAGAACCAACCTTTCTTCTGAGACGTGAAACCCAGAGCTTTAGGCAAAGCGCTCAATTTCCCTGACAAATCCTTAAACAATCTTTACAGCGGATAGTGGGGGACAACCCCTTACGACACTGGGGGCTGAAACAAACATTGCAGTAATCGGCGCATCGGTGTTTAAGCTTATCGTTGAACGCCGCATAACAGAAGAGACAAACGTACGAACAACACAAGAAAGCCATCAAACTTTTTATTCCAAAGTAATGACTATCATTAAGGAAGAGAAACAGCATCTGTTCGTGGGGGTCAGAATGCGTCTGAAATTTCACAAACACGTCATTTATCGCACACCGGTAACACACCACAATTTTAAAAGACAATTTCTCCTCAAACTTGAAGATGTCTGAAAAGGCAACCATCTGTTGGTCGGTCAATCCGACACTCTGATGAAACATTAAGGCCTGTTGCAGAGCTTGGGGTTCTGGGATGTCGGGCTTGAGCAGTTTTATTAAACTGTACGCAAAACAGATTTTGTTGTCCCCATTGGAGCTCACCACTAACTGTCTGATCTTATTCCGGATTATGTCATTCTTCAAACATTTTGACAACTGTCTTCTACGAGCCCCTCCCTCAGGGTCACGCACCACATTTAGAACCAGGGTCAAACTTTCATCGGCTAAGATGGAAGCGTTACTCTGCAACAAGGCTTCAATTTTAGTCAAAAATTCCTCAACATCTAAGTTGGATGGGTTGCTAAACAAATCATCAACCCTCAGTTCTAACAGGACAACATCTCGAAGTCTAACCCTATCAGCCACCCGCTCAATCATGCTTTGCAAGGCATCGTGTATGTTGACGAATATTTCAACATAATTATCGCAATTGAAAAGTTCTGCAAAATTAAAACGCTGCATAATTTCAAAATTGTTATATGCCGGTCTATCTATAATCACTGAATCAACGACCCTCTTAGGATTGTCAACAGTTTGCCCAAAACCCTCACTACCCATGTTCTCACTGAGCCTGCCATCTACCACCTTATCAGTATCACAACCCTCCACATCACCCCCACAACCCGCAAAGCCACCATTTTGACAAGTCTAATTTTAAGCGTGTAAAAGACCTTCAAAGATATCAAACCGGTTAATGTCAAGATCCTGCTCTATAGCGCCGGCTGCTTCAGCAGAACCCCGGTGTTCTAATGGGGACAAATCATTTGTAACAGGGACAGAATTTGGACAGGGTATCGCATTCAAAGCATCAACCATTTCAAGTAAATCAGGGTGTATTGGGGGCCGGGGCTCTATAGGAGACATTGGCTGGGGTAGGTTATTTATATCATTAACAATTTGCAACAGGTCGGGCATATTTCAGCGGCAATTCGACCAAATCAGGAGGGGCATGGTGTTTAACTCTATCGGGGGTAAGGGTCTGTTATTTAAATCATTTACCATTTGCAATAGTTCTTGGTTTATTGGATTGCTAGCAGAGTTCTCGACATGAATGGGTCCATTCTCATCATAATCATTCGGATCGTGAGCTCTTTTACCATGTCCAGACATTTTTGTTTATTCATTCATTTATTTATTTTACACAACACCACATCCCACACTTTCAAGTCGTTTTACCACTAATAAAATATTAATTTCGATCTATGGCATTATTAACTGTATTAATAATAATGTTTTGACCCTCTATAGCCAGGCTTTGTGCATGTATAACCATTTTTTGATTTTCTAGGATACCCAATAACAACTCACGCACCACTTCTGGGATTATATCCTGGCGTTCGTCTATCGATGCGGGTCTATAGGGTTGATGGTTCAGTAGATCTCCACCCATCGGCGGATACCGTCCGGGATTTGAAGGGGTCGAACGTAGACTCGGGAGTGGTGACCCAAAAGAACTTGGTGGTAATCTGGCATAGGCGGAGGTACTGCTCCCGTATCTTGGATACAGGATCGAGGGCGGGTTGAGTTCCAACTAGTGGTGGTCCAAACGGGTTTTAACATGCAAATCAATTTATAACTTTTTTGAAATGCGTTTTTCTGGATTTTTTTGTTGTTATTCTGTCTCTCACTGTTAAAATACACCTACCATTAAAATTATAGACTGATCATTTATTTGTCAGTTGGCAAACATACAAAATCAGCAGGGAATCAAATACTTTTTTCCATCACTATATCTCTGACATTTTCTCAATTTTGAACGAACTTAATTTGAAGTTACAAGGAAGAGGCAGTGATTTATTCTGACACTGGGAACACATCTAAGCATTCCAGAAGTTGTTTGAAATGTGGCATGCGTGACTGAAAAGTAATCGTCTCAGCTACTACATGTTCCCAACACTGTTACAACACACTGAGGAGAACAGCATCAATAAAGAAAAGGTGAATGACATTATTGGAGGAAAAGCGCTGGGTGCCTTTTGCTTTTGAAAATACTGTCTCAATAATGGAGCTAAACCTGATGCCTTAGCAAGAAAAATAGTTGGTGCAACTCTGAAAACACACCACAAATCATTACATTTGTCATAGTTTTGGATCAGTATTGTAGCGATCTGGGACTCGGGGGGTCATGTGGGGTATGTGTTTGTGTTCTTCCTGTTGTGTTTATGTAACTTTGGGGTTTAGTTACTTCCGGGGGTCAGGGGTTAGTAGTCTAGATGGCGGCATCACTTATTTTGACAGCCGGAAGTCCCGCTCTCCCTATGTACCTTTGAACCGGAACTCCTCTCTCCTTCCCGGCACCCCCTCGGTTACCCTTTGACCCTCCCTATGTACCTTTGAACCGGAACTCCACTCTCATCTGTGGATGTCTTACCAGACCTGGTGCGCAGTTACAATCACACATTCCATAGAACTGTCAAGGAACGTGCAGTAGATGTCACCCCTGACAATGCCCTGAGGGTATGGAGGACAGTGTATGGGTAATTTTTAAAAAGCAAACCTTCAACATTAAAGTTTAAACAAGGTGATCATGTGAGAGTATCAAGGATAAAAGGGAAATTTGAAAAGGGGTATGAGCAGACATTCACTGATGAGATTTTCATAGTCAAAGAATGTGTGCCTGGATTAAGACCCATTTACAAACTAAATGATTATGCTGGTGATGAGATAAATGGTCAGTTTTACACAGAAGAGTTACAAAATATATCCAGAATGTTGACAGAGTATACAAAAAATTTTAGACTCGAGAGGTTGTGGCAGAAATAAACAAGTTTTAGTCAAATGGCTGGGGTGGGGGGTTAAATTTAATAGTTGGATCAAAGCTTCAGAGGTGAAAGACATAGCACGGGGGTAGTGAGAGGCTCAAAAAAATTGTGAAAACGGATTTGACCTGACTTTAACCAGCAACGCCTCACAGGATCTATTTCCTAATAATAAGAGCTCCAACTTTACTGATCATCTAGCCAAATCCATCAATCTATCAGGTAAATGGGAGGTAGGGATGGTGGAGATGCACTACCCCATAACTGTCAATACGTTTGACAGGAAACAGAGCTTCGAATTGCATTCTGAGACAACTGACACAAACTGGTATTATGAAATATCACAAGGCTACTATAAAAACATTGATGTATTGTTAACAGCCATGAATAATGCTGTCAAGGCTGTCCCCACATCGCCCAAGGTATACTTCCAATACAACTATATTAGTAGAAGTGTGTGCATTTTCGGGGATTCGACTATATTGTATTTTACCAGGGGCCAGCTAGCACACGTCTTGGGGTTCATTCCCGAGAAGGGGGGAAAGAAATCGCCCCATCCTGCAGATATTACTGTGGGTTTTAACCACATGTATGTTTATACCAATATAATTGAACACCAATTAGTGGGTGACACTTATGTCCCACTTCTGCACTGTGTACCTAAAAAAGGGGAAGAAGGCAAGTTTGTTATGCTGTTATATGATAAGCCTCACTATGTCCCCCTGAGCATGGATCAATTCGACACCATCAGCATTGAAATAAAGACTGATCAGAACAAACATGTCACACTCGCATACGGCAAGGTGATAGTGAAGTTGCATTTCCGACGTGTTAGATAAAACCACTTTTAAAATCATGGTGATTGTTAAAAACTATGGAGACCCGCACATGTATAGGAACTACTACAAGTATCAGGCGGGTAACGGCCTCCCTGGATGCCTCGCCGGGATGCCGGTACAATACGGTGCGGGGGTAGCTGGTATATTTAGAGCATTATTCAGAAAAGCTATGCCTTTTCTGAGGCGCGGATTAGAAATTGTCAAACCACATGTTAGATCGGCTGCCACAAAATAGCTAAAGATGTGGTCGGGCAGGTTACAAGTGCGGTGGCCAGTAGAATAAATGCTCCGAAACAGGAGGGCTCGGGACTAATGTATATCAGGAGAGGCATTAAAAGGAAAAGAACCACCACTGGGACCCCCGGCCCCTGTTTAAAGAAGGGCCGTACGGAAGAAACACAATCATAAGAGGGGCCGGTAAGAAGAGGAGCTCCAGGCAACAACATCGCAGGGATATATTTTAAACATGGCTTTCGTTCACTGTAGCTCTGGGGAGTGCACCAAATCTGAACTGGATCTTTTTCAGCTGGCCCCACACTGACCAGTATCAAGAAAATTTTCTATGTGGAGGTGCCCCCCCTCACAGTGCTCTCTGACAACGCCCCACTGGAATTCTACATCACTGGAAACGGCGAAGACTATCTAGATCTGAACAACACTGTGATCTATCTGACTTGTAAAATTACTAAGCACGATGGCACCGATCTGGCCCAGGATGATTGGGTGGGCCTGGTAAATTACCCCGTGGCCTCCCTTTTCAGTCAAGTCGACATCACAATCGGGGACAGACTTATTAGCCAGAGCAACAACTGTTATCCGTATAGAGCTATTATAGAATCCATTCTCAACTACAGTGAAAGCACTTTGAACACACAATACTCTGCAGGCCTTTTTGTCAAGGACACAGCCGATCAGCATAAAGTAACCGCAATAAATGGGGCAAACCTGGGGTTCAGAAATAGAGCTGCCTATACAGCAGGAAGCCAAAAACTAGAATTGTTGGGTGCAGACATGTTTTTTCAAGACAAATTAATGCTGAACGGTGTTGATATAAAAATTAAACTCACCCGTAACAGAGAAACGTTCTGTCTCATGAGCAACGCTGAGGATTTCAAACTGTTGGTTCTCTCAGCAGCTCTGTTTGTGAAGAGGGTTCAGGTGGCCCTCGCTGTCAGGCTGGGTCACGCCGATGCGCTGCAGGTGGCTAATGCAAAATACCCTGTAGATCGGGTTCAGATTAAAGTGTTCAGTCTGGCCAGAGGAAGCCGGGTGTGTTTCTGGGCCAATTTCCTAAAATAATAGTAATTGGTTTTGTGGATAACGCAGCATTCAGTGGTGACATTACACAAAACCCCTTCAACTTTAAACATTTCCTGGCCCTGTATGCAGAAATACAGAAATGTGGCATTATGAAAAACATAATTAAAAAAAATACTATTTGTTTATATATTGACTCATTCATATATTGATATTTATATTTATTTATATATTTATATATTTATTGTCTCATTTATTTATTACAGGACTTATTTCATAGCCATATTTATTTATTTATTTATTTATTTATTTCATAGCCTTATTTATTTATTTATTTATTTATTTAACATTGACTCAAATGTCATTCCATAATAATCCATTTCTTACATACCGCCTATAGGGCAATTCTAAATGTTACATTTAATTCTACTGTCTGACTTTCCTCTACTATAACTATTTGTCTTTTAAAATATCGTTACACTCAACATCCATAAATTAAAATTACGTATATAGTCAATATTACAACTAAACAAAAAGTCACCCCTACTACCTAGGGCCTCGGCCTGTGCAACAAACCAGAGGTGCTCTTAGAGGCACCCTGCTCTGCCCCTGCAGGGATTTTGATAAGCAGCTACACCCCCGGTCTGGGGGCCCCTAGCCTGTGACTGATGTTCATTACCCTAGCCTGTGAACCGATGTGTTCAGAGCTCTCTCAAATCAAACCCCTGATCTGATATGAATGTGCAGTTCTTTTCAGGCTGCTCAACCAGAAAGAAAACTGTAAAGAAAACATAAATAAATAGTAATTCCAGCTTATGTAATGAGACAGAGTTTTCACAATCATGTTTCATGACTCTTTAACACACAGACACAGTTAGATCCCTTCCACCCGGGCTGTGGTCACCCGCTATTCAGTTTTCTTATTTGAATGACATGAAAGCATTTATTAGGTTTCTGTTTTAGGGCCTCAATTTAGTTTTCTTTATTGACACAAATTAGTAAAATGTTGTTCTTTTTTTATTTAAAGTTACACATTTGTTTCTTTTATCTTACTTTGAAAACCTTTTTCAGTCGACTAATGTCATAAAGACGGAAAGTCTTTGTAAACAGTTATTTCTGATGTATACCCGTCTGATGTCTTTGAGGTATTCAGTCTAGTTATTTGAAATGACATACAAATCTAAAGCAGATTCCCCCTGAGCATTTGTTATAGGCTCCCTGTTTGTATTCAGCATTGTGATTTATAATAATGCATTTGATTAAGGTTGAATAATACAAAATAAAAAAAATCTTGATCTTTGTTAAAATGAACCTTTGTCTTTAGCACGTATTTTACTGGTAAGTCAAATCGCTCTTAAAAAATTGCTTTTACATCGGGCCCAAAATACCTATATGCCCACCAGTATAAAACAAATCATTAAATTTTAATTAAACATGTTGTTAAAAAGCAATACATATGCCACCATACTTCTTGAGAGACCAGAAAAACTGATGTCGTTGAGGCTGTACTTTTAATTTCAGGGGTAATGCAGATAGATGATGTATTAGAGTAAGTGTCCTATGCTGTGGAATGTGTGACGATGGTTCAGTCTTCTTAAAGCCTGAGAAATCATGTCCCCCAATTTGTGTAACCCTCCAGAGGATCACTAGTGATGTGTTTTGAATAATGTTCAACCAGGCTTAATAGCCATGCCCGTTCATTAATTATGTTGCCCTTAATTCAAGGTAACCATTAAGATGCTACTTATTCTTACAATTACTAATCTGTTAAATCTCATAGTCATTTAATTTTAACCCCCTCTTAGATGCAATCTTTACACTTTCAAGTTAGTTTATTTTTAATGTCACTATTTGGAAAGTTTAATTTGTCTTTAGCGTGCTCACAGAAACCTTTCTTTCTGAGCAGGTGGTGGTGGGTGGTCAGTTTAGGTATTCTTTAATTAATATGTATCAAAAATCAATACAAAGGTAAAGTGAGAATTAATCTTTTAAAGCACAAACATTTTATTTTATTTTCCTTTAGTTTACTGATCCTGTATAGAAATGATACTTTATAAAACAAAAATAAAAACATCAAGTGCTTGCAGTTCTCACGTGTTTCTGTACAGCCTTAACAGTTGTTGTCTAACTAACTAGACAGACAACCTACATTTTTACTGTTTTAATGTTACATTGTACTTTCCGGTCTACTCTGAAGGATCTGTGGCATGGAGCTAAGATAAGAGAGCGGCTGTGAATGTACGGGGGCCGGATTCCTCGCAGCTTTTAACCTTTTGGTCTCGACAGGCTGGTCTCGGCAGAGGCCTGACTTTTTTATAAAAAAAAAAATTGCTGGACTCTCCTCCCCCAAATTCTCCCCAGCGTGGTCAGATCAGACCTTTATAGCAAAACTTAAATGACTCAGAATGTTAAGAAGTCTAGGAGGTAATTAAAACAGTACTTATTTAATTTTTATACAGGTACATGTTGAACTGAAAACAGTTTGATGTCCATAACTTCTGTCTTTTGAATTATTTTGAACGTTATTTGGGGTACGAGTTGTACAGTAAAGAGAAAGTCAGATTTAGCAGAGAGAGACACAAGCCAGTAAGAACATTTTTTTGTACAAAATAAGAATCAGAGATGAATTTTATGAACTGCTTATTTTATTGTTAATAACATACACAAGATGGAAAGAAAGGAAAACTATGCTACATCAGCCCCCCCGTATAGAAAATTAATCTGAACTGCACTGGTCCTGTTTCTGCTCACATTTCAAAGATAATCAGTAAACTATCAGCCGGGTAAATGAGAATCTGCGATGCCTTTTTTTAACCCTAGATGATTAAGCTATATGCTGTTAGGTCCTAGCGGTTGATTTAAAAGATTTGTTCAGGGTAATGCTGTATCTGTCAGCACCTTCACTATTTGTTAAAAAAAAAACAGACTGCATACAGTTAAAAAGGTAGATCAAATGGCTGAAGCAGAGAAGGGCATTAAGAGGCTTCTGGAGATGCCTGAGCTCAGAACCCCAACCCATACAGAGCCACTTAAACTCTTCTTGAGGAGACCTATGAGTAATAAAATGACTGATATATGCAATAAGCCCACAATGTATTTTGAACATAATGTATACCCTATTTCTGTTTGCTATGTATGTTTTGTTACAACTAGAAGTGACTTGGATATAGAAAATACATTTTATATTGCACTGATGTTGTAAGTTGCCCTGGATAAGGGTGACTGCCAAGAAATAATAATAATAATAATAATAATAATAATAATAATAATAATAATAATAATAATAATAATAATAATAATAATAATAATTGTAGAGCCGTTATTAATGTCTTATATAAACTGTATTATGTTTTATATTAGAAATAATAATTATATGCAGACTGAGCAAAGTAGGTTTGTCAAGCTAGCAACAGGCAGTTGTTCAGGGCATATCCTCTGGACATTCTCCTCTCCACTTTGACTTCTGTTCATTATGATAAGAGGAACACCCAAACAGATCAATAGCCCACAGATATCAGTTTGTTTAGTGTTTGTTAGGGGTTTCCTGTTCTTCTCTCAAGGCTGAAGATGCTACATTATAGTAATTGATTACCTCATTGTTCATTGTTAAAAGAAAACTGTGAGATTGGGCAGTTTGTATACCATATCAGGAAGACATCTGCTTCCATAATGACCCCCCTCCTCAGGAAGACCACCACAAACATTCAGAAACCTGATCTCAAGACAACACTTTGGCAAACCAATGACAGACCCTGGCCACAGACCCATGTCTTGCAATGTATAAAAGGCTGTCCACTTCTGCTGTTCAATAAGTCTCTGCTGAGGTAGAGTGCTTCCATGTCGGGATCCTTCCAGGCCTGGCATTTTAAATAAATATATTTATCATCTATGCATCAAGACTGGGTTCTTCAATAATAATAATAAAGCATTTCCCAAATTTCAACATTTGTAGCAAAATAGTCAAATCTATCACATCGATATAATGTCATGTATTTCAGTGCACTGTGCACGTTTCAACACAATTGTACATTACTCACATATCTGTACAATATCACCCCTGTTTCTGTTTACTGCGCATGATTAACAAGGACATTTTTAACTCTTGAAGGTTCAAAATGGGTCTTTTGAAGAAATGGAAAATCAGAAGTGTTTCTCACTTATTTGCAAAAATTGTGTAAAACCATAAAAAGGAAGACTTAAAGTCAGACACCTTAATAAGAACTTCATAGAATTTATACAGAATATCATTTAGAGATGTTACTGAATGACGTTACTCAGACAGGGTGGAAATGCCTGACCGCTGGTTTTCTACAGGATTTCTGGAGATAAAATTTCAGTCATTAGGGGGGCTAGTTTTGTGTTGCTTGATAGAACCCTACAGCTCCCTGCAAACCCCACACCGCGGTGCTGAGAGCAGGACATGCTGCTTCTGAAGCCCCTCCACTGTCGCTGTCATCGTGTCAGGACCTCATGAATCTTGTCTTGTGGAATGACTGTGTAAACTGTTTTGGTGAAGTAAATTCTTAATAAAACGTTCAAATTAATCGACTGTGTGGGTTTGGTCTTTATAACTCCCCCTGTTATTATGGTTATTTATTTATTTATTGATTTATTCATTTATTCATTTATGTATTTATTTATCGGTTTTCTCTATTTCTAGACCATATCTCTTTTCTGTGCCTGACTGTTTTGGGTTAACCATATCTCACTAAAGACCTGCTTGATTTACACATGATCCGGTGTGACTCAAGTGTGACGGTGTCCCTCTGCACTTATCTTCCGCTGTTGTCTCTATGGTTGCTGCTCCTTCTGGCCTCTGTCTGTATTCTGTGTATGTGTGCTGCTAGGTAGGTCTCACTCCCAGAGATGCTGAGACTGGAGATTATTTACCTAGAAAAAGTATAAATCTACTGTTTAATAGACATATACTAAATTATCTATACATATGTAATATGTCTAAAGTTACTTTAGTATTTTTAAGATCATGGGGTTCATTCTTTATTTTTGTAAGTAAGCAAACTACTATAAGGCTTTTGTTTGACCTTGGAGAGTTATCTAACTAACAAAGACAGTTATGCTCATTTAAATGTAAATTACATACTGTATTTCTTAAGTTTAATAAGTATGTTTTAGTTTCATGTACTTACTGTCAGGGGACAAATGATTAAAATTGTGTTTTCATTCTCTATGTCTGTAAGAATGCTACTAGTTAGTTGTACTGAAGGCTGTTCAAACTTCTTACTGTCAATACAACCGAGACCATTAAGATCTTCAGACTGCACACCCAAGTTATTGTAATGTGTAAATTATATAAATATACATACACACATAGGTTTGTGCTTAGATCGTATTAAGTGTATTAACTTAATATTATTGCATGAATGGATTATATTAGATATTTATTTAAAATAATTTGATGTTTTGTTACTAATATTACAAATGTTCACTCCTTTAACTTCTCTCTCTCCCCATCTCCCCCCACACAGGGCTGGCCGCCAGCTAGACCTCATCTTCGCAAGAGGCTGCTCCCCTTCGACACTCTCCGTGACACCCATGGACATCTCGGACCACCACTTCATTTCCTTCTCCCTTTCCCTTCCCTCCCTCCCCTCTCCACCCACTCCCTCTGTCACCTTCCGCCGAAATCTCCACTCTGTCTCCCCCTCCACCCTTGCCTCCACTGCCCTCACTCTCTTGCCTTCCATTGATTGTTTTTCAAATCTATCTGTCAACTGTGCTACCTCCTCTTTGTTCTCCTCCCTCACCTCCTCCCTCCTGTCCTCTCACGTCTCGTCCTGCCCGTCCCTCCCCTCCTCAGCCTTCGCTCTCTGCTGTTCTCCATGCAACCCAAACTAGTCTGCGTGCCGCAGAACAAAAGTGGAAAAGGACCAAACTCCCAGCCACCCTCGAACTCTACCGCTCCCTACTGTCCACATTCTCGTCCTCTCTCACCTCAGCCAAGAAGTCTTACTTCCTATCTCTCTTCGAATCCACTATCAACAACCCTCACAAATTCTTCTCCACCTTCTCCTCCCTCCTTGCCCCCCTTCCTCCTCCTCCTCCCTCATCTCTCACTGCTGATGATTTCGCCTCCTTCTTCTCCTCCAAGATTGCAGACATCCGCAGGCTCTTCAGTACTCCACCCTCATCTCCCATCACACCGAAACCTCCCACCAACCTAGCTTCCTTTTCTTCATTCTCACCTCTCTCAGATGCTGAAGTTTCTGCTCTCCTCCTACGTCACAAACCCACAACATGCGACCTGGACCCTCTCCCTTCTCGTCTCTTCCAAGCAACCGCTCCTGATCTTCTCCCCTTCATCTCCTCCCTCCTCAACTCCTCCCTCCTCTCTGGCTGTTTCCCCTCTGCATTTAAACAAGCTGCTGTCATCCCACTCCTCAAGAAACCAACCCTTGATGCCACCTCTCCTTAGAACTACCGCCCTGTCTCCCTACTTCCCTTCCTCTCCAAGACTCTCAAGCGGGCGGTCCACCGTCAGCTCTCGGACTTTCTGTCCCAACACTCACTCCTTGATCCTCTGCAATCCAGCTTCCGCACAGCTCACTCCACTGAAAAGGCTCTCCTGGCTGTCACTGACTCCCTCAGCCGCGCTCGGGCAGCCTCCCTCTCCTCAGTCCTCATCCTCCTTGACCTCTCTGCAGCATTTGACACTGTTGATCACTCCATCCTCCTCTCCTGCCTCGCTGACCTTGGGATCTCTAGGACTGCTCTCATCTGGTTCTCCTCCTACCTCACCGACCGGTCCTACCAAGTGACATGGCGAGGCTCCTCATCCACCCCCCAACCTCTCATCACAGGTGTTCCCCAAGGTTCCGTCCTGGGCCCGCTCCTGTTCTCTCTCTACACTCGCTCCCTGGGCCCCCTCATCGCTTCCCATGGCTTCTCCTACCACTTCTACGCTGATGATGCCCAGATCTTTCTGTCTTTTCCCTCTTCTGACCCTCTCATCCCCTCACGCATCTCTTCCTGCTTGTCTGCCATTTCTGCTTGGATGCACTCGCACCACCTCAAGCTCAACCTCTCCAAATCAGATCTCCTCTTTTTCCCCCACTCTTCCTCACCTTCTGCTGACCTCCCCATCTCGATCCCCTTGGAATCCACCACACTCTCTCCTTCTTCTTCCGCAAAAAATCTAGGAGTCACCCTTGATCCTGCGGTCTCCTTCTCCCAGCACATCATCATGCTGATGCGCACCTGCAGATTCTTCCTGAGCAACATACGCTTGATCCGTCCTTTCCTCGCCGACTACTCAACTCAGCTACTCATCCAGTCACTGGTCCTCTCCCGCCTGGACTACTGCAACTCCCTCCTGGCCGGCCTGCCTGCATCCACTACCCGCCCACTCCAGCTCATCCAGAACTCTGCAGCTCGTCTGGTATTCTCTCTGCCACGATTCGCACACACTACTCCACTGCTCCGCTCCCTCCACTGGCTCCCGATAGCGGCATGCATTCATTTCAAGACTTTGACCCTCACCTACTGCTGTCTTGACCACACTGCACCAAGCTACCTTCAGTCACTCGTCTCTCCATACATCCCCTCCAGACCACTGCGCTCCTCCAGTGCCAGAAGGCTAACTCTGCCTCCTCTCCACTCTCCTTCCTCCAGAGCCCGCTCCTTCTCATCCCTGGCCCCTAAGTGGTGGAACGACCTGCCCACCGAAGTCAAAACAGCAGAGTCCTTGACCTCATTCCGGCGCTTACTCAAGACGCATCTCTTCCGACAGCACTTCCTCTATCCCTGCTAGATAGCACTTCAGCTTATTATGCTCCTCGCGTTCTTGATTGTTTTCCTCCTTGCTCCCTTTCCCATAGCCCTAGTCTGTAACCCTACAACTTGATAGCACTTAGCTTTCACCGTCCAGGATGTAGGAAGTCTCTTACTGTACTTGTGTAAATTGTAATTGGAATTTGTAAAATGTATTATTTTGAATTGCTATGTTTTAGCTAAGTTGAATTTGTAATGATTGATGCCTTGTACTACTCTGTATTTTTGCACTTATGTTGTAAGTCACCCTGGATAATGGCGTCTGCCAAGAAATAAAAATAATAAATAATAATTGAGTTTTATTGAAATTTCCCAGTTTCTACATATAGTCTATGCTTCTTATATAACATATATATTCTATAACACACACCTTTAAAACATAATAATTGTATTTATTCAATCTTTACATTTATCTTTTCTTTAAATAATACATTTGATAGGTGTAGGTGTAGTATTTCCTGAGATTATGTTGATTACAGAAAGTTTCAATTCACATTTTCTGTATTACATTTATTTTAATTTTGTGCATATTCAAGATTTTCTACAGTTCAGACCATTTAGACTGACTTTTAATCTAGTACAAATCTGGGCAAAGTGGAGGAAGGGGTGAAACTTATTAGGATCTGAAAAAGAAAAAAGATACCTGGGTTAGTGATCTCCAGCCTGCACTCAGATACATGCATGCACACAAACACACACACACATACACGTCTACCTTACTAAGTGGGGACTATCATTTTTCACAGCCAAGTGGGGACCTCACTTTCCCAACACTTTCATAAAACGAAACATACATGGAAAATTGTGTTTTGAGCTCAGTATTGATAATATTTGTTAAAATATTTAAAATATATATTTAAAAAAAAAGCCAAGTGCGGACCTACGACATCTACCCTACAAAGTGGGGACCTACGACATCTACCCTACAAAGTGGGGACCTGCATAGAGAGCCTGTGTCCTGGGCTCTTCACAGCCGCTCTGCTCTCTGCACTGAGCATGTAGCTGTTTGCTCCATTAACAATACCCTTATAATACATTTAAACATTAAAAAAACATTGTGAAAGAGAAATAATCCTCAGTATGTAAAAGCATATAATACATATAAACAAATTAAAATCTTAAAACTTCAGGAAGATAATGTAATTGTTTAATGTTTAATTGTTAAACATGTATTTTATTACCTCATATATATATATATATATATAGTAGTGTGTTTATGTATATATGTAATGCTATAAGTTCCACCCCAACTCTGTTCATCCAGTAGTGTTCAAAACATTATAGTTACTGAAATAGTTCAGATAGTCACTTTAAAAAATATAAATACATATAGTAAATATATATATATATATATATATATATATATATATATATATACTATATGTATTTGATTTTATTCGGCTCAGAAGAAGATTACTTGTTAAACTGCTTTAAAAACATGATATGTTTAAAATATAATTAGTGTGTGAGTGTGTGTGTGTCGGGTTATATAAGTGGGGACTCATGCCGCTCTCTGCTATCTTAGTGGGGACTTCATCCGACTAACTGGAAAACTGCCACACAAACAGGGTTCAGATCTCATTCTACTATTGCGTGTTAATATTTCTCATATTTAAAGTATTCCTTTATTCCCTGGGCTCATTTTGAAAAGGTTTACACACAGAGGTGTGTGATGTCATTGTGTCCTATTCAAGTGGGGACTCCACTGTAAGGGCTGCTATTAGAAGATGTTATGAGGCCTGTGAGGATGTGGACGATACAATAAGATGATCTTTAACATGTTTTTCTTTGTTTGTTTTATATATATATATATATATATATATATATATATATATTTTTTTTTTTTTTTTTTTTTTTTTTTCTAACAATATATTCTAATACACCCTGGTGTATGAGTGTTGTTCTGGCCTATTTAAGAGGGCACTCCATTTTATTAAACTCCTCTGAGAAATATAAACACAATCGCGGATGAGAATACTTCCATAATATACACTCACCTAAAGGATTATTAGGAACACCATACTAATATTGTGTTTGACCCCCTTTCGCCTTCAGAACTGCCTTAATTCTACGTGGCATTGATTCAACAAGGTGCTGAAAGCATTCTTTAGAAATGTTGGCCCATATTGATAGGATAGCATCTTGCAGTTGATGGAGATTTGTGGGATGCACATCCAGGGCACGAAGCTCCCGTTCCACCACATCCCAAAGATGCTCTATTGGGTTGAGATCTGGTGACTGTGGGGGCCAGTTTAGTACAGTGAACTCATTGTCATGTTCAAGAAACCAATTTGAAATGATTCGACCTTTGTGACATGGTGCATTATCCTGCTGGAAGTAGCCATCAGAGGATCATAAAGGGATGGACATGGTCAGAAACAATGCTCAGGTAGGCCGTGGCATTTAAACGATGCCCAATTGGCACTAAGGGGCCTAAAGTGTGCCAAGAAAACATCCCCCACACCATTACACCACCACCACCAGCCTGCACAGTGGTAACAAGGCATGATGGATCCATGTTCTCATTCTGTTTACGCCAAATTCTGACTCTACCATCTGAATGTCTCAACAGAAATCGAGACTCATCAGACCAGGCAACATTTTTCCAGTCTTCAACTGTCCAATTTTGGTGAGCTTGTGCAAATTGTAGCCTCTTTTTCCTATTTGTATTGGAGATGAGTGGTACCCGGTGGGGTCTTCTGCTGTTGTAGCCCATCCGCCTCAAGGTTGTACGTGTTGTGGCTTCACAAATGCTTTGCTGCATACCTCGGTTGTAACGAGTGGTTATTTCAGTCAAAGTTGCTCTTCTATCAGCTTGAATCAGTCGGCCCATTCTCCTCTGACCTCTAGCATCAACAAGGCATTTTCGCCCACAGGACTGCCGCATACTGGATGTTTTTCCCTTTTCACACCATTCTTTGTAAACCCTAGACATGGTTGTGCGTGAAAAGCCCAGTAACTGAGCAGATTGTGAAATACTCAGACTGACCCGTCTGGCACCAACAACCATGCCACGCTCAAAATTGCTTAAATCACCTTTCTTTCCCATTCAGACATTCAGTTTGGAGTTCAGGAGATTGTCTTGACCAGGACCACACCCCTAAATGCATTGAAGCAACTGCCATGTGATTGGTTGGTTAGATAATTGCATTAATGAGAAATTGAACAGGTGTTCCTAATAATCCTTTAGGTGAGTGTATATAAAAATACATTTCTATTAATTCTGCTTGTGATGTGTTAAATGTTGTCTTGCATTGTACTTACACACACACACTGGTGTGTGAGTGTCGGTCTGTGCTATCCAAGAGGGGACTTGTGTCATTGGTTACTATCCAACTGGGGACACAGGAGTGTGAGCGTCGCTCTGTACCATATAAGTGGGGACCCGTGTCATTGGTTACTATCCAACTGGGGACTGTGTTGTAAAGTTTAGTTTCTCCACAGGGAATTTAGGACCCGATAAATTGTAGCACCAATAATTACATATCATACACAGACAAACTGAAAAATACAGAATTATATATTTAATTTAGTAGTTGGCAGTAAAACTACTGACTTATAACTCCAGTTACTCTCACACAAGTGTGTGAGCGTCGGTCTGTGCTATCCAAGAGGGGACTCGTGTCGTTCTGCACCCCCAAAGTGGGGACTCTATGATGAATATTAACAGAAGAGATCTAACCAGTAGATCAATCAGAAAAATACAAATATTTGGTTGATTTAAACCAGGGGTCTCCAACAGGTCGATTGCCAGCGACCAGTAGCTGTTTACTTTTGAGAAGAATGTGAAACATTTCAAATGAATACATAACAAAACACAAGTCACTACACATTTGAAACATTGCTCAAATGTTATGTCAGATTGTTATGACCGTCTTAAGGGGAACTGAACCCCACATTATTGTATTTAAATTCTGTTAGCTGTATATATTGCTATAAATATGACAATGTAGAAAAATAGTCTGAAGTGAATATATATTTAGGAAAACCATGTATGAACGCATAGGTGGCAGCCATTTTCTCTGGATATTTCACATAGCAGAAAAAAAAAAATCACATACCAAAGTGGATATTTCACATAGCAGAACAAAAAAATCATATACCAAAGTGGATATTTCACATAGCAGGAAAAATATAAATATACCAAAGTCACGTGGTGTAGATGCTGGGTTGGACATGCGCAGTGAGCGCCTTTGGTTAGAGACGAGAAGATCCTTCACAGGTCACAGGCATGAGAGCCGAGTGAGGGACACATCGATGTGGACACTCATGCGCAGGCATTCATCACGATGAAGCCTAAATTAAAGTTTACAGGTGTACACTCTGAGGCTAGTGTATACATTGCTCGCTATGTTTTATTGTATGCTGTACTTTATCATTAATAAGCAATGCTTTTATCATGTTGTTTTCAGAAGAAGGGTCATTATTACCCAAGGTGGCGGACTCAATGTCTCACTCACAGTGAATTAAAGATGGATGATGGGAGGTCTAGCACATCAATGTGTTCATTTCTGTGGTGTAGGCCAGTCCGTGAGCCATGATACCGACACGCCATTCAATACAGACCAGCTGTGTCAGCGCATCATTTATCCCATTATTATTGTTCCTTCTACTCTGATACCATTAAACACAGGGATATATAATCGAACAATGTAATAAAACAATCTGGACATAAGAAATAACATCCACACATCGGACCCGCAACCCTGAGCTCACAGCGCTGCTCATACCTGCCGCGCACAGAGGATTCATCCCACACTGGAGCCCCACAGACGGGTGTCCCGATTAGCTGGATATGATTGAATTATTGGAATCTCCAATTAATGTATTAATTCAGAAAAAGTCAACAAAATGTGTGTGTACATATTTATATAGCCTACCTATATGTATATGTACTCTATACACAGCTATAGCCAATATAGTTACTTCAATCTAGCCTATAGCTGTGTATACAGTTAACTACATTATATTAACTATATCACCCAGCAGTTTCAAGTGAAAACATCTCTGGGTCGTCCACTGCTGGGTGATATAGTTAATGTAATTAAAAATTGAAAAATAACATTAACATACTGTATATGCACAAATGGTGTGGAGATACTTAAATGACAGTTTGATCAAAACACGTATGTAAGGGCAGTACTGAGCCGTCATGAGTCTACATTGGTTTCACTTCTCTTTATTAGCCGATATGTTCTGTCAAAGTGATGCCGTTTGTTATAAACTTGAACAGCATCACATTGGTCACCACCAAAATACATTAAAAAACGAAGTTATTAATACATAACAAACAACAAATACAGTACCAGTACCAACTGTCATAACTGTAATATGTGTATATTAATGTATATGTACAGTCAGTGATAATGATCCTCTCCAGCTCGTAACCAATCGATGTGTCCCTCACTCGGTTCTCATGCCTGTGACCTGTGAAGGATCCGCTCTCGTCTCTCACCAACTGCGCGCACTGCGCATGTCCAACCCAGCATCTACACCATGTGACTTTGGTATATATATATATATATATATATATATATATATATATATATATATATATATTTTTTTTTTTTTTTTTTTTTTAATTTTTTTTTTTTTTTCTGCTATGTGAAATATCAATTTTGGTATATGATTTTTTTTGTTTTTCTGCTATATGATATATCCACTTAGGTATATGAATTATTTTTTCTACTATATGATAAATCCACTTTGGTATATGATTTTTTTTTCTACTACAGTGAGAGAAAAAAGTATTTGATCCCCTGCTGATTTTGTATGTTTGCCCACTGACAAAGAAATGATCAGTCTATAATTTTAATGGTAGGTGTATTTTAACAGTGAGAGACAGAATAACAGCAAAAAAATCCAGAAAAACGCATTTCAAAAAAAGTTATACATTGATTTGCATGTTAATGAGGGAAATAAGTATTTGACCCCTTCGACTTTTGCCCCTGGTGGCAAAACCCTTGTTGGCAATCACAGAGGTCAGACGTTTCTTGTAGTTGGCCACCAGGTTTGCACACATCTCAGGAGGGATTTTGTCCCACTCCTCTTTGCAGATCCTCTCTAAGTCATTAAGGTTTCGAGGCTGATGTTTGGCAACTCGAACCTTCAGCTCCCTCCACAGATTTTCTATGGGATTAAGGTCTGGGATTAAGCACATGATCAAACATTTCTTTCTGTGACAGAATGGTGAAAGCAAAGAGGTTTGCTTTTTATTCATTCAAATTGAACAGTTTGAATACATTTAAAAAGTAAAAAGAAAGTTGTCAGTAAAAAATCATACACACATGTGTCTATAGTCTCCGGGTGTGTTTACACTCTGATACAATGCAATGAGAGACACTTACTGGATGATGGAAAGCAAATGTATGAATAAAGACAGTGAAGAAAGGATGAGTCCAGTGCTGGGCCTGCCGGTCTGGACCCGTGAAGCACCGGAGCAGCGAGATGAACAGAGGAGCTGAGTCACAGTGAAGACCTACAGGTTTCACACATTGACAGCTTGAAAAGCGGCTGCTTCTGCTTCAGCTGAGCAAAGGCTGCAAGAGACTGGATATGCAGCCTAAGGAATATAATCAAGTCATATAATTTAGCATATATATAATGTTCTAAAACAATATATCATTTAAGATTGGAATTTCTGAGTTAAATATATGTTGTTTCTATTATTTTATGACTTTCACAACTTGTTACATTTGACCCTGGCTGCTGTTACTGACTCTGGGTACGGGCTCAACTATAACGTCTGACTCCTTGGATCTGAACAATATTGGATCTGCATGTTACCTCTAAAGACATGGACACAGTGTGGAGTCACAGCCCACAGATGCAAGTGATCTGTATTAAAAATGACCAAAGCAGCTCAAACAGTCCCACAGAACTGGAGCACAAGGTAACACATGGTAGCTGTCCCCAGTCTCCCCTACTGTCAAAGACCAGATATTACAAATAATCTTCCTCATTTAACATTGTGTAAGTGTATATATCACATACTTTAAATCAACCAAATACTAGTTCAGATGTCTCTAGCTGCAGTTTTTGCCACATACCCCATCCCCACCGTATCAGGCTAATTAAGTCAGAGAAGCAGAAACAATGCATTCCAGGGAGGTGGGGGAGGGGTGTGAATAGAGACCCAGGACAGTCACTTCAGAAGCAGTTGAATCACTGTGGTAGCATTACAGAGTCAAGTAAGAAGTAAGAACCAATGTGCTGTGTGCTAAATCACCCCAATCTTATAACAAAATCACACAATTAGTACACTTTTGTGTGGAGTAACATACTTTATGAAATTAAAACAGAGGTTAAACAAATCACCACAATTCTCTTTGTTTCTCACATATTTTCCTTTAACTGAAACAATTGTCTCCATATGAAACATGTCGGCTGTTGGCTTTTGATGCACACAGTAATCAACATGAATAGTAAGGAATTGACGATGATTATTGTAAAGGCATTGACTGTTTAGACGGGCATGGCAATTAATAGCTTCACAACTTTTAAAGTCCAAACCACTGCAAATCTAGGCAGACAGGCCTCACAGACAGCTCTCCCTTACTAACAGGACAATATAAAATCTCACTGACGACTTTTAGTTCATCTCATAAAATGAATCGAGAGGTCAGTTAAATCAGCTGTTACATAGGTCGGGTTAAATGTACTATATTACGTATTGGATCATTTAAAGATACAACCTATACATTACACACAGTTTACTTATTAAATTATGTCATTGTCTACACCAGATTAATCTTTCTTTAAATGATATGAGCAGAACATATTTTTTTTAAAGTGGAATGGTAAACCTGATAGAATGAAATGGGCCTATCTGTACAATGAAGTTGAGTTTGGGGGATTAAATTACTGAATCTTAAATCACTAAATCTTACACTTAAAAGCTTCAGTAACACAAACATTGTTTCATAACCCGGATTGGCAAAATGACAGTTTTTATATCAGGGCTGAGCCTTTCTTTTTAATGTGCTGGAGAACCTTAATACAGATTTCAAGTGCCCATTTTCAGTGAATTGAAAGAGTTTTTTGTTAAATTATCTCCTTTTTGTGAACAAGCCAAACAGAGTTGGTTGCAATTTCAATTTCACCTGCACGAGAAGCCAGAACAGATATACCAACACATTATATGGCTCAATTCAAATATACTAATACATAGACAAAACTTTCTTTATGGGGATTTTTATTTTAATAATTTAATATTTTAGTACTTTTTCTGAAAGATATGAACAATAATGATGGAATGATGTCACATTTGCAGCTGGACAAAGTATGGGGGAAGGTGCTGCCTGATACTGCAGAAATGGAGGTGGCGAGTGGGTGAGGGGGAAGGAAGCGAACTCGTTTGTCCGCCTTATATTAAAGAGCAGAATTGGCTAAAAAATATTCCAATAAACAGAAAAATATATCCAATTCTGGCGATGTCATATATATGGGGCATCAAGCGTCCCCAGGCAGCTGTTTTGGTTACAGGTTCAGGAGTGGTTGAAAATGCAAATTAATTTAAAACCAACTCTGCTGATAGCTATGTTTGGTGCATAATTGTCAAACAATTAATAATATAATAATTCTTCTGTCAAGAATCTTAATTTTTCAATCACAGTCTGTGAATACTGTGTTTAGAAAGGTTCAGAAGCTGAGGGATGATGGGACTGATCAGTAGGCAACTGGTGTGACAAAAGAATCATATTTAACTTGTGTATTGCTATGTGACTGCTATGAGAAGTGCCGTGTTAAAGCTATGTATGTAACATAGAAATGTTGAGAAATGTTGGGGTAAAATTGCCTCCTATGTATTGTATACACCTACTGTATAACTGTTAGAAAATATAGGAAACTTTCCAGTAAGTTACTAGTTAGGAACTGTGAGTTATTCATAACTTTACTTATTATCTATGTACACTGCTGAAATAGCTTGCAGAACTGCTTGTAATCCCTGCAGCTGTGGCAGACACAAAACATGTTGTTCGTACAGTATGTGCTACACTTTCCCATTCCCGAAATGCATAATATATTATGGGTTACACACATCCTCGGACAATAACATTCCCACGAGGCATGACAGGTGCACCTGCTTGTGGGAACACTGCAAAACTTTTTCTTTCCCAAACGCATTAGCCAATGAATCAGTACTATTATGTTGTGTAACTACGTATCGGGACTGCCCCGTAACTGTCACTGAAGATGTTTTTTAGACTGTATAAAGGCCATGTGAAACTTTCAATAAACAGAAGATAAACTAATGGACTACTTCTGTGTCTGTGAATTTTTCTTCCCGAGCGCTCGTCTCCTGCTGAAAATTCTCCCCTGTAGCTGAAACGCTGACTGGCCTGACTGCCTGATTCACTATGATCCGAAGGGTTTCTTCACCTGAAGCGTTGTACCTTAACAGTAAATGATTGCTTTCTAACTCAATTTGTCAGGGAAACAACCAGGGAGAGTGCATGCATTGACTTGATCTTTTCAAATGACCAAGGCAGAGTCAGAGGGACACTAGAGAAGCAATGGCAAATTTTGATCACAATATGGTTAGCTTTGAGGCATTATTTCAAAAAACAAGGTCCAAGTCTAAAGCAACGGTCTGCAATTTCTGAAAAGCAAACCTTGAAGGTATGAGGCGGCACTTAGAAGAGGTAGACTGGAGTACACTGGATACAGAGTCAGTTGAAAATGGATGGGTATATTTTAAGAATATATTACTTGAGGCTCAGGAGGAATTTGTACCAAAACTTAGCAAATTGAGGACCAAAAAACATTGGCCAAAATGGTTTAATAGAGGAATGCAAAAAAATATCAAGAGAAAGAAAATATTGTATAGTGCATACAAAAGGGATGGAGATTAAACAAAATACATAGAATATGTTGAGCTGCAAAGAGATCTTAAGAAAGGAATCAGGAAAGCAAAGAGGGATATAGAAAGAAACATAGTTCTTGGAGCTAAAACTAATGCAAAGAGCTTTTTTCAATATTACTACAGCAAGAGGTCAATAAAGGAGGAAGTGAAACAGATAAAGGGTAAAAATTGAAGTATCTTGGAAAATGAACAAGATGTAGCAAATGTTCTAAATGAGTATTTCACAGAGGTTTTCACAAAAGAAAAAACAGATAACATGCCACAGGTTAACAATCAGTCCAGTCAAATCCTAAGAGAGATCAGGATAAATGAGGAGGAGGTACTAAAGGGACAAGCAGAATTAAAAACAAACAAATCACCTGGGCCAGATGGTATATTTCCAACAGTACTTAAAGAAAGGAGGGAAATTATGTACAGGCCGCTAACTCAAATATTCCAAATGACACTTAGAACAGGGGATGTGCCAGCTGACTGGAAGAGGGCAAATGTCATACCAATCCACAAGAAAGGGGACAAAACTGAGCCAGGAAATTACAGACCAATCAGTCTCACCTGCATCACTTGTAAAATGTGGGAAAAAATGATTAGACAGAAAATAGAGGAGCATCTTAATGAAAACCATATTCTTGATTGGTCAACATGGGTTTAGACGAGGCAGATCATGTCTTACTAATTTATTAGAATTTTTTGAACATCCAACTGCAGCTGTAGATCACGTGAAAGCATATGATATGATATACTGAGATTTCCAAAAAGCTTTTGATAAGGTTCCACACCAAAGACTGATCCTCAAATTGGAAGCTGTAGGCATTCAGGGTACTTTAAGTAGATGGATTATGAACTGGTTGATGTATAGGAAGCAGAGGGTGTCGATTAGAGGAGTCACTTCTAACTGGAGTGAGGTTGTTAGTGGAGTTCCACAGGGATCAGTACTAGGGCCTTTGCTTTTTCGAATCTATATTAATGATCTGGACTCTGGGATAGTTAGCAAACTTGTCAAATTTGCAGATGATACTAAAATAGGTGGCACAGCAGTTACAATCTCGGCAGCACAGGCTATTCAAAGGGACTGTGTGGGCCGACACCTGGCAGATGAAATTCAATGTAGACAAGTGAAAGGTTATACATGCAGGTAACAAAAATGTCCACTATAATTAAACTATGGGAGGAATAGACCTAGATGAAGTAATGCATGAGAAAGACCTAGGAGTCTATGTGGAGTCCTCACTTTTTCCATCCAAGCAATGTGGGGAAGCAATAAAAAAAGCAAACAGAATGCTAGGGTATATTGTCAAAAGTGTAGAATTTAAAACAAGGGAAGTAAATGAGCACGATGGGTCAAATGGCCTCCTCTCATTTGTAAACTTTCTTATGTTCTTATGTTGTGTTAGTTAAGTATTTTAAAGTAAAGTTCAGAACTTTTTACTATTGCAAAAATTGTCACCTTGCATTATTTCGCATTTAGTGCATGTCACATTTTTAATGGGTGGGGGGCGATTATTCGAATAGTCGTGGACAACAGCTGTGGAATTCTGGAATATTCAAAATATTTGTCATGCACATCCCTAACCAATACCTCAAACGATGTTGTCTCCTCAAAATGCATTCTGGACCTAGCGTCACGTTTGCTGCCATAGGCCCGCTCTCATCTCGAGCGCAAGGGGAGAGAAGAGGCTGACTGGCTGCGAGTGAGAGCTGCTTATTGCCGAAGCCACAGTGTAAAGTACATAGCAATCTTTTATGTTTATTATGAGTTTTTTTTTTTTTTTTATTCTGAAACTGTAGCAGGACAAACTAAAGTGTGACGGGCCGCCACAGTTAAGTTAATTAATGGGAAACACTGATGTTTTATATATTTAGATTTTGCATAAAATAAATAATGGCATTAATGTCTGTAATCTACCTTGAAAAGTTTGAAGAACAGTGTCATGCTAGCTTAATATTTTTGAGTTTTGTGTTCTGCTGTTCTTCCTTTGCACGTAATAAATTTTGATTAGAACTGCCGACTCCAAACTTTCTTCCTCCAACAATTTTGTATGATTTTTTTATACAGTATATATAAAATCATACAAAGACACATCTTGCTCATCCATTTTATATTACTAATAACACATTTATTACAATAGAAATTGCAACAAGACTCATGTACATGTACATAAACTCAATACAGTTTACTAAATTAGCAATAACTACATTGGGGTCAGTTGGTTATATTTAAAGGAGCCAAGCAGTCAGTTAGAGCTAGTTCCCAGTTAAGATGGAGTCATAGTGTTAGATTGGAATGCTTTTCTTATTATCTTGCAAATTCATCTCCAAAGATGGGAAACATGAAGTAGACAAAGGTATTATGGAAGTAGAGCATTTAGAACGATTTGTCTGGCGGTTATAAAGCACGAGACAAATTTAAAACATCTAAAATTGTTACTATCCACTTCTCTTCATCACAAAAAAAACACTTAATCTGTCAGACCACATGCTCAATGATAACAGGTCAAAAAATATATTTTAAAGTAACTTTTTAAAGAGGCTAAACATATTTTATTGATGGTTCAGATTAATCAATACCAATTTTTCCCTTTCTTTTTGTTTGTGGCATATGATTTTCAAAACACACACACACACACCCACAAGAGCTGCATGGCTAAGCTATTATATAGCTGTTCCATAGCCAGGAACACAGATTGTAAAGGAACATATTAGAGTTATTTTAAACCTACTGTTAACTCATTAAAGCAGATGTTCCCTCTCCCTGCAGACCTCTAAATTAGAAAGAAATCCATCGACTAATAAAAGAAATTTAGAGGCAAACCTTGTTAAGGTTTTCTTACAAGCCATGCTCAAAGCTGTCTTGGGAGCTTAGCTTGATTTGCCATTATTATTTATTGCAGTGAATAGTACTTTATGCACGTATGAATGTATTTATTTGTGCTTTAAACAAGTACTTCTGTCAGCAACACTGATTTCTTTCTCTGCAGGCCTCATGCTCTTTATAAGAAAACGAGTACAAATCTCTGACTGGGAACAATAAAAGTATAGGTTATGCAGGCAAATAATTAACATATCTGAATTAAATTAGATTCTTGTTAGACAGTAAGCTGTAATTGCATTCTGTGAGCAGCAAAGGGAAATTAACATTCAGAAACTCCTATATAAACAAACACCTCAATAGGAGCCAACTCCAGACAATGGCTCCCTGGAGACCCCTCTTTAAATTATTAGAGATTAATGAAAATCATTTGACTATGGTATCGTTCATCACTCTGGTGTGTACTGAACATAAAAAATCTATGGAAAACAATACTAGACTGCAATTGAGTTGTGCTGTAACTATGACCTTCAGAAAGGCAACCTGACCATCTGTTTTAATCAGATTTATTGTCTTGTAGTGTTGATTTGTTTAATTGATGCTATAAAGAAGATACTCATTTTAAAATCCCTAACCAACATTTGGCTTCAAAAGCATTCTGTCTGGTACTATAGACTTAGCTCTGCTTTGCCCCACATTACAATAAAACAAAAAACTTTTCTTGTCAGATTTGTAAATAATTTTGGACAGTGGTGGTAATTAGATTAACTGACAGTATATGTACACAGAGCAACCTGTCTTTATCAGAATGAGCTGGCAGTCACACCAGTAATAATAAAACAAGTGGCATGATTGATTGATTTTACAATATTGCAAAGCTTGCAATATATATATATATATATATAATAATAATTATTATTATTATTATTATTATTATTATTATTATTTTAAGTATATTATTATCATTAGCAGGGCCCTGCATTTTGCATAGCTTCATTTTTTAAAATTGTAATTCAATTGTTATCCAACAGGTGTCCCTGTATCCACTGCAATTAAGCTAACCCTCTAAATATGTAATGATAAAGGAATCCACACTTGTACCTGTGACTTTTTAGAAAGATAAATAACTATAATCACTGTGTGTGGACATTACATAAATTAAAGACAGACTGCTGTATTCACAGGTGATGTGTTAGAAAAAGTAATACTTTGTTTTTTATTCTGATGTTACTGCACTTTTTGTAATGCTCTTGTAATGCCCTGGTTAAGGGTGTCTGCTAAAACATAAATAATACTAATAATAATATATTGATTAAAGTAAGATACACTTTTAGAAGACTCAGAGACTAGGGGCAGGATTAAATAAAAAATGTTTGCGCAGCGAGTCGTTGGCAGAAGCATTAGCTGCATGTCTGCGAATGGAAATCGCGCTGCTAAGATCATTTGCGCCGCAAAACAACCTTCTCGCAGCTCCTTTCTGGAACAATGCGAGAGAATAAAACACAGCTTTCACACAGCCGCTACCACACAACTACACCACTGTACTCAGTCGCGCTTTCATTTTTAGTTAGATGCTACTCTCGTCTAAATTTTAAAGTAAATCCCATGATGTACAGTTGTGTAGTTTGCTATTAGCGGCTGGTTAAAGTTGTAGTTAATCCCGCCCAACAATACAGTGGGAGTGGTTACATTTTCGCTGCATTAAATCAAGGAAATATCTGCGAGAAAACACACTGAAAATGCTCTCGCAGCTGTTCTAGTTTTAGACAACTCCGGAGTTGTCTAAAGCCTCTCGCGGTTGAGGCGCAGTGAGAGGAAGCGCAGCTCCGGCTTTATTCACAGTGCGGCTCTGTGTGTCAGTTAAATAACTGCATAGTGCGCTAATAATAATACTGTAACAACCCGGGGGGTTCTGGCCGAAACCGGGACTCGACACCCTTTCTCCCGCGCTACAATGCAGCGATCTTACCGCATCCCTAAAAGACCCAGGCACCCAAACGAGGCTCAGGATCGCTACAATACATTAGATGTTGCGCCCAACATCCACATAAACGAAATGTTGCTTATTATTCGTGCACAGAGAGAAAATATGTTGATATTGAATGTCATTTTATATTGTGTTTTTTTCAGGAATGTGTCAGTGTTCGTTTTGTTTCGTTATGGTTTCATGACTTGTTTAACTCGTTTATTCTGCTCTTGCTTTCTTCCTTTCATGTCTTAACAATTGACTCTTTCTTATCAGATCTTTCGTGGGAAAAGTGCTACTATCGAGTGTATATTACACCTAACTCGTACTCACTACAATGATGTATATTCAGCCTATACCTGTAGTATCCTTGATAATACCGTAAAGTACTTACTCGACATGGTATTGCATAAACATAACGTGGTTTATTTCCTGGTGATCGCCATCTTAACTCTCAGTAAACTGAATACAACATCCGGAACCCCAGGCTATTAATCCTTGTCTCTAACTTACATCTAGTAACCGCTAGATGTCAGTATCTAAACATTACAGCCTAATACTCTTCAATTAAAATGTATACCCAATACATTACAATACCCTACGTAACGGGGGTGTTTCTATGTTTGATACATTTGGATACAACGCACTCACCACGGATTGAATGTGGATTTTGAATGATGCATTTTGTAGCCGATGTTGTGACAGTACAGTATTTCTACAGTTCACGCATCTCTCTCTATAGGCTGCACGGGCGATTCTTGCTGACAGTTATAGTGGCTGAAAAACGGTGTTTCTACAGACGCGTAATGGGGGAGGAGTTTGTACGCTGTTCTCCGTTGCTTCGTACATCTTTGATCATAATATTTTTAGGGGGGCTGACAGAAAATGTAGGGGGGCTGAAGCCCCACTGAATAGGGTCTAGCCACGCCCGTGGGCTATATGTATATTTGGGAATGAAGGCGACTTTTAAGACACAAACACTACATCGAATTACACTGCTGTCATCAGCTGTATAATTGCTATTATGAATATGTACACAAAAAGGTAAAGCATCTGGAGACGTCTGGATGACATTTATAGAATATTGTTACAGGTATACACTCTGACCATGATGGATGTCACCCTAACAAAATGGCTACCATCTTACCAGATGATCTATGACCTTACAAATGGCCAATATCATCCAAGATGGCCGATATCACCAAAATGTCTGATATCATCCAAGATGGCTGACATCCAAGATGGCTGACAATGGAGGATCAAAGGGTGACCCAGGGGGTGCTGGGAAGGAGAGAGAAGTTCCGTTTCAAAGGTGGGGGTAACCGGAAGGTGAGGTGGGCCTTCCGGTGCTGCAATCTTCACTACTTTATATATATATATATATATATATATATATATATATATATACACTCACCTAAAGGATTATTAGGAACACCATACTAATACTGTGTTTGACCCCCTTTCGCCTTCAGAACTGCCTTAATTCTATGTGGCATTGATTCAACAAGGTGCTGAAAGCATTCTTTAGAAATGTTGGCCCATATTGATAGGATAGCATCTTGCAGTTGATGGAGATTTGTGGGATGCACATCCAGGGCACGAAGCTCCCGTTCCACCACATCCCAAAGATGCTCTATTGGGTTGAGATCTGGTGACTGTGGGGGCCAGTTTAGTACAGTGAACTCATTGTCATGTTCAAGAAACCAATTTGAAATGATTCGACCTTTGTGACATGGTGCATTATCCTGCTGGAAGTAGCCATCAGAGGATGGGTACATGGTGGTCATAAAGGGATGGACATGGTCAGAAACAATGCTCAGGTAGGCCGTGGCATTTAAACGATGCCCAATTGGCACTAAGGGGCCTAAAGTGTGCCAAGAAAACATCCCCCACACCATTACACCACCACCACCAGCCTGCACAGTGGTAACAAGGCATGATGGATCCATGTTCTCATTCTGTTTACGCCAAATTCTGACTCTACCATCTGAATGTCTCAACAGAAATCGAGACTCATCAGACCAGGCAACATTTTTCCAGTCTTCAACTGTCCAATTTTGGTGAGCTTGTGCAAATTGTAGCCTCTTTATCCTATTTGTAGTGGAGATGAGTGGTACCCGGTGGTATCTTCTGCTGTTGTAGCCCATCCGCCTCAAGGTTGTACGTGTTGTGGCTTCACAAATGCTTTGCTGCATACCTCAGTTGTAACGATTGGTTATTTCAGTCAAAGTTGCTCTTCTATCAGCTTGAATCAGTCGGCCCATTCTCCTCTGACCTCTAGCATCAACAAGGCATTTTCGCCCACAGGACTGCCGCATACTGGATGTTTTTCCCTTTTCACACCATTCTTTGTAAACCCTAGAAATGGCTGTTCGTGAAAATCCCAGTAACTGAGCAGATTGTGAAATACTCAGACCGGCCCGTCTGGCACCAACAACCATGCCACGCTCAAAATTGCTTAAATCACCTTCCTTTCCCATTCAGACATTCAGTTTGGAGTTCAGGAGATTGTCTTGACCAGGACCACACCCCTAAATGCATTGAAGCAACTGCCATGTGATTGGTTGGTTAGATAATTGCATTAATGAGAAATTTAACAGGTGTTCCTAATAATCCTTTAGGTGAGTGTATGTTGTAAGTCGCCCTGGATAAGGGCATTTGCCAAGAAATAAAAAAGAAATAATAACAATAATAATAATAGTAATAATAATAATAATAATAATAATAATAATAATAATAATCGGGGGGTCTGTCAGTCCTCTTTGTCACGACTGCAGTTGGTACAAAATGCTGCAGCAAGGCTGCCAACTAATACCAGAAAGAGGGATCATATTACTCCAATCTTAGCCTCTCTTCACTGGCTGCCCATTAAACAGAGAGTAGAATTTAAGGTTTTGATGTATGTGTTTAAAGCATTATATGGTATAGCCCCAGATTATATATCGGAAATGATTAACACTTACTCTTCTGTGAGACTTATTAGATCTAATAAGCAATTGATGCTTAATATTCCACGGACACGTTTTAAGGGAAAGAGAGATCGTGTATTTGCTGTGGCGGCACCGCAGTCGATTAGCTTATCGCACACGATAGGAGTATTTAAGACTCGTTTGAAAATGTATATATTTTCTATGGCATATGAGAGTTGATAAAATGTCATTAGCTGGACAGCAGAGTATGGCCTTGTCTATGTGTATGGTGTGAATTGATTGTCTGCTGTACTGTGTTTTTACCTTGTTTATTAGGTTTATTATGTGTTTATTGAAAAGTTTCTCCAGGAACGTTAGCATTTTAGTTATTTATTGGATTTATATGTTATTATTTTATAAGTAGGCTAAATAAACTGGTTAGTGGATTATATAAATATATTTATTACCTTTATCTTCCTTCTTCCTGTGGATGTTTCTCCTTTTTCTATTTTTCTTTCCCGTTTTTCCTTTCATTTATTTTTTCTTTCTTCTTTCTTTCACTTTTCTGTCTTTCTCTTTATTGTTCTTCTGTCTCTGTTTTTATTTTCCTCTATCTCTGTACTGTTTCTGCTCCTCTCTCCTCTGCTTCTCAGGGTCCTAGGTGGATTATGGTTGTTTTTCATATTTCATTTTTTAGATTTTTGTTTGTTTTGAATATAATTCCATATATTGATCTCTGATGTTGCTAATTTCAAATTAAAAATTAATTTCACCAAGAAATAACACACATATAACTATATTTTTTAGGAGCTCATCTTGCTAGTGACTGCTCTCTCTCTCTCTCTACTAATATATCAAAATATATTTATTATTTTATTTTCTTCTTTTGCTCTAATAAAGTTTCCCAACACCTGTTATTAATCTACCTATTAATGTGTAACACCTAGTTACAACCCTTTCTTCTGTTCTTTTTTTTTTTAATCAACTCCTCTGAGTGGATGTGGCACTCCAATTCCACTCATGCTTCCTTCCTAATACACCACCGATACATCCTTCAGTTTTGACATCGTGTGCCAGTCTTTCCTGTATTTCCGTCTCACGCAATACTCTGGTCGAAAGTACAATGACAACTGCTACTATTCTATCACCTGACTGCAAAATATGCAATTCACCTCAGACCCGTGCTACATGAGTAACACCTCGATGACACAATAATGACAGCCATAATTACCCTAACACCCAACTCACAGACCCATATTACCCAAGTAATACTTTGTTGATATAATACACATATTACATCAATACTCTACAAACTGCAGTCAAACTGCAAGGAAAACAAAAAAATACTTGCATGTCAGTGGCATACGCCGGGTCAGTATAACACGCAATTATTATACCTTCAGACTGCAGACTTGGGCACCTGCAACCACACTGCAGTCTCTGTAGTGCCTGAACCGCACACTGCAGTGGAACAATGGCCACGACACGACCTCACCAATTCCCGCAGGATATTGGCAGCCAGAGCATAAAGCCCTAGAAACTCGGGACCTTCTGACTTGGAAACACAGAAAATCTCTTTAGACTTATTGCATTATTTTATTCTTGATAGTGGGACTGTGCCCCTGGTGACTATTGATACCACCACGTACAGAATACTAAGGTGGTATTGAAATCCTAAACTAAATCCTATTGAAAACCTTATCCTGCTCTGCACTAGTCCAGGACACCGGAGCCACTATCCTGCCGACTACACCAACTGAAGAGAAAGAGAGATATATAATTCCAAACAAAGGTTTTATTGCAAGCAGCTACAACGAAGAGGTTCAAGGGGTAATCTCAAAAACAGTCTTAGAGAAGTTACAAACTACAGGCACTTTTATCCAGACCAGACAGCAGAGAAAGATAACAGGACCCACATGTCTGTCCCGTGATGAGTGCAAGTTTGGTTTCTGCCTGACAACTTGTTAGGAAAACCCATATATGCTGATCAGCCATAACATTATGACCATTGACAGGTGAAGTGAATAACACTGATAATCTCATTATCATGGCACCTGTCAGTGGGTAGGATATATTAGGCAGCAAATTAACATTTTGTTCTCAAAGTTGATGTGTTAGAAGCAGGAAAGTGTAGGGATCTGAGCGACTTTGACAAGGGCCAAATTGTGATGGCTACACGACTCGATCAGAGCATCTCCAAAACTGCAGCTCTTGTGCGGTGTTCCTGGTCTGCAGTGGTCAGTACCTATCAAAAGTGGTCCAAGGAAGGAAAAGCGGGTGGGTGGCCAAGGCTCATTGATGCACATGGGGAGCAAATGCTGGCCAGTGTGGTCCAATCCAACAGACGAGCTACTGTAGCTCAAACTGCTGAAAAAGTTAATGCTGGTGCTGATAGAAAGGTGTCAGAACACACAGTGCATCGCAGTTTGTTGCGTATGGGGCTGCATAGCCACAGAAAGCACCTACAATGGGCACATGAGCATCAGAACTGGACCACGGAGCAATGGAAGAAGGTGGCCTGGTGTTCAAGGTGTTGACTTTGCCTCCAAATTCCCCAGATCTCAATCCAATCGAGCATCTGTGGGATGTGCTATACAAACAAGTCCGATCCATGGAAGCCCCACCTCGCAACTTACAGGACTTAAAGGATCTGCTGCTAATGTCTTGGTGCCAGATACCACAGCACACCTTCAGAGGTCTAGTGGAGTCCATGCCTCGACAGGTCAGGGCTGTTTTGGCCGCAAAAGGAGGACGTACACAATATTAGGCAGGTGGTCGTAATGTTATGGCTGATCGGTGTATGGTTAACCCAGGGAAAATGTAAGGCATATGTAATGTTTAATATAAGGGGGGCTTATTGAATATACCAATCCCAAATGACTGGAGAAAACTGGTTCTTATCAGACTCTGTTCCTCTGGGTATCAGGGTTGCACTATGGCACAGTACCGTAGCACAGCAAGGCTGCGAGACAGTGACCTTATTTACACAGAGACACAGGGAAAGAAATGCATTTCATCACCCGCAATGTTTACCTGCTTTTGTCCTGTTGCCCCCCATTCACACTGCGTTCGAATTCGAAAATTACCAGCAAGGATGCATTCACACAGAAAACACATAAAACAGAGTGCCAGCAAGAGCGCTGTGGCCATGGGAACGAGACGTTACATAAGCCTGTGGATCCGGAGAGGAGACACGGACCGACACTTTGATTATAATATTCACAAATATAGTAGCCTATTGTTGTGTTCGGTATAACTGCATACAGTGTGTTTAAATAGACAGTTGGATGCGGTCACTATTCAGACTGTTGTCATACAATTATGAAAATGAATTGCTTTGCTGGTCAGATCTGCGCACATTCTGCACAACGTGAACACACCCGTGTATTATTTGGTTGTATCAGAAGTAGTTAATTGTGTTAGACTACACATTATAACTTTATTGCCGTCATTATTATTATTATATATTTATTGGCAGACGCCCTTATCCAGAGTGACTTACAAATAAGGGCAATACAAAGTGCAAAATTACAGTACAGTTCAAAGCATAATGCAATTTACAATTTACACATGTATAGGAAATATACAGTAAACAATATAATGTAGTCATATGTAATTGTTACGGTATGCTGCCATTTCTTATATGCATTAATCATGTAAAATGTAAATATCCAGTGTTTTATTACTACAAATAGAAGTGAGCTCACTTGATTATTGCAATTGCAAGTCCTGAGAAAACACGGAAGTGAATCACGAAAACGAAACCGAGTTACGAACTTTTGTACACAAGGCAAGTGTGAACAGCGAGCACACTGATACATTGTTTCAAAGCAAACGAACCGAGCCGATTTCATTTGAAACAAACCCAGTGTGAGGGGGGTTAACATGTTTGCCTGTATAGAGATAATATATTTTGTATTATTTATGGTACATAAATAATGTCATGTGTGACAATAGTTAGCAATATATACGCCAACCTGTTGGTACATCAATAACACTCAGAATTGCTGTGACTATATTATTTTCAAGCTCCGCCATTTCTAACATCCTGGTCCGTTTCTCATTACGGTTCTTGGTTGTGTTGTGTTGTGGTCGCAAAAATGTGCCCCTATTCTGATTGGTTACGGCAGTTAGCTGACGCACTGCGTTGATGCTGAATTGAATTGCGTTGACTCAATCATTTTCCTGCTCCATTAAACTAGGACCCTTGCCGGAAAATTGTCATCAACGATTTACCCATTCACACAGACCTTGCCGGCAACAAAATGCCTGCAAATTGCCGGCAATTATTTCAGTGTGAATGGGGTTTATCTTTGTTTGCTTGACCCTTAACATGGCAGTATTATTTTAAATCCTAATGTTAATATAAATCAATTATATTGCTAAAGATATGTTTATCACAAAGGTTGAATACAGATCATATTAAAATACAGATAGCTTAATGCTGCCTAAACACAGCAAATTCTTTATTTTTGTAATTTGTTTTATGTTAATACCACCCCCCCCCCCACCAGCTCTCACACGTTTTTACCATCAGAACCCCCCCCCTCCACCACCATCCTTTTGTAGGTGGGGGTCCTCATGCAAAATCCGGGCGGCAAATATTTTTCCTTTAGAGGAATGTGCTTAAATTTGAATTATATACCTTCATCAATTTCTACAGTATATAGCAGTTAAACATTCAAGCAGCAAAGACCCTTTCAATACCCTACACAAAAAATATATATACTCTTACTTGAGAAAACCTTAAGCCAGCTTAAGTTAAAATGGAGGTTCTTCCCAGGCTGTGTTCAAGTTTAGAGCGCTTTACCGCTTTCATCTAATTGGCTGATTACTTGATAACCCTTTCCAACTCTATCTGATTAGTAGTAGAAATTGCGTCATCACTTACTATTTTGACAGCCGGAAGTCCCTCCCTCCCTACGTACCATAGACCAGAAGGCCACCTCACCATCCGGTTACCTCCACCTTTGAACCGGACCTTCTCTCTCCTTCCCAGCACCCCCTGGGTTACCCTTTGACCCTCCCTTGTCAGCCATCTTGGATGATGTCAGCCATCTTGGATGTCAGCCATCTTGGGTGATATCGGCCATCTTGGATGATATCGGCCATTTTTAAGGTCATAGGTCATCTGGTAAGATGGTAGCCATTTTGTTAGGGTCACATCCATTATGGTGAGGGTCCAAGGGCACCTCACCCTGCTGGTGTGGAAGTGTAATGTTTAATAGCATAAACTGTGTTTTTAAGGTTATATTGTTTTATGATACTGTGTTGGTAAATTAAAAAATAAGAAAAGTTTTAAATACACACATATATATTAGGTTATAATGTTTTATGAAACTGTTTAAGTAAATAAAATAAAATAAAAACAAGACTCAAATGTGTCAATGTCAGTCTTTTATTGTGACCAATCTAAACATGACAACATGGTATCAGGTCAGAAGTAGACAGTGAGCTTAGATACTGACACGGGTGACCAGTGATCTCCCATGCCCAACTCCTACAGCAGACAGAATAATAAAAAGAACATTTACTCAGATTGGTATTCAAACCCATATGGCTGTATGTCCATTGGATCTTAAGACCAACACCTTAACCACTTGACCCCCTGGTGTGTTACTACTCAGTATAAGTTGTTAAGGGCAACAGGTATTTTTTGAATCATTAGAGGATGAGCTATGAAAAGAGATTAAAAGAGATATATTATACACCCAGTGAAGCAGGAAGTTTTGGAGGAATCGATACATTACTGAGAAGTGCCAGAGGAACGTCCAGTAGATGTCACCCCTGACAATGCCCTGAGGGTATGGAGGACAGTGTATGGATCATTTTTAAAAAGCAGACCTTCAATATTAAAGTTTAAACAAGGTCATCATGTGAGAGTATCAAGGATAAAAGGGAGATTTGAAAAGGGGTATGAGCAGACATTCACTGATGAGATTTTCATAGTCAAAGAATGTGTCCCAGGATTAAGACCCATTTACAAACTAAAACATTATGCTGGTGATGAGATAAAAGGTCAGTTTTACACAGAAGAGTTACAAAAGATAAACCCGAATGTTGACAGAGTATATCGTATACAGAACATTTTAGACTCGGGAGGTCGTGGCAGAAATAAACAAGTTTTAGTCAAATGGCTGGGGTGGGGGGTTCAATTTAATAGTTGGATCAAAGCTTCAGAGGTGAAAGACAAAGCCCCAGGGTTGTGAGAGGCTCAAACAAATGAGTGAAAATGGATTTTACCTAACTTTAACCAGCAACGCCTCACAAGATCTATTTCCTAATAACAAGAGCTCCAACTTTACTGATCATCTAGCCAAATCCATCGATCTATCAGGTAAATGGGAGGTAGGGATGGTGGAGATGCACTACCCCATGACTGTCAATACGTTTGACAGGAAACAGAGCTTCGAATTGCATTCTGAGACAACTGACACAAACTGGTATTATGAAATATCACAAGGCTACTATAAAAAATTGATGTATTGTTAACAGCCATGAATTATGCTGTCAAGGCAGTCCCCACATCGCCCAAGGTATACTTTCAATACAACTATATTAGTAGAAGTGTGCGCATTTTCGGGGATTCGACTATATTGTTTTTTACCAGGGGTCAACTAGCACATGTCTTGGGGTTCATTCCTGAGAAGGGGGGGAAAAAATTGCCCCATCCTTCGGATATTACTGCGGGTTTTAACCACATGTATGTTTATATCGATATAATTGAACACCAATTAGTGGGTGACACTTATGCCCCACTTCTGCACTGTGTACCTAAAAAAGGGGAAGAAGGCAAGTTTGTTACGCTGTTATATGATAAGCCCCACTATGTCCCCCTGAGCATGGATCAATTCGACACCATCAGCATTGAAATAAAGACTGACCAGAATGAACATGTCACATTCGCATATGGCAAGGTGATAGTGAAGTTGCATTTCCGAATTGTTAGATACAACCACTTTTAAAATCATGGTGATTGTTAAAAACTATGGAGACCCGCACATGTATAGGAACCACTACAAGTATCAGGCGGGTAACGGCCTCCCCGGTTTCGCCGGGATGCCGGTACAATACGGTGCGGGGGTAGCTGGTATATTTAGAGCATTATTCAGAAAAGCTATGCCTTTTCTGAGGCGCGGATTAGAAATTGTCAAACCACATGTTAGATCGGCTGCCACAAAATAGCTAAAGACTAATGTATATCAGGAGAGGCATTAAAAGGAAAAGAACCACCACTGGGACCCCCGGCCCCTGTTTAAAGAAGGGCCGTACGGAAGAAACACAATCATAAGAGAAACGGGGCCGGTAAGAAGAGGAGCTCCAGGCAACAACATCGCAGGGATATATTTTAAACATGGCTTTCGTTCACTGTAGCTCTGGGGAGTGCACCAAATCTGAACTGGATCTTTTTCAGCTGGCCCCACACTGACCAGTATCAAGAAGATTTTCTATGTGGAGGTGCTCCCCCTCACAGTGCTCTCTGACAACGCCCCACTGGAATTCTACATCACTGGAAACGGCGAAGACTATCTAGATCTGAATAACACTGTGATCTATCTGACTTGTAAAATAACTAAGCACGATGGCACCGATCTGGCCCTGGATGATCGGGTGGGCCTGGTAAATTACCCCGTGGCCTCCCTTTTCAGTCAAGTCGACATCACAATCGGTGACAGACTTATTAGCCAGAGCAACAACTGTTATCCATACAGGGCTATAATAGAATCCATTCTCAACTACAGTGAAAGCACTTTGAACACACAGTACTCTGCAGGCCTTTTTGTCAAGGACACAGCCGGCCAGCACGAAGTAACCGCACTGAATGGAGCAAACCTGGGGTTCAAAAATAGAGCGGCCTATACAGCAGGAAGCCGAAAACTAGAATTGTTGGGTTTTATTCATGCAGACATGTTTTTTTCATGACAAATTAATGCTGAACAGAGTTGATATAAAAATGTAACTCACCCGTAACAGAGAAGCATTCTGTCTCATGAGCAACGCTAAGGATTTCAAGCTGTCGGTTCTCTCGGCAGCTCTGTTTGTGAAGAGGGTCCAGGTGGTCCCCGCTGTCAAGCTGGGTCACGCCGATGCGCTACAGGTGGCTAATGCAAAATACCCTGAAGATCGGGTTCAGATGAAAGTGTTCAGTCTGGCCAGAGGAAGCCGGGTCTGCAACCAGGAAAATGTGTTTCTGGGCCAATTGCCTAAAATAATAGTAATTGGTTTTGTGGATAACGCAGCATTCAGTGGTGACGTTACACAAAACCCCTTCAACTTTAAACATTGTGATATTAATTTCCTGGCCCTGTATGCTGATGGGGAAAAGATCCCTACTAAACTGTTACAACCGGATTTCGCAAATGATAACTGTGTCCGGGAGTACTTTAACCTGGTGGAAACAGCCGGAAAGCGCCTCAAAGACAAGCCTCTGGTAGTGGACCGTAAGGAGTTTGCCAGAGGTTATACCCTGTTTGCATTCAACCTCAGCCCAGATCAAGAGTGCACCAGGCACTATTCGCTCATAAAAACAGGGAACCTGAGAGCAGAAATTCGTTTTGCTCAGGCATTACCAACCACCGTGAACATGATAGTGTATACTGTTTTTGATAACATAGTTGAAATTAACATGAGACGCCAAGTCCTTTATGACTACAGCTGAAAAGGAAAATAAACTATTGATTTGTACCTTTCACTAAACTGGCCATGGATACCAAACAACTTTCTGCCATCATGACTAAGGACATTTACACGAGAGACTATTTTCTGGGTGTGTTTCCATCTGATAAGCTCCCCAAACGATCACGAGTCCCGAATAAGAGGCCAGTCTGTCTCATCATTAACACCCACCCCCACAGCCGACCCGGGGAGCACTGGCTCGCTATCTATCTAGGAGCAGATGGGAAGGCTGAATTCTTTGATTCTTATGGATTCCCTCCCAATGCTCCATTTTTCTCTAAATCAATCATGCGTTTTTTAAACACAAATGCCATGTTAACCATGTATAACAGTAACCAGTTGCAAGATGCTCTGTCCACAACATGTGGAAACCATTGTGTGTATTTTTTACAACAGCGTTGTAAAGGGTTAGCTTATAATCAGATATTGGGTTTGTATTCTGAAGATTTAATTAGTAATGACAACATGGTAATGCAGTTTGTTAAAAGTTATAACAGGAGAATGAGACCTATGTATTTGTTTAAGCTTCATGTAAATGAGAATTGTCAGATGTGTAACCAAATGTATGATTTTAGGATCTGTCATAATTGATAAACCAGTCATGAACAGAAATAAGCAATCTTAGAGCCATGTATGAATAACGCTATATATGTATAGACACGATAGATTAGTGCCTGTTAATGAAATTTGTAATTCTCATATATGTAATGCCTGTTAACCAGATAATAAAATATTATATGCACAATAAGTACGGTTTTACCTAGTTAATAAATTTACACATACAAACACCATTGTTTATCACACGTTACATTTTTATTCATCCCTATTATCACAAAAAATATAAAAAAACAACAATTAAACACCACTGACAATTGTTATTTGGTATACAAACACACAATATTAATAATAATAATAATAATGATAAAACTTTTTATTATTAGAATCACACAAGGATTAAACATTTTATGGATAACAACAATTTATGTATTTCTATAACCTATATATAAGCAAACACCCACCAAAATAATAATACAAAAAATACGTTTTTTTTTTTACAGAGATAACCATGGTAATTTCCCAAATAGTCTGCGTCTTTTTGCGGGGTGGTCTCTCTGTGGAGTTTCGGGTGGGGCAAAGGCCCCCTCCAGTGAGATAAGCTCTGGATCAGGAGATATAGGGGTTCTCTGTATAGACACTGTACTATCCCTAGTAGGGGCCATTTTTAATTTGTCCAATAACTCCCGGTTAACTCTGTTGGACAAAACAGAACCAGGGACACAAATTCCCCATTCTCGTTCCATGAAGTTACAGCATTGTTGGATACCATTCTCTTAAGTAATATTTCGGCATTTTTCTTTTGGCTCTGTGGTATAGCCTCTAATATATCATCAAAAACAGGCTCTGTAGGTGTTATTTCACCCGGGGTGTCCGTATCAGGCATCTGCAAAGTTAACACGGCCTTTTCTGATTCCGCCTGATGTGTCAGGGTCAAGTACCTCTGCAACACTTGTGCATAGCGTTTAGTTTTTTCATATTCACCCAAATGAGAGCTTTCATTCCCCATAAATTTCCCCATCCAATTTATACGTGGCAATTTTTCGGATGTCGTGCTCAACTGGAAAGTCCTCTTTAATTCTGTCCATCTGTTTCTGCGGAACTAAATAATTTTTTTCTGTGAACTGCATTTTTTTTTTTACTTGGCCAGTAAGCTGGTGATGAGGGGGAGGGCGATACTTAGCAAATTACCAATAAACCCCCCAGACTGGTTCAATAGATTTCTCTTTCTCTTAACAGACACTGTCTTTTTACTAAGAGTTTTTATAATGTTCCCACTGTTCTTGAGTTTCCGAAATTGTTTAGCGCTCAAGCGGATGTTTCCTTTCAGTGTATTTAGAGCAATTTCTGACACGGCCTGCACCAGGTCGCTCATCGCGGCGCACAGAATGGCCTTCCTTTGTTGCGGGGTGGCTTTAACCAGCAGCTGCAGGAGAGCCAGGTTTCTCTTCATACGTGGTGACATACTGACCGCCAGTGTCACAGACAGCAAATGCGCTTTTACTTTCTTTGTTTTTTATACACATAAACCACTGGGGTGTCAGGGGGGAAAAGACCCGTCCTTAAACGGTATTCATCAGGGGTCTTTGACATGAGATCGACAAATAAGTATCCGAAAGCTTCCAAAAAATATTGAGATTTGCCTGGATACATCTGTCGCACTAATGTGGTGATCTGTAATTTATCTCTCGGGTTTTTGAAAAGAACCATATATTTGGTGTTTAAAGTAATAGTTCTACGTTTATGCCCCTTACAAAACACATTCTGCACAATATATAAAATACTGAGGTTTCTGTGGTCCACATATTTAGTGAAGGCTTTTTCAATCTCATCACTTTCACAGGCCTTTTCCATAAGATCATCAATAATCAACATGTTTACTTTATCACATGGTAGTAATTCATTGTCATTAAATGTTTCAGGCAACCCCTCTATACATTTAATAAAAGGGTATTTTAACTTCAGTTCTTTATAGAGCGGCTGCATGCAACTATAACACCAAACAATATTATCAGGCATGCATGATAATATATGGCTAGCATTGTCTAATAACTGTCTTATAAAAAAACTCTTGCCGCAGTTTGAGGGCCATGACAAAATGCATGAAAACGGGTGCTGCAGTCTAAAATCCATTGTTCAATACCCGTAGGGCAAGGATGTAATGTCTGGCCCCAGGACACGTTTATCAAACATGACTTTCAGTGCCAATCTCGCTTAACACGTTCTATCCCCGGTTGCCGCAGTGTAATGTATTTTATTTCATCATTTGCACCAGCCTCCTTATCCGTATAGTCGAGTATCAAATCTTTTAGGATATCGAAATTAATTTTCTCACTATTAGCCGCGTTTAATGTGATACCCTTTACCTTGATACAGGCTTTCCCTCCTGAGAGCTTATATCCATAGGATTTAGGTCCTGTAGCAACAAACTCTGTAATGTGCTGGTCTGGAGGCAGTTCACTTGTCAATTGACCCAGATAATCTCCTAACTCGGGGGCCCACTGTCCTGGCCTGCTTCCATAAATGATTGAATCAGTGTCATAATACAAACAACGATCTTGTAATGAATCCAGAAGAGAGTACAGTTCTAATCTAGCATATGCGGTGGTGAAACTGGCGATAAAAATATTTACATTTGAAAGCTGTGTGTAGTGCTCTTTTACCCGTTTCCAGGTGACACAGGCACGTCAATAAAATCACAAGATGAGACCTCGTGGTATGGGGCAAACACGTATTGAAATAATTTGTTGGGGTCTCTCACAATACTGGTGTTTTGTAAATCGGTTCGTTGTCCAAATTTTCCCCATAAAGAATTCAAAAACAATTTTGAAATCTGTCTTTTGGCCAGATTCTTAGTAATGTTGAAATAATCTAAGTGTACACCCTCTCTGTCATAATACTCTGTGGTGTACCGTTCGTGGTCTGTGTAATTTTTGCACCACTCTGGATAACCTGAGGCCTACTGTTTGCCTTTTAAATGCGTTTTAATATAGTCACTAAACAACGTGTTGGATGAGTGCTTAAAATGCCAGATCTCGTATATTTAAATTATTCTGTAACCCTTATCTATAGCAGCCAGTAGCTCGGGCGTTCACCAGACACCGGTAAGCGCTCTCTTCTCCTCACTGTGTGTGCAGAGAGACAGCTCCTGGGTGTCCGCACACGTCCGACAGAACGTAAAGAACAGTTTTTTACCAACTCTGGTCGGTAACACCGGGAAAAACAAACGCCTTGTTGGCTAAACTTTGACTTTTGCAAGCCCAAAGTAATTTTGTAAATCTTCAAAGCCCTTGCATATTATATCTGGGTGACCAACAGGGTACAATTTGGTTTTATTCATGAAAGGGTAGAGACTGGTAAAATCGTAGTATCGGACCTCCTCACCAGGCTTTGGTTGATAATACAGGGTTACGGCATTAGTCCTACCACCGAACAGAGACTCTCTGGGGTCTAAAGGTGCCGGTAACCGGGCTTCAGAAATAAAAGCGCTAACATCCAGATTTTCATTCTGCATTGCCAACCAATCGTGTTCCCACATCACTTTGACATCAAACCCATGTAATTTTAAGAATTCGGTTTTATACATTGTCTTTTGATATAACCAACTGTAGCGTTATGTTGGATGTATTTTGATAAGAGCATTTTAGCTCTGAGCTGAAGCACTGATCTAAAGAAGACCTCTCCCCCCCAAAGTTATCGGATTTCCATAACTCATCAGCTTGGAACTGGTTTACATCAAAGTGACAGTTTTGGGGAGGATGGCACCGAGAATAGGCCAAATAGTTTGGAATCCTGCTATGAGATGTCTGGAGAAAGGGGCCTGTAGGTAATAAAAAACTCTTTGAAGTGGACGAGAGCCGAAATCCTGACATAGAGCTACGAACCCGGGCCAACCGGCATTTCCAAAAGATGGCATGGATTGACATCAGTCATAAATCAAGCCCCCCTCCAATAGGACACTGGGCGCTGAAACCGAAATCCAATCTCAAAAACTCAAGAACCAATCACCTATTGATCTGACAAACTATAAAGAACAGCGCACAGTCTCTTTCTCTCTCTCTCTCACCTGAACCAGAAACTCGCTGCCACAGCTCAACCTGTAGCTCTGTTGCCCGAACCAGAACCAGAAACCAACCAAGTCTTTGCCGGCAACAGAAGAGTTAAACTGGGAGAAGGAGATTGAGCCGTACGAAGAATTCTTTTAAAGGACTTTATTAAATAAAGAACTTTACAGACTGCGCATGCCCGCCTGTGCCCACCTGATCAGTGGAGTTTTACAGCTGGACAATTGACTAAGTCGACTGTATACGAAAGTGTTCAGTCATTTAAATAGCTATTTGAGTCTTAAGAAACTTGACCCTTGGAACGAACAGGGCCCTGCTTTCCTCAAAGACTTTGTCTTCAAGTAACTATGTTGGAAACCCTGCTTACAAAGAAGATTTTGTGCACAACCATGGAGCCTTCAAACCAGTGGAAAATCTGTTTGGAAAAGACTCTACATTTGCGAAACCCCAACTTCCAGGTGCATCAACTGAGTGGAAGTTCTTGGACAAAGCCGAACCGGACTGCCTTTGTTCCAAACCACACGGATCTCGTGCCGTGTGCTGTTATCTGAGCCCGAAGCCAGAGAGGCCTCTCTGCGACGAAGTTCAGATAAGTTTAACAGTTTGGAGTTTGTGATTCATGACATTTGAGAAATCAATTAGAAATGTTAATATGTGATTCATAACTTTAGAATGTGTAATATCATTTAGTTTTCTTAAATATAAATGTGTGTTGCATTAAACTGTTTTGTTGATAATTTTAGAAATAAAATCTGTCAACGCCGAGAAATATCTTCTCATTCCTGTTTAACTGTTTAGTCTGAAATTGACACAAGTTAATAGACATTAGATTATTGGTGGCCCTGCCTATCCTTAATCATTGAATAATAATCAGTTAAGGGAAATTGTGGTAACAAGTAATGATAGGATCTTTCTCGGCACCTAAACGTACATGAGACTGATATATATATAACGAGAAGTTACCTGACATAAATACTAACCTCCTGTGACGCTGTTAAAGTCATTTTCACTATAACATCTATCACAGCCGTAAAAAAAACAACCGTGGTACTCAAATGCCGTGTTCACTCCATTTATTACTGCGAAACCGTCTAGATAGTACTGGCCATATTTACGCTCACCACCCGGCTTTAGTGCGTGTTGTATACTGATCTTGTCCTTGTGTTCTGAATACATGTGCCACTGAATAGCGGGGGTCGAGAACCACTTTTTCTGGCTGTGATAATTCTCGTGCGGGACTAATGCTATGGTCTGCGGTCTGAGAAACATTTACCGGTACATTGTCATACACACTGAAGCTATGGTGATCTACTGAAACGGGTCAAGACTAACTTTAATCAGGTCTGAATCGGGCTCTGCTGGACACTTCGGACGTATCTGCTCAGTCATACTTAAGATCTCATCCCTAAATATCGTGCAAGCTTGTCTCAGTATGTCCACATCCTGTCTACAGTAGCGTTTCTTCAATTAAATTCAGAGTGTTTGTGCCCGTCATACCATTCCTGAAACTCTGCTTTATCAGCACCCATCATGTAGTCTGCCCCGTAAAATTGTTCAGCAGGTAAGGGTCCTACATAATTTTGGTTTGCAACAGTATTAAAAAACTGTGGGAAATGTCCTTTTGCACCCTCAAACCCCATTGCTTTTGGCATATTGCTCAGTTTCATAGGCAAGAAATGTAATGAATCAATGAACCTAATGTTCAGAGCGGTCACTGTCATACACATAATTTTACCACCATGTGTGATTAAGTTTATAGCTATCTTTTCATGTATGAGCTCTCTAATGAGCAAGTAGTTATCATAGCGTGAAATAAAAGTTTAGTTTTTAAAACGCGTGTCGATGAAACATTTCAAGTCAGATAAGCAAGAATCACCATAAAACTCCCATGTGCGTTCGTTGTTTATGTGTGAGGCATAAACATAATTTGGGATGTGTGTCCCTGTTTCTTGCATGCATTCAGAATCAATGAAAATGTATTTTTGTATTGTTTGGGGATGTTTATTACATTCATATAGCATAAATGAATGTCCGGTGTCTGGATAACAGTTTTACAGCGCGGACACAGCTTTTCTTCACAAGTGTGTGTTATCGGGAGAAAAGTCCGGCACTCTGTACAGTAAAAGTGTTGAACACACGGGATCTCTTTGGTCACTGCTTTAGCCATGTGTCTACTGAGGCACGTACTGCCCCTGCATAATATTTTACATACACTGCATCTGGTGATGGTCTCTTTAACCTGGGTTAACCTGGGTGGGGGTCTAAACACGCTCTGCAACGGCTCTGACAGCTGTGTCTATTTGTATGCCCATATACTGCATGGCAATAATCACAGAAATAGCTAGCACCTATAAATGTTCTGATGTTTAAAATCCCATAGTAATGCTGCTCGTGAAGTAACACAAACAGGACTTTAGAATTTATAGGTTTAGGCCCTGTAGTAAAATATTCCCATCCGTTTTCATGGTATAATACTTTGATAATGACCCCCAATAGTCTTTCAAATGCCTGAATATCTGAAAAACATTTTTTTTTCTGAATTGAAAACCCTAGCTGACTATGCATTCGTTTGGCACCATCTACCATTTTGGAATCTGTGCATTCTTTACCCTTCCACAGGCGGTACACACTGGCAGCAAAACATAAATTGTTACCTTGGTTTTTGAAATCAATGAGACAAGCCCTTTTTTTTGTTTATTATTTTACTAAATAAAATACCTTTTAAGCGCCTCCGCGCACCACCACCACCTTGCATATTTCAAGGTTATTTGCAAACTCCCATCTATTAGAATTTCGGTGTGACTTTGTAGTAAATTAGCTATGCTCTCTAAGAAATATGCAGCATCCAGCTCCCCCAAATTTCGCCTCCTCGAATAGAAAGGATTATTTAATGACCCCGAGCTCAGTCTAAGCTGTACAAAATCATTAGGACCCACATTGTGTGATATTTCATTTAGCAATCCTTGCACAGCTCCATGCACAATACGGACAGCATCCGTATAAGATTCTACCAGATCCACGTTCACAAACCTGAATTCTTCATAAAACTCCATACCCCATTTCTCGGTCATAGCGACGAATAATCTCCAAAAACACCCGAGGAGGGTCCCCGCCAATGCCTCCCTCAGCCATTTGTTCATCATTTTCATTATTCATCTCTAAAATTGCAGCATCACCACCCCCGATCTGATTATCATTGTTATTAGCTACTGATGCTAGTTCGTTAGATACATCCTGATCTATATATTCCTGAATTTCCAAGTTTACCGGATGGCCTCCCGCCTGGAGAGTGTGCAACAGTGTCTGTGACCATGCTAATTGTGACACATTTGTTCTAAATTTAAGCCTACGCAGCATTCTTTTCGCAGCATTAATTTTATTTCTCATTACCCCCCTAATTACACAAGCAGACTGACCGTTTTTGTGCTCCTCCTTTTTCATTGTTTGTCAATTGTTGTTTTCAGAATTGGTTGTTTTTTGTAACAACACTTCTAGATCTTGCAGAGAGACTGATTGATTCACAGTGTCACCATTCATCAAACTCTCATCAGAAACGGGGCAATGCCCTATTTGTTTTTACCCCGTTTACCTCTTTTTACAGTAGCGGAGCTCGGTCGGTTCACTTTCACACATTGCACCCCCACATCGGTGGTGTCATGTGCCACCCGGTTTGTCTTACTCAGGGCTTTTCTGGGTGCTGTGTTTTCCCTTTGCGTGACTGGTGGCTGCCTCCCCCGCTGCAGAACGGACCTCCCCTTATCAGCACGATCGGATCTCTTCAGCTGTTTACCACTTGACATGCCTCTCAAGCAGGGCAATGCAGGCTGTGCCGCATTTTTAGCTATAATAAAACAAACATGGTAATTACACTTTATACAGTGACTTTTCACTACATTTCGAAAAAATAAAAAATATAATAATAATAATAATAATAATAACATTGGTAACAAACGGTGAATGTTACATACCTCCATTCAAAGTTTGCTCTGTGACTTGGGGTGGGTGGGGGAGTGCGTAGTTATGTGGGTTAAACACGGTCTCGTTGACAACTGTCAAATCAAAAAACAAACATTGGTACCGTAAATGTACACATTATTATGTTTTAGAAATGTAATTAATTCATAATATGTAACAACTTGTTCTATGGCATACCATGAAATCTGAATAAAACGGGGACATTAAACACATTGCTTTGGCCCACCTTCAGAACACGTGTCTCCTGCGGTTTGGAAGGCGCTGTTCGGGATGTACGCGTTGGGGGTTGTGAGTTCCAGTCTCCGTGTTGCACCGCGGGGTGCTCGGCCCTACAGTCTCGGGTCTGTTATTCTATGCTGTAGAATCTCGGTTCTCTCCAAGGCCGGTGTTTCACCTTAAATTATACAAACACTTATACATGAACTATGCATGATATACTAACACTTTTAAACCCAACTCTATTACTATAAAAAAAACATTCTTACCATCAATACATGATAACGCATTTACTAGCTCTTCCTCATCAAATGTACCCCAGTCAGATGCCATTATGAAGAGTGTGTCCCTTCATATATTATATCGGATGTGTAAAATTAACTGCTTGGAGCGGCTTATTTATGGGGGGGGCAAAATGGTATTTCATATTTATTGTAAGAATCACACAAAATTGTATTCCACATAACATACCAGGAAACCGCCAAAAATGTTGTTCTCATTACAGAATTCAGTTGGGGCGGTATGTTGGGGTGTCTATTTCACTCCGATAAAGTTTATCTCCCACAGACGTATGTATCTATGCATGCTATGGTCATGGTCTCACGTTCAAAACAACGTGTACACACTGGGTGAGGTGACAGTTTGGAGAGATAAAGTTGTTATCACATATTTGTTCTGGACACGAGCCTAATGGGTACAAATGCTGACTGTACCGATGTGGCCCTATACACGCACTTAACTCCACCCACACTCCTCCTCCACTGCTGAGCCACTGCCCCCATTTACGCATGTGTCCCCATACACGCTCCCAACTCCGCCCACACCCGCCTCCTCTGTAGAGCCACCGCCCACCATTTACAGTATAAAGAGCACGCTGGTAAAGGCAGAAAACATGTCACCCGTTCGGGACAGAACAGGTCTGTGGTAACCGGTGGAAACCCCATAGCACACTATGGCTACACCTGCTAAGAAGACACCCCCTAGCGACCACGCTGCTGATGAGATGCGGGGCGCTTAACACAAAATTAAGATGGATGGAAGACATGGACCCAAAAGAGGTAACACTTTATTTTACTTTAAAAAAATGTATTTAGAATATTATTATTAATTTTAAATTTATACCGGTGTTTACATGCTGTTAGGGTGTATGAGTGTATTTATGAATTTCAATGAAAAGTTAATTTAATTTAGCACTGTTGATGACAATTTGTAGGTTATTCAATATTTTCCAAAAATAAATGGAAGTCTTTTGCATCAATATACTTTATCAAATGGAGTAACAGCCACCTGTTTCACTACTGATCGTGTAGCCATCACATTAAATCACACTTTATACCTTGTTTATGTGAAGTTTTATACTTACCCAAAGAATGAAGTGGTTTCCTGATTCAGGGGTGGAGTGGCCTACAACTCATGGAAACAAAAGCTTTGTGTCTTTGTGAATATTCTGCAAATAAAAAACGGCTCTGTATTGTTTCTGAATATACACACACTTGGATGCTAGTTCTTTACAAGTAATGAAATATTTAGAAGAAATGATAAGACCACATACAGTACCTTCATGCACAGCAGATTACGCTTTTGTATGTCTTTTATGGTTTATGTCTCTCCACCAAACTGTGAACCAGAAATTCTCAATCATTTCCATCTCTTGGAAAACATGTTGCAAATTTTAATGGAATTTGAAACTAAAGTCTAGGAGGAACAACAAAACATATTTTAATACTCACCCAGTTTTAGAAACAGGAATGGAAACCTTGAACATTTAATAAACTGTTAAACGCATTTACTTATTTTGGAGTATTGTTGTAGTCTGTACTGAATATAGTTTTAAATGTCCGGCACAATACAGCTACCTTAAATGTAATTAACATACTTACATATTTTTCCCCAGAACACATCTGCTTGATTCTTGCACAGACAACCTTTAAAATAAATAGATAATTGGTAATATACAGTTGCATTTGACTTTTCAAGTTGAAACTCTTTATTGTCAAAATAACCTTTACTTACACTATCTGTCAGCCAAGGTCCACCGCCCCAGTCCTTGTATGTTTCTTCCTCTGCCAGTATAATGTAAGGGGGGCATAAACGTTTCACATCTTTGAATGTTGCCGTGATTGTCTGCACTTCAATAACTACTTCAGACTCATTCGGTCCTTCCTGCAAAAGCCTGCAAAGTTTTTCCTAAAGATGAACAAAATATATATATAAAAAAATCATACTTAACAATATAATACACTACTATGTCTGCCTATGTAAACAATTCAATTATTGTGGTATTATCAATGATACCTTATTTTCATCCAGAATGGGAAACATATCAAAGGAACATTTGCTGCCACTGTCTTCTTCACCTCTGTCTTTGGGTTCTGATAATAAAATCTTTGGTCTGGACAGCTTTTGCAGTTGTAGTTTTTGCAGTCTTTGTTCTACAAAGTAAAGTACATGTTGTTAAAAAATCTGCTTGTACTGCACTTATTAATTATGTGAACACAATAAAATAACCTACTATTGTAATGACTGAGTATACCATGACAATTTAATTGTTTAATACTGTTAAATGTAATGGAATATACTTACCAGATCCAGTGTTAATCTTCCATCAGGAGGGATTTCCAAAGGGTCTGATGTTTGCATCTTCATATGTTTTAAGAATTCCTTATTTATATTTTCATTGTGAAGATGAAAGATTAGCCTCAAAGAAAACATGAATGAGTGTCTTTCATTTCACAAAGGAAATAGTGGCTCAAAGACAGTTCATGGTTTAACTGCTCGGCTTCAGAAGTGTTCGGCAGCAGTTTGATGCTTCTTAATCTCTCTTCTGGTCTGTTTTGATTTTTTTCATGAAACCGGTCATAGAGTGAAGCTGAACAAACATCTTTGGATAAATGTCTTTGTAGAGTACCAACTCCTGCAATCTATTGAGCAGGTCAGCTCGAGAACCTTTGCCAGATACACCCAGGTTTTGACAAGTTGCTGCCAGCTGATCTATATTAGCCTGTGAAGATGGTTTTATTTTGTATTTTGTAATGTTCTTGCAGTCCATATACATGCATAGGTAATTTATGTTTCCATTTGGTAACACTTCAGTGATAGTTTGTAAATTATTGTAATACAATTAGCTATATTGGCTACAGAATATGCATTTGTAATCTACTCATCTGTAAACCACAAGAGTAAATACAACTTCAACATGTTGTACATAACATACCTTTCCAGACTCAAGAAGGTGAAATAGCATGTCCTCATCAAGTTTCGCTTTCGGTTAAATTTTTTGTCCATCACTTCAATGCTTCCGTTTTTGGGACCCTTGCTTCGATTCTAGTAGCTGCTCCAATCCATGATGCAAATGCAGATGGAGACAATGGTTTACGGAAGGGGTTATGAAGAAACCCTCTTGAATTGACGAAAACGGCAGCGCAGGAGTTGTGTTGCAAATGGTAAAGAAGTCTTTTAATCAGGCTGGCCCGGAAGAAAACCAGAGTGAACTCGTGTTCAAACAGCTTTCTTACAGATCTCTTCCGGGTTTGCATTTTTATACAGTTCTAAACAAAAGGTGACTAATGTCCAATCAGCAGAGGGCAGTGTTCCAGATGTGCATGTCGATTGGCTCGGTCCTCGCTTCACTACTTCCTCTGCAGTGTAGGGTTACCAAACACCGGGGGTGACGTCACCGTTTCCTCTGCAAAGCATTCTGGGACGCACAAAGGACTGTGGGGGAGAGAGTGGTTCGACATGTTTTTCACGTGGAACCAGACAAAGAGAAAAGTCGCTGTGCAGGGGGAGAAAGACAGACAGAACTATACAACAACATTTTATATATTCCATTCAAGGAAATATATATACATATTCTTATACATTTGAATATTTATGCAGAGCTGATATGTCATTTATTGTATTTAAATTTGACAAGACCTCAGGTCTTTCAGGTTATTTAGGCTAGTACCTACAAGAATGGAAAGAATAACAGTAGATACTTTGTGTGTTTAAAAAAAAAAAGTTTTACAATTTTTTGAATATAGTAACAAAAAAACCTTCTCTACAATATACAAAAAAACTGTATGTAATAGAATCACTTACCTTCACACAAACCATTAGCAATTATTTCTTTTTCCAGGTTTTGCCATTTTTTCTCAACATCGATGCCTAAATCCTCTTCACATACATTTTCCCGATTTGGCCTCTTAAAAATAGGATGTAGGAAACATATGTCCTGCATGTTACACTCAAAAAACACGTTACACATTAAATAGATATCCATCGCATACATGACTTACTGAGCCGAGTATGTGTACTATACTTTCATATTCAACAATCAGATCGTACTCACCAGGAAGATCAAAGGCAGTTTTCAAATTTGCATCTGCTATTATAACTGGAGGATGATGGCCACAGCGAATGCAAAAGTAGTTGTATGAGTATGCTCTCATAGCAGAGAAATGAAAGAAGCTTTTTCTTATTGTGTCATGGTGTACCTTTATACCCATAAACGTTTCCATGGTCCTCAGGAAACATCCAACTGCTGTGTGGTTCTGTTGAGAAACATCAGTTGGAAAATAAATTAATGAAAAGTAGTATAGAAATGAAGGTGTTTGTGTGCATGTGAGGGTGGCTCAGTTTACCCAAGTATAGAGTAATCTTTGTTTTTTCAATCTTTTTTTCTGTGCTATACAGTGAGGGAAAAAAGTATTTGATCCCCTGCTGATTTTGTACGTTTGCCCACTGACAAATAAATGATCAGTCTATAATTTTAATGGTAGGTGTATTTTAACAGTGAGAGACAGAATAAGAACAAAACAATCCAGAAAAACGCATTTCAAAAAAGTTATACATTGATTTGCATGTTAATGAGGGAAATAAGTATTTGATCCCCTATCAATCAGAAAGATTTCTGGCTCCCAGGTGTCTTTTATACAGGTAACGAGCTGAGATTAGGAGCACTCTCTTAAAGGGAGTGCTCCTAATCTCAGCTTGTTACCTGTATAAAAGACACCTGTCCACAGAAGGAGTCAATCAATCAGATGCCAAACTCTCCACCATGGCCAAGACCAAAGAGCTGTCCAAGGATGTCAGGGACAAGATTGTAGACCTACACAAGGCTGGAATGGGCTACAAGACCATCGCCAAGCAGCTTGGTGAGAAGGTGACAACAGTTGGTGCGATTATTCGCAAATGGAAGAAACACAAAATAACTGTCAGTCTCCCTCGGTCTGGGTTTCCATGCAAGATCTCACCTCGTGGAGTTTCAATGATCATGAGAACGGTGAGGAATCAGCCCAGAACTACATGGGAGGATCTTGTTAATGATCTCAAGGCAGCTGGGACCATAGTCACCAAGAAAACAATTGGTTACACACTATGCCGTGAAGCACTGAAATCCTGCAGTGCCCGCAAGGCCCCCCTGTTCAAGAAAGCACATGTACAGGCCCGTCTGAAGTTTGCCAACATCTGAATGATTCAGAGGAGAACTAGGTGAAAGTGTTGTGGTCAGATGAGACCAAAATCGAGCTCTTTGGCATCAACTCAACTCGCCGTGTTTGGAGGAGGAGGAATGACCCCAAGAACACCATCCCCATCGTCAAACATGGAGGTGGAAACATTATGCTTTGAGGGGTGTTTTTCTGCTAAGGGGACAGGACAACTGCACCGCATCAAAGGGACGATGGACGGGGCCATGTACCGTCAAATCTTGGGTGAGAACCTCCTTCCCTCAGCCAGGGCACTGAAAATGGGTCGTGGATGGTATTCCAGCATGACAATAACCCAAAACACACAGCCAAGGCAACAAAGGAGTGGCTGAAGAAGAAGCACATTAAGGTCCTGGAGTGGCCTAGCCAGCCTCCAGACCTTAATCCCATAGAAAATCTGTGGAGGGAGCTGAAGGTTCGAGTTGCCAAACGTCAGCCTCGAAACCTTAATGACTTGGAGAGGATCTGCAAAGAGGAGTGGGACAAAATCCTTCCTGAGATGTGTGCAAACCTGGTGGCCAACTACAAGAAACGTCTGACCTCTGTGATTGCCAACAAGGGTTTTGCCACCAAGTACTAAGTCGAAGGGGTCAAATACTTATTTCCCTCATTAACATGCAAATCAATGTATAACTTTTTGAAATGAGTTATTCTGTCTCTCATTGTTAAAATACACCTACCATTAAAATTATAGACTGATCATTGTCAGTGGGCAAACATACAAAATCAGCAGGGGATCAAATACTTTTTTCCCCTCACTGTATTTGTACAGATAGTGTGATGTTGTATGGGACTGAGTGGTGGAGAATGGATATGTTCCTTTTTTGTTTTTTGTACTGTTTCATCTCCAGTTCCACGGGCAGCAACAGACATTCTCCACATCCCATGCACCCCTGACACAGGTGACAGCAATTAAACTCAATGCCATATGAATACAGGCCTGACGTGCTGTCTTTGTCTTACTAACATAGCAGGTAAAAGGACTTGGTGCAGAGAGAGAGAGACCGAAAGAGATACAGACACAGATACACATAGACTGCTCTTTTGTCTACGGATTGGATGAGATACAAGACCCTGATAAATACCTGCAGAACAGTCCTGAATACCAGAATAGGACACATAATTGACACATGTAGCTCAGTGCTCCAACAAGAGCTGCTCAGTTCCGTCCTTAATTTTGACCTGCTGGTGTAACACTATTGCAAGGTTAACACTCCATATGAAATAAAGCAGCAGATCATGGCCTGTTTTTACAGTCCTCCACTTCTGTAAGTGTTGCAATGTCACGGCCTATCAACACCAAACCTCCATAACAATAGATAGATACATGTATGCATGTTATTGTGTATTTCTGTGTGGTTACAAGGATAACCACATGGAAAACTGCAATTACACTGTCATGCAATACATTGGAATAACTTAAAAATTAATACTTACTTGTAATGCTGCTGTTAAAATCATACACAGTGGAATTGTGAAGAGAACCCGATCATTGTAATTGTGAAATCCAGAAGTGTACTTGTGAAATCGGACTGGTGTTTGACATGCTGGGCAAATTTTCACATGGACTTCGATCCCTAGATATAACATCAGAAGCGTTACTTATAAAACAAAGTAAAAGTTATAAAAAATACATAAATATAAATTATGAATATTTGCATAAATAACACTAACCTTTGTGAATCTTAAAAATGCCATACACCACCGCATTTTTTGTCACCAGCTTTGGCTCTGACAATTCTGGTGGGGTAGGTCCAGGACAGAAAGGGCAGTGTGTTTCAAGTGGGACAAACCGTCCTGGTACCTCTTTTTCCTGTGTTGCATTGTCCTCTGCTATGTCTTCAGGATTTTTTTTTTTGGTCCACAAGTAATTAACCATCTTCATAAGACGTTCTTTGTCAGGTGGATACTCGTGGACATCAAAACACGGTCCCTCTTCAATGTCCATTTCTTTTTCTTCCATCAAATCCATGGGTTCTTCATCACTTTCATCCATTTTCTCAGTTTTGATTTCAACAACCAGATCTTGTTGTTCTTGATATATCCACCACATGGACAGATACCTATGAACACATCTTGTACGTTTCTTGCTTCCTTTACATTGACAGAACCACAGACCGGTTTTGGTATCAAATGTTACCATTGTCCTTCCAAAGTAACACCAGTAATGTGTCTTTACAGTATACACTGAAAAGTATACAAATCTGTCAGAGAAGTCATTAAACATAAAAAAACTGGGTAAACACAGCACACACCTTCAGTTGTTGCTTGTGCTAGCAAAGAAAGACATTCATCTTTCCTATACTGTGATATGAGCCCTTTATCTGACATATTTTGAAGAACACTGTCTTGCAGTCTTGATGGTGCGGTGAATGGGAGCGATGCCGCAGTTCGCTTTAAATGAATGCACTCCAAGGCTGGATTTCCACTTCTGGAAGCAAGTGCCATAAACTCCCTGCATTGGTCAGATGCATAGTCAATCACTTGTGCTGTGAAAGATTTCTGAACATGTAGTGGTGCCCTTTGCCCACTTTTGTCCTTTGCCGTAAAATATATGCCCTTTTCCACGTCAACGCAATAAATAGGCTCCTTTGGAAACACATGTCACCGCAGGGAAGCATGACTTCCAAATCTGGCTTGGCAGGTACTGCATTGCAATGGTTTGCATTCATATTTTTCTCCTCGATTACTTAGGTTCCCATAATCACTCTTCTTTCTTTTACCCTGTAATTCTAAAACAGAATGATTGGTGTTTAATAAGAAACATTGTGATGGTGAGTTTTTGATAGGCTATATAGGCAAATATTTCCAATTATTAATATTAGGCGCCTCAATTAGTAGGTCAGTTTTTTCGAGTGTAGATCGCACAGTAAACGTCTTATGTTCACCTTTTCAAATCCACTGCATAGAGCCAGCGTTTCTGCACGGTTCAGTATATAACATGTCACCATTAGTTACGATTTCACTGAGAGAGATAACTTTTTAATAACATGTATTCGTGTGTTGTTAATCACATTATATTTTTAGTTTCACTTTCGATTTCTCTCTTGCTTGTCTTACCGGTTTCTCTACAGCTTAAACAATCCCTCACTATAAACAAATCTCAGGTGACAGTATTTGTATCTGCATTCAGAAATGTCTATGTGTTTAAACTAATACTTTACATTCTATTCGTGACTGAGTCTCTTGTTGTTACGATGTGCATGCCAAAGACCGAGTAGGTCCGTTTTTTCGGGTGTAGCTCGCACAGCACAGTCATGTTCACCCTTTCAACTCTACAGCAAAGCCCAAGCGATTCTGCACAGATCAGTATATAATATGTCACCATAAGTTATGATTTCACCGAGAGAGAAGAGCACAAAGTCGTGCCCCCGTGTTGCAGTTATGCACTCGTTGTGATCTCAGTTTGAAATGACTTTAATTTGAAAGCAATAACCCACCACTGCAGATTCAGCAACGTCATTGCCACTGTCCATTGTCATGTATTTATTTTAATACCTTGCATTACAGTGTGTTGAGAATCATATTTAAGAATATTTTGTACTTTCACTTTCGGTTTCTCCCTCGTTTTCCTTCAAGGTTTCTCTAACTCTGAAACAACCCTTACTACAAACACATCTCAGTTTACACTATTTGTATTTGCATACAGAATGTCTCTGTGTTTAAAAGAATAGTTTCCACTCTAATACTGTTGCAAGTGACTGATACTGCTTTGTTCTTACGATGTACATGCCCAAGATGGCCGCTACGTTTTTTTTTCCTCAGTGCTCTTTGTGGTATATGCTGCTACCAGAGGTGACAGTGTGTCATTGCAGGCTTAAAATTGAACAGAATTTACAGTGAGTCAAAATCTTTTGTTCATTACTGCCATGTTTTTTTATGTAGGAACTTTTCATTAAGATTTTGTATAGAACACAGTCGAAAGATACTGTATACCAAAGCACACATCAGGCAGTTTAAGGGTTTATGAGAAATCAAGGCTTAAGTGTTTTCAGCATAATGCATGTCATACCGTGTGGCTTATACATTTTTGGAAACAGTCAAATCAAGTACTAACATAAGCACAGTATGTTCTGTAAGTCTCATATCTCAACTCTTTACCGTTCCTGAGAAAACGATGTTTGAAAACTGACATTTCTTGTTTGGACTACAATCAAGATGGCTGCCAAACCGTGTTACATGATGCCGCAATTTTGTGCTCGAGTGACCATGCCATAGACTCCTACATCCATGCCAAGTTTGGTGACTTTTTAGACATCGGTTCAAAAGTTATAGGCATTTGAACATATTGTGGTGGAAGAGAAGAAAAAATAAGTATAATAATAATTATAATGACCATTGATCACCATATTGCTCATGGGATCAATCCTGTCAAGTATTAAACAGTCCAATACATTCTAACATAGTTCCATACTGCACCATATGCATTTATTTCCAACTTGACTATCTCTGAAATTGGATTCGCTCATGGCGGCCATCTTGTATCTTCAATCAACTTGCCTTGAACAAATCTGATAGAGGAGCTAGCTAAGGTCACGTGTAGAAAATTTTGTATCAATCGGACCTACCGTTTCGGAGAAGAAGATCTTTGAAGATTCTTGGCCAATTCAACATGGCTGCCTTACCTTGTGATTTATCGACTTGTCTTGAACAAATCTGAATATAGGCTATAACATAACATCACACACCAAGTTTCACATATGTCCCATCTGCGGTTTCGGAGAAGAAGATTTTTATAGATTTTCCAAAATGTGTCACCAGACCATGTGACATATGGCCTCCATATTGCATATGGCATAGCACTACATAGCCATCTATCACTGTTTGAAGTTTCATGAGTTTTCGTTGAGCGGTTTGGGTTTTATAGGCTTTTGAAAAAAACGGCGGAAAAATAATAATAATAATAACTAGAAGTTGCATGCAACTTTTAAGGCTTCCATGTTGTATCTGTAGGTTTCAGATTTGAACAGGCATTTGTAGTTTAAATGCATGTGTTATTAAATGTGTACTTTTCAATTCTAATCCAATGTAGACCTGACATGTGAAGCTGTCATTTTGGTTTGTGTACTAGCAGCCAGGTTTTGTGTCATATCAACTTGGCTTCATCAACTTTTACAGATCTTTGTACTAGTCTAATCACTAACAATTTAAGGACATTAGGCTACAGTTCTGAAGATATTTGCTGTCATAAGTGACATAATGTAACACAATTTGGTGAGTTTTTTAATTTTGCTGATAGGTTTTTCTGGGGTCAATTTCATGCTTTTATAAATACGCGTATTTTGCACATGTGCAAAGTCATTTTCTTGTGGCTGCCATGTTGTTGCACACAGTCACTTGTCTCTTGCAGACATGATAGATAGCAGTGTCTATTTAATACATGTAAAGTTTCAGGGCACTGGGCTTTAGGGTCCCGGAGTACTAGCTGTTGCCATTTTTGCACGCGGACACATGTTAAATCCAATATTGCGGCTTAACCATGTACCTCACAATCTTAATTATCAGGTTTTATGTTCAATGCACAGACATAAACACAGGTGCTGAGTTTCATCTGTGTACTGCATTCCAGTGTAGAGGTAATGTGATACTTGTCTGAAGCGACGCATACATTTTTTTCATTGGCCTACAGCACCCATGTATTTCACTGGGGCAACTCGCTTTTAACAACCTTGGTAGTACTCTGTACTAGTGTCATGCATACCAATTTGTGGCACAGTGGGTATAAGTGGCATGCATTACAAGGCACCAAAGTTGGAATCGGAGAATGCTACATGGTGGACAAAGCGTGCACCCGGGGAACTTCTGATGAACAAGCGTAATAGTGGGGCATAAGGTATGCATGTTTGTGAAGTGGCATATGCATGTGCCATTAGGTTTTGGAGAAGAAGATTTTTGTTGCATTTCACAATTTAGATTCCTATCACAATATTTAGCAACACCATGACACCAGTATGTGAAGTTTTCACTGCATTTGTAGGTATAAGTGGTTTCTACAACACTTGTGAGTTTCGTGAGTTTTCATGCATGTATAAGCGATTTATGGACATTTGAATGTTTCAAGTTTTCTGTATTGAAAATACTGAATGCAAATTCCAAGTTTGTCCACATGATGGAGGTAGAGGTCTACATAACGAATGTCAGTATATGGTTGAGGCTGTCATTTTCATTGGTGTATAGCAGCCATGTTTTTTGTCCAATCAACTTGGCTTTTTCAACATTGACAGATGTTTGTACTAGTGTTAATCACTGAAAATTTAAACACCTTAGGATTCACTGTTCTATAGATATTCAATGCTGCATGTGACATAGCCTTCAGTATCGGTACCAGCGCACCGTGTCACCTTTGGGGACAAAACTCACAACAATCAAGCATAACATTGTAATTGATTAGTGTACCAAGTTTGGTGAGTTTTTGAATATGGCTCATGGGTTTTTTCTGGGGTCAAATTTCATGCTTTTATAAATACGCGTATTTTGCATACATGCTCAGTCATTTGCTTGTGGCTGCCATGTTTTTGCACGCAGTCACTTGCCTCTTGCACATTTGATAGATTGCAGTATCTATGTAATACATGCACAGTTTCAGAGCACTGGGCTTTATCATTCTGGAGTAGTAGGCATTTTCATATTCGCACACAGATTCATGTTAAGTCCAACATTATGGCAAAACCATGTACCCCACAAACTTCATTCTCTGGTTTTCTCTTCAAGGCAGAGACATACACACATGTGCAGAGTTTCATGTGTGTACTGCATTCCAGTGTGCAGGAAATGTGTAACTTGTCTGAAGCGGCGCGTATGTTTTTTTTCATTGGCCCACACATGTTTTTTACTGGGGCAACTCGCCTTTAACAACCTTGGTAGTACTCTGTAGTACTGTCATGCATACCAATTTGTGGCACAGTGGGTCTAAGTGTCTTGGAGTAGAAGGCACCAAAGCTTGAATCAGAAAACGCAGCCTGGCGGACAAAGTGTGAGACCGAGCAACTTCTGATGAACAAGCGTAACAGTAGGGCATAAGGTATGCATGCATATGAAGTCGCATATGCATGTGTCTGTTGGTTTTGGAGAAGAAGATTTTTGTAGCATTTCACAATTTCGACACTCATCGCAACATGGCGGTGGCACCATGTGACCGACACGTGTAGTTTTCACTGCATTTGTAGGTATAAGATGTGTCTACAACACTTGCAAGTTTCGTGAGTTTTCATGCATGTATGAGCGTTTTAGGGGCATTAGAAATTTTGGTGGAAGGAAAAAAATAAAATAAATAATAATAACTAGAAGTTGCATGCAACTTTTAAGGCTTCTATGTTGTATCAGTGGGTTTCAGATTTGAACAGGCATTTGTAGTTTAAATGCATGTGTTATTAAATGTGTAATTTTCAATTCTAATCCACTGTAGTAAACATTTGAGGTTTTCAATCTTTTGACACTTGAAGTGCACATTTCAGTGTCACTGGACTATAATATTAATATCTTGCTTGCATGCATCAATTATGTAAGGTTCCATTGCATTTTACTTATTTCTAGCATAGATGTGAAGTTTTCATTATTGTATCAATCAACATGCAGAATGTAATTCTCAAGTTTGACCACATGATGGAGGTAGAGGTCTACATAAGAACTGTCATGTTGTGGCTGACATGTGAAGCTGTCATTTTGGTTTGAGTACTAGCAGCCAGGTTTTGTGTCATATCAACTTGGCTTCATCAACTTTTACAGATCTTTGTACTAGTCTAATCACTAACAATTTAAGGACATTAGGCTACAGTTCTGAAGATATTTGCTGTCATAAGTGACATAATGTAACACAATTTGGTGAGTTTTTTAATTTTGCTGATAGGTTTTTCTGGGGTCAATTTCATGCTTTTATAAATACGCGTATTTTGCACATGTGCAAAGTCATTTTCTTGTGGCTGCCATGTTGTTGCACACAGTCACTTGTCTCTTGCAGACATGATAGATAGCAGTGTCTATTTAATACATGTAAAGTTTCAGGGCACTGGGCTTTAGGGTTCCGGAGTACTAGCTGTTGCCATTTTTGCACGCGGACACATGTTAAATCCAACATTGCGGCTTAACCATGTACCTCACAATCTTAATTATCAGGTTTTATGTTCAATGCACAGACATAAACATAGGTGCTGAGTTTCATCTGTGTACCACATTCCAGTGTAGAGGTAATGTGATTCTTGTCTGAAGTGACGCATACTTTTTTTTCATTGACCCACAGCACCTATGTTTTTCACTGGGGCAACTCGCCTTTAACAACCTTGGAAGTACTCTGTACTAGTGTCATGCATACCAATTTGTGGCACAGTGGGTGGCATGGATTACAAGGCACCAAAGCTGGAATCAGAGAATGCTACATGGCGGACAAAGTGTGCCCCCGAGGAACTTCTGATGAACAAGCGTAATAGTGGGGCAAAAGGTATGCATGTGTGTGAAGTGGCATATGCATGTGCCATTAGGTTTTGGAGAAGAAGATTTTTGTTGCATTTCACAATTTAGATTCCTATCACAATATTTAGCAACACCATGACACCAGCATGTGAAGTTTTCACTGCATTTGTAGGTATACGTTGTGTCCACAACACTTGCGAGTTTCGTGAGTTTTAATGCATGTATGAGCGTTTTAGGGGCATTCGATTTTTTGGCAGAAGTAAAAATAATAATAATAATAATAATAATAATAATAATAATAATAATAATAATAATAATAATAATACAAATCCTAACAAAAACAATAGGCTTCCAGCACTTCGTGCATGGAAGCCTAATAAATATAGCTGCAAGCAGCAATGCAGGGGGCCAAGTACACATCTACACAGTACCATTTATTCATTTATACACCTTATGCAATTTAAACATTCCTCACACTTGATTGGCGCATGGCAACCATCTCTTTAATCAAGCATATTACCTTTAACAAATCTAATGAGGGATCTAGCCAAGGGCATGTGTACAAAATTCCACATCAATCGTACCTGTGGTTTCAGAGAAGACGTTTGAAAATTGTTCAAAATGTGTCAATTAAACCAAACTGGCCACCAGCCCATCTGACATATGGATTCCATATTGCATATGGCATCACTCTACACAGCTGTGTATCACTGTATCAAGTGTATTGTTTGTATAAGCTTTTGAAAATAACGGCAGAGACATTATAATAATGAGGTTTCCAGGTGATTCCAGTCAAGAAATGTATGGTTTCAGACTCCTAATCATATAAATCAGATGAAGGCACATTTTGAAAAAATCGTTTTTCATGGTCAAGTTCCCCCTCTTGTGGTCAAATATGTTAAAGTACAAGCCAGTATTAATCTAAAAAAATCAAGTACCCTGATTTGATTTCAATGTATCATTTTTTATTTAATTTGTTATAATATAAATAGCCCTGGTATCATAATAAATTAGTAAACACTTTGTTCTACAAGTCTCATTTTTGTACATCAATCAAAAAACTTGTATAGCTTAGAACTGCTGCAGGTTTTCAATTCACATTTACCATCACTAAACCTCATTTAGTTGCTTACTTTGTTTCAGTGTATTGTCACATTGATTACCGATGTGCATGTTATATATAATTACAACTTGTAAATGCAATGTTTTTCATTAAGGGGCAAATATCTCCAATTATTAATATTAAGCCTCAGTGAGTTGGTCCGTTTTTTTGGGTGTAGTTCGCATAGTAAATGTCTTATGTTCACCCTTTAATAATCACCCCCAATAATCCACCGCTACAGATTCGGCAAAATCATTGCTTTTGTACCACTGTTAATTCTCCTGTGTGCCTTTAAATTCTTGCATTGCTGTGTGTTGTTCATTACATTTAATTATTGTTTTTTGTTACACTTTCGGTTTGTCTCTGTTATTTGTGACTATACCTGAAAGAATCCCTGACTCGTCTGTGTACTAAAACAAACAAAGCAAATAAAAATAAACTGTAAGCAGCTCATAACTACTGCAGATTATACATTTGTAGTTACCTTCTTGAAGGCTCTGTATAGGAAGTTGAAGAAAGTGTTTTGTGATAATTATATAATGTTTTATATTAATACTAGCATTAGAAGTAGTTTTGTATACAGACTGAGCAGATTAGATTTAGCAGGACAAGTAAAGGGTCAACAAGGTCGATTTGTTAGAAACTCCTGTCAGTACTGAAAGATTACACAGTTCTGAAATAGCCTACAGATGTCTGCTGTGAATTTGTTTATGACTTAATCATTTCTCAAGATAGGCAGAAATTGTTTCTGTTAATGAGCGATTGACACTAGGTAAATGACGACCGTGGGATCGCATCTTCCTAGTGCACATCAAAGACAGACATCTGCTTTTTGTATCCATCACCTCTTCACGGGAGGACAGATCGTAAACGGACCCGGACCTATATCTTCTGATTGGATGAACGGCCATAAGATGTTACGTAATTTTTCCTATAAAGCTGCACTCATGTTTGTAAACATTAAGTCTCACTGAAGGAATTATTTCTGACGTGGGGCTTCTGAGCCAGCCCGATTAAAGTTCTATTTGCTTTATCTCCGCGACTTCTCCACTTATTTTTGAGACGGTTCTACACTTCTAAACCTCATTTAGATGTTTATTTGATGTTTCATTTGGTTGCCACATCGATTAATTATGTGTGCGTTATACACTCACCTAAAGGATTATTAGGAACACCTGTTCAATTTCTCATTAATGCAATTATCTAACCAACCAATCACATGGCAGTTGCTTCAATGCATTTAGGGGTGTGGTCCTGGTCAAGACAATCTCCTGAACTCCAAACTGAATGTCTGAATGGGAAACAAAGGTGATTTAAGCAATTTTGAGCGTGGCATGGTTGTTGGTGCCAGACGGGCCAGTCTGAGTATTTCACAATCTGCTCAGTTACTGGGATTTTCACGCACAACCATTTCTAGGGTTTACAAAGAATGGTATGAAAAGGGAAAAACATCCAGTATGCGGCAGTCCTGTGGGCGAAAATGCCTTGTTGATGCTAGAGGTCAGAGGAGAATGGGCCGACTGATTCAAGCTGATAGAAGAGCAACTTTGACTGAAATAACCACTCGTTACAACCGAGGTATGCAGCAAAGCATTTGTGAAGCCACAACACGTACAACCTTGAGGCGGATGGGCTACAACAGCAGAAGACCCCACCGGGTACCACTCATCTCCACTACAAATAGGAAAAAGAGGCTACAATTTGCACAAGCTCACCAAAATTGGACAGTTGAAGACTGGAAAAATGTTGCCTGGTCTGATGAGTCATTTCTGATGAGACATTCAGATGGTAGAGTCAGAATTTGGCGTAAACAGAATGAGAACATGGATCCATCATGCCTTGTTACCACTGTGCAGGCTGGTGGTGGTGGTGTAATGGTGTGGGGGATGTTTTCTTGGCACACTTTAGGCCCCTTAGTGCCAATTGGGCATCGTTTAAATGCCACGGCCTACCTGAGCATTGTTTCTGACCATGTCCATCCCTTTATGACCACCATGTACCCATCCTCTGATGGCTACTTCCAGCAGGATAATGCACCATGTCACAAAGGTCGAATCATTTCAAATTGGTTTCTTGAACATGACAATGAGTTCACTGTACTAAACTGGCCCCCACAGTCACCAGATCTCAACCCAATAGAGCATCTTTGGGATGTGGTGGAACGGGAGCTTCGTGCCCTGGATGTGCATCCCACAAATCTCCATCAATTGCAAGATGCTATCCTATCAATATGGGCCAACATTTCTAAAGAATGCTTTCAGCACCTTGTTGAATCAATGCCACGTAGAATTAAGGCAGTTCTGAAGGCGAAAGGGGGTCAAACACAGTATTAGTATGGTGTTCCTAATAATCCTTTAGGTGAGTGTATATGCTTACACCTGGAAGAGCAAAGTATCACTAAGGGGCAAATAGCAGCAATTCGTTTTTACTATTGCGCCTGACCGAGTATGTCCGTTTTTTGGGGTATAGCTCACACAGGAAACGTCTACAGCAAAGACCACGCGATTCTGCACAGTTTGGTATATGACATGTCACCATACGTTACGATTTCACTGAGAGAGAAGAGCACAAAGTCCTGCCCCCCGTGTTGCATCGTTAATATTAAACAGAAAGTAATTCACTCGTGGTGGCACTCGATCTCAATTTGAAATGACTTTCAAATTAAAGCAATAACCCAACTCTACAGATTGAGCCGTTTCATTGCCGTTTTACCACTGTTCATCTTAATATATTATTTTAATAACATGTATTCGTGTGATGTTAACCACATTATATTTTTAGTTTCACTTTCGATTTCTCTCTCGCTTGTCTTCCCGTTTTCTCTACAGCTTAAACAATCCCTCAGTATAAACAAATCTCAGGTGACAGTATTTGTATCTGCATGCAGAAATGTCTATGTTTAAACTAATACTTTACATTATAATCGTGCTGCAAGTGACTGTGACTGAGTCTCTTGTTGTTACGATGTACATGCCAGAGACCGAGTATGTCTGTTTTTTTGGGTATAGCTCACACAGGAAACGTCTTATGTTCACCCTTTTACCTCTACAGCAAAGACCAAGTGATTCTGCACAGTTTGGTATATAACATGTCACCATAAGTTACGATTTCACTGAGAGAGAAGAGCACAAAGTCATGCCCCCCCGTGTTGCATCGGTAACATGATATAAACAGGAAGTCACGCACTCGTGATCTCAGTTTGAAATTAATTTGAAAGCAATAACCCACCACTACAGATTCAGCAACGCCATTGCTGTTGTACCACTGTTCATGTTCATGTATTTATTTTTATTTTATTTTACTTTCACTTTCGGTTTCTCCCTCGTTTTCCTTCACGGTCTCTACAGCTGAAACAACCCTCACTACAAACACATCTCAGTTTACACTATTTGAATTTGCATGCAGAAGTGTCTGTGTGTTTAAAACACTAGTTTCCACTCTAATACTGTTGCAAGTGACTGATACTGCTTTGTTGCTATGATGTACATGGCCAAGATGGCCGCTTCTTTTTTTTTTTCTCAGTGCTCTTTGTGGTATATGCTGCTAGCAGTGGTGACAGTGTTATCATTGCAGGCTTAAAATTGAACAAAATTCACAGTCAACATAATTTGTTCATTACTGCCATGTTCTTTTATGTAGGAACTTTTCATTAAGAATATGTATAGAACACAGTCCAAAGATACTGTATACCAAAGCACACATCAGCCAGTTTAAGGGTTTATGAGAAATCGAGGCTGAAGTGTTTTCAGCACAATCCAAAATGGTTGCCATACCGTGTGACTTATACATTTTTCGAAATAGCCAAATCAATTACTAACATAAGCGCCATATGTACTATAAGTCTCATATTTCAACTCTTTACCGTTCCTGAGAAAACGATGTTTGAAAACTGACATTTCTTATTTGGACTACAATCAAGATGGCTGCCAAACCGTGTTACATGATGCCGTCATTTTGTGGTCGAGTGACCATGCCATAGACTCCTACATTCATGCCAAGTTTGGTGACTTTTTAGGCATCGGTCCAAAAGTTATAGGCATTTGAACATATTCTGGTGGAAGAGAAAAAAAATAAGTATAATAATAATAATAATAATAATAATAATAATAATAATAATAATAATAATAATAATGACCATTGACCACCATATTGCTCATGGGATCAATCATGTCAAGTATTAAACAGTCCAATACATTCTAACATAGTTCCATACTGCACCATATGCATTTATTTCCAACTTGACCATCTCTGAAATTTGATTGGCTCATGGCGGCCATCTTGTTTCTTCAATCAACTTGCCTTGAACAAATCTGATAGAGGAGCTAGCCAAGGTCAGGTGTATAAAATTTTGTATCAATCGGACCTACCGTTTCGGAGAAGAAGATCTATGAAGATTCTTGCCCAATCCAATATGGCTGCCATCTGTCCCGTCTGCGGTTTCGGAGAAGAAGATTTTTCAAAATGTGTCACTTAAGCCACTATGGCCACCAGACCATGTGACATATGGCCTCCATATTGCATATGGCATAGCACTACATAGCCATCTATAACTGTATTAAGTTTCATGAGTTTTCGTGGAGCGATTTGGTTTTTATAGGCTTTTGAAAAAAAACGGCGGAAAAATAATAATAATAATCCTAACAATTACAATAGGGTTCCAGCAACTTCGTTGCTTGGCCCCCTAATAATCCTAACAATTACAATAGGTGTACAATAGTAATATGTTTAGGTTGCATTTATTATTATTGACAATGAAAAAATGATATGAAATGTTATGGGGCACTATATAAAGTTGTTTGATTTGTTATTATTATTAAGTTGGCCTTTGTAATATTAATTGCATAGTTAGTTAAAGACCTTGAATTAGAGGCCAGTTTAGCTGTATTAACAGTAATTAATTAATGTCAGTAATTATAGAGTGGAAATTGTCAGAGGGGACGTGCTTTATGGAGAACACGTTTAATGTGATTTATAATACCATTACTATTACTGTCACTTTAAGGCAGTGCAGACTGGGAAGGGGGCGTGGTTTAATTGGGAAGTGCGCTAATAATCGGTACTAAAGTCCCGTATATACGAGTTTAATGTGCTGTTATTATTATTAGTAACCTAAGTGGAATACATATTAATATATAAAACAGTTAACGAATGTAATTTAGTATATAAGTAGTAGCAGTGAATACAGTGAGGGAAAAAAGTATTTGATCCCCTGCTGATTTTGTACCTTTGCCCACTGACAAATAAATGATCAGTCTATAATTTTAATGGTAGGTGTATTTTAACAATGAGAGACAGAATAACTCATTTCAAAAAGTTATACATTGATTTGCATGTTAATGAGGGAAATAAGTATTTGATCCCCTATCAATCAGCAAGATTTCTGGCTCCCAGGTGTCTTTTATACAGGTAACGAGCTGAGATTAGGCGCACTCTCTTAAAGGGAGTGCTCCTAATCTCAGCTCGTTACCTGTATAAAAGACACCTGTCCACAGAAGCAATCAATCAATCAGATTCCAAACTCTCCACCATGGCCTTGACCAAAGAGCTGTCCAAGGATGTCTGGGACAAGATTGTAGACCTACACAAGGCTGGAATGGGCTACAAGACCATCGCCAAGCAGCTTGGTGAGAAGGTGACAACAGTTGGTGCGATTATTCGCAAATGAAAGAAACACAAAATAACTGTCAGTCTCCCTCGGTCTGGGGCTCCATGCAAGATCTCACCTTGTGGAGTTTCAATGATCATGAGAACGGTGAGGAATCAGCCTAGAACTACACGGGAGGATCTTGTTAATGATCTCAAGGCAGCTGGGACCATAGTCACCAAGAAAACCATTGGTAACACACTACGCTGTACTGATATCCTGCAGCGCCCGCAAGGTCCCCCTCCTCAAGAAAGCACATGTAGAGGCCTGTCTGAAGTTTGCCAGTGAACATCTGAATGATTCAGAGGAGAACTGGGTGAAAGTGTTGTGGTCAGATGAGACCAAAATCGAGCTCTTTGGCATCAACTCAACTCGCCGTGTTTGGAGGAGGAGGAATGACCCCAAGAACACCATCCCCACTGACAAACATGGAGGTGGAAACATTATGGTTTGGGGGTGTTTTTCTGCTAAGGGGACAGGACAACTGCACCGCATCAAAGGGACGATGGACGGGGCCATGTACCATCAAATCTTGGGTGAGAACCTCCTTCCCTCAGCCAGGGCATTGAAAATGGGTCGTGAATGAGTATTCCAGCATGACAATGACCCAAAACACACAGCCAAGGCAACAAAGGAGTGGCTCAAGAAGAAGCACATTAAGGTCCTGGAGTGGCCTAGTCAGTCTCCAGACCTTAATCCCATAGAAAATCTGTGGAGGGAGCTGAAGGTTCAAGTTGCCAAACGTCAGCCTCGAAACCTTAATGACTTGGAGAGGATCTGCAAAGAGGAGTGGGACGAAATCCCTCCTGAGATGTGTTCAAACCTGGTGGCCAACTACAAGAAATGTCTGACCTCTGTGATTGCCAACAAGGGTTTTGCCACCAAGTACTAAGTCGAAGGGGTCAAATACTATTTCCCTCATTAACATGCAAATCAATTTATAACTTTTTTGAAATGCGTTTATCTGGATTTTTTTGTTGTTATTCTGTCTCTCACTGTCACAATACACCTACCATTAAAATTATAGACTGATCATTTCTTTGTCAGTGGGCAAACGTACAAAATCAGCAGGGGATCAAATACTTTTTCCCTCACTGTACATATTAGTATATAAAACAGTATTATACTGATATAATGTAGTTTATATGATATGATACAGTATTGTATAGGGATATCGTATGGTTAAAGCTTCTTTCAAGCAGGTAAAATCATAGAGAACATGATGTATTATAGGGAATGAACTGAGATATGTCGGCTCCTAGCGCATTTAACAAGATTGAATAATATGGAATTATAACATGACAAATAATCCGTATTAAAGCCCCGTATGCACACATTGAATATAGTATAATTATTATTAGTAGTAGCAGTGGTATAAGTATTATAATTATACAGTTTTTAATACAGAAATCAATAATACAACTGTGACCGCAGTGCAAATCACAGTGCAGCGTGCAAGGCACAGGGTGTACCATAGATAGAGGAGGAATCGAATTATGGGAATCGAGACTGCTGATTGGCTACTGACTGGGCTGTAATTTGCATATTCAACGCTGATTGGCTGCTGGTCTGTCAGTTGGTCTGTCTGTGCGAGAATCCGTTCCACCATTCAAGTCAATGGGATTTTTTAGGGTTTTTATTCGATCTTATCTCAATAAATATCGATCCCAGCCGCACAAAAAGCAAAAGCAACTTGAACGGTATCATAATGAACCTCTGTGTGAAGTTTGGTGTCTGTACGTTAAGAATTTTAGGAGGAGTAGCAGTCCGGACGAACGGAATAATAATAATAAAGCTTTTGTAAGAGAACAAGACTGCATGATTTCACATGCAGACTAATAATAAAGCTTTTGTAAGAGAACAAGACTCTGCATGTTTTCACATGCAGACTAATAAAGCTTTTGTAAGAGAACAAAACTCTGCATGTTTTCATATGCAGACTAATAATAATAATAAAGCTTTTGTAAGAGAACAAGACTGCTTGTTTTCACATGCAGACTAATAATAATAAAAATAAAGCTTTTGTAAGAGAACAAGACTCTGCATGTTTTCACATGCAGACTAATAAAGCTTTTGTAAGAGAACAAGACTCTGTATGTTTTCACATGCAGACTAATTAACAGTTTAGAGGAAGAGAATACATATTAGTTGAAGAAATCCAGTCTCTATCTGTGTCCCAAATTTACTGTCATTTGTAACATGGCTTCTTTTTTCAAAATGTTTAACAATCATTATAATCTACAGACATTAAGAGCAGAATTTCAGCACTTCAGATGGCCTCCCATCCCAAGAGAGATGTCTAAATGACTCCTGGTATGATCATTGCATGTTGGCACATTGACACCCTGGAGAAATAAAATGAGGGTATAATTTTAACCTCCCACCCACCACCCCCATCAAGAAGACATGTCAAAGAAAGCTACATAGTACTGCTATCTCATTTCTATTTTTATTGACCTTTTGTTTGTTGCTATTCCCTAGCAAGTTTGCATCCCATCCACTCCCACCTCTATATGTATTATTTGTTTCTTTGAATACAAAATCTCTGAAATGCATTAATCTCCTGATCTCCACTAAGATTCTTAAAGGAGCTGTGCAACGAATCTTTCAATAAAAATATATTTCATCCTCTGATACTTCCAACCCATCTAGAAACTTCTGAGACTTTCTCAATTTGCATGTTTTTTACCTTATCTTTCATGTATGATGTGCACTCCCTACTGGAATGTTGAATAATTCTCATTGCAGTAATGCTGAGAAGCTTTGAATTCCATGTTTAAACAATCAGTCTCTTGGATGAGTGCATTTCTAGCTGACTTTGACCTGAAACTTGGAGTACTGCCAAACCATACAACATAAAGGATAATTGTTTTTTATCAAAATGAATTTGTAACGTAATGCAAGGTGCAAAGGTAACTCAAGCTGGATCGCAGAAGCACCTAGGATTTATATCTATATATATATACTTCCATCCATCCATTTTCAATTATCACAACAGTACAGGGTTGTGGTGCGCAAGAGCCTAACCCAGTGTTTGGAGAACTTGGAAAACATCAAAATATTATAAATGACATATAAATGACATAACAGAAAAGCAATTATTCCAGGTAGAACAAAACTGATTTATTTATTATGCAATGTGTTACTGTTATAGACCTTATTTCCCTGCTAGAGAGCCTCTCCTCCCTCATCCTACCACTTTTATATCCTCTCTGTGCTCCCTCCCACAGCACCACCTTTCGTCAACCAGTTCCCCTTTATTAACCCACAAGCTGGAGGTTTAAGGAACATTAGTACCATGATGTTGCTTTAAAGGGCTCATCTTTGCAAAGAAATGAGATGATTTGAATTATAGTGTCATTACTATATGAAAACAAAAGGAGGAATGAGAAAGGGAAGGAAATTTGATTAAAATGTTGATCCAGATATAGAAAAGATCATTAAAATTCCACCCATAACATAAAAATGCATTAGCCGATTGCTCAGCTATTAGTGGTAAACTCCATTCTAACACACACACAGACACAACCCAGTGGATGTCTCCCGGACAAGCCCGAGGGTAGACCGCAATATAATAAGAGTTACCTTCCTATGAATCACCTCTTCCAGCTGACCACAACACAAGCACAGGCTCACCAGCCAATTCAGTTTCCTTTTCTTTTTATTTACAAGGAATAATCATATTGCCAGGGGTGAGTAATGCCAAAATAATAAACAAAACAAATATAAAATTAACTAAAGATCAGCTAAATAAACTATACAAAACAAAAATGGATAGTAGGATCTACTCCTGCCTCCCTAACTAATACAAAAACATAGATAAAAGAGAGGCAAAGCACTAGATAGAGTAATGATAGGTTGCTAAATGTCACTCTATCAAAGCTGCCATTTGCCCCTGCGCACGTCACTCAGATCAGGTCCCTTCCCACTTCCTGTTCTATAAAATGTGACATCAGTGCAGGTTCATCCTCTTTTGTCAGGAGCTAGGACTCCCGTGCGACCTTGCAACCCTTGGGCAGTGCTTCCTTTTTCAGATAACTGGGGTTGCATTCACAACCTATGTTTCAAGTCGGAAGCACTGCCCAAGGGGGAGTGGCTACTGTATAACAAAACCGTTGCAAGGGAGGAAGCAGCGAGCTGATAAGGGAGCCTGCCCCAAGGTGTACCACTACTCCAGACAGCAGCCACAGAGGCCCCTTGGGGCCAAACTGGGCTGTCCAGGAGCGAGGACTGCAGTCACACTCTACCGGGGACTGTCTACAATCAGCATATACAAAGCGGGGCTACAGAGGTCAACTCTTACATCCTCCACTTAAAATAGCAAGGTCGGCTGCTCTACTAGTGCATCTAGGAGTGAGGCCGTATATCTACTTGCACAATATATGCCACAGGCAATCAAGCAACTTGTACGCCTTTCCGCGCATTAACGTGGCAGTGAACCCCTGATCCTGCAGGAGCGGGGCCATAGAACACTGAATAATACACAGCTGGATAGTCAACTGAGCAGCCACAGCTGGACATAACAGAATAAACAGCATGGCAGCAGGAACATTCATCTGAACATTCAGTCACGTTCACTGAACGGTACAGAGCATCCAGCTCCACTGTACAACTATACACATCGCGGGGTGCAGGAAGCAGATCATGCACCACCACGTAACACGGGAGTAGTTGTCACCTATTAGTGCAGCTAATGCAGGAAGCTTTACTATGACAATCAAACCATAAAAATTGCGGTGTGCAGGAAACCGTTCATGCACTCTTTCCATAACATGGGAGCATTGGCCGCTTGCTCCACTACCCCAGCTAGGAGCGAGGCCACACCAGCTCTATAATGTTGTACAAATGATATATACACTCACCTAAAGGATTATTAGGAACACCTGTTCAATTTCTCATTAATGCAATTATCTAACCAACCAATCACATGGCAGTTGCTTCAATGCATTTAGGGGTGTGGTCCTGGTCAAGACAATCTCCTGAACTCCAAACTGAATGTCTGAATGGGAAACAAAGGTGATTTAAGCAATTTTGAGCGTGGCATGGTTGTTGGTGCCAGACGGGCCAGTCTGAGTATTTCACAATCTGCTCAGTTACTGGGATTTTCACGCACAACCATTTCTAGGGTTTACAAAGAATGGTATGAAAAGGGAAAAACATCCAGTATGCGGCAGTCCTGTGGGCGAAAATGCCTTGTTGATGCTAGAGGTCAGAGGAGAATGGGCCGACTGATTCAAGCTGATAGAAGAGCAACTTTGACTGAAATAACCACTCGTTACAACCGAGGTATGCAGCAAAGCATTTGTGAAGCCACAACACGTACAACCTTGAGGCGGATGGGCTACAACAGCAGAAGACCCCACCGGGTACCACTCATCTCCACTACAAATAGGAAAAAGAGGCTACAATTTGCACAAGCTCACCAAAATTGGACAGTTGAAGACTGGAAAAATGTTGCCTGGTCTGATGAGTCATTTCTGATGAGACATTCAGATGGTAGAGTCAGAATTTGGCGTAAACAGAATGAGAACATGGATCCATCATGCCTTGTTACCACTGTGCAGGCTGGTGGTGGTGGTGTAATGGTGTGGGGGATGTTTTCTTGGCACACTTTAGGCCCCTTAGTGCCAATTGGGCATCGTTTAAATGCCACGGCCTACCTGAGCATTGTTTCTGACCATGTCCATCCCTTTATGACCACCATGTACCCATCCTCTGATGGCTACTTCCAGCAGGATAATGCACCATGTCACAAAGGTCGAATCATTTCAAATTGGTTTCTTGAACATGACAATGAGTTCACTGTACTAAACTGGCCCCCACAGTCACCAGATCTCAACCCAATAGAGCATCTTTGGGATGTGGTGGAACGGGAGCTTCGTGCCCTGGATGTGCATCCCACAAATCTCCATCAATTGCAAGATGCTATCCTATCAATATGGGCCAACATTTCTAAAGAATGCTTTCAGCACCTTGTTGAATCAATGCCACGTAGAATTAAGGCAGTTCTGAAGGCGAAAGGGGGTCAAACACAGTATTAGTATGGTGTTCCTAATAATCCTTTAGGTGAGTGTATTGTGTGGCAGCAGGAACATTCATGCCACCTGCGCACAGCACAGGAGCATCCAACTCAACTGAATAGTACAGAGTTGAAGAGCTTCACTGTGCTGATAATGTGGATTTTGTACAGACGAACTATATACACCATGGGGCGCAGGAGTGAACTCATGCGTCACCCATGGAACACAGGAGCAGTTGATGCTTGCTGGTTAGACCGGCTAACACAGGGCAACATTAGCTCTACTGTGTTGACAAATTAAGTATATACACAGCGGAACAGGAGAGCCTGCTCACGTGCTTTCCGCTGAGGGCAGCAGCAGCGGACTCTTGCTCAATGTAACACAGCCAGAGCGGGCCACAGACCTGCTGACCAAGGAACTATGTACACAGCGAGACAGCGAAATTTGAGTGCCATCAGCTGGGAACAGCGGCAGTGAGCTCCATTCTACACAGGTCAGAATGGAGCCACAGTCCTGCTGTTTAACCCATATTATATATATATACAGAGCGGGGTACATTCCAACGCATGCACCACCGCCACACAATGCATAATGAACATACTATATACAGGGCGGTCTTGTAAGGCAACGTAGCTGTAGGCTGCATGACAGACCCTGGGAACACATCGACAGGGCTGTCAGAAAGTCCAGGAGCAGCTCGCGTGGGTGCTCGACTGGAAGGCATAGTCTGGTGGAAGGGAAGACACGGTCCAAATTGCCCCATCAGGATGCACTTAACAGGGGCAGACTAGGATAGGAAAGGCAGAAGCCAGAGGCCGTAGGTTACTGGGGCTCGACTGCAGCCTACCAGGTTCCCAATGGAAGGGACTGGTCCCATCACATCCAACCTGTAGAACCGGGCAAATGTAAGCGGCAAGGTCCAAGCTGCAGCCGCACAAATGTCTGCCAAGGGGGCACCTTGAAAAAGCGCACAAGATGCACAAGAATGCCTCAAGTTGAGTGGGCCACCAGGTATTCAGGCACCGGGGTCCCGTTGGACTTGTAGACCATGGTAACGGTGTCCACAATCCAATGCGAAGAGGCGCTGCTATGAAAGCACCTTACCCTGTGTCCGCGCTCCTTAAGACGCAAACAGTTGGTCTGAGTGCCGAAAGTCCTTTGTGCGTTCCAAATAGCACCCGAGGGCCTGCACATGGCAGAGCAGGTGAAGCTGACTCTCTTGCTCTGAAGCAAAGGGAGGAGGATGAAATGCCATCAACTCAATAGGCCTGTTGACATGGAATGGAGACAGCACTTTCAGGAGGAACGCAGGGTTAGACCGTAGCGTGACCTTGGAGCCATCTCCCGCAAAATGGACACACGATGGGTGTATGGACAGGGTGTGTAACTAGCTCAAGTGTTTTGCAGAGGTGATTGCCAACCAAAAACGCCGTCTTAAGTGACACCAGCTTCAGTTCAGCTGAGTTCAGTTGCTCAAATGGGGCTTGGGAAAGTGCGTCCAGCAGTGTGTGGACTCTGCCGAGGCAAGGAAATCCATGTCCGCCCTGCCGAACCGGCTCTACAGTTGTTGTATCACAAATGGGTGGAGGTGCCATTCCGAGACTGAGGGGCCTCCCTGAGAGAGGAGGTCCGCCGCTGTGTTGGACAGGCCTGGGAGGTGAACTGCTCTGATGGAGCAGAACCATGGCTGCGCCCACAGAAGCAGACGGTGTGCTAGACAATACAGTCTGCCGGACCGGAGGCCTCCTTGCCTGTTGATATAGGCAACCACCGCTGTGTTGTCCGTACGGACCAGCATATATCTGTCCCGTATGACTGGCAGGAAATGAGACAGTACAAGGAGTTTGTAATTCCAGGACATTGATATGGAGGGCCTGTACGGTCTCCGTCCACCTGCCTCGGACACCATGTCCATCACAGACTGCTCTCCAACATTGTTTGGAGGCATCTGTCATCATCACCACTTGGGAAGGGACCTGTTCTGAGTGACATGCGCAGGGGCCAATGGCAGCTTTGATAGAGTGACATTTTCGATTGGGTGTGCAAAAACCCCTCCCTCTTGGGCAGTGCTTTCGACTTGAAAGATAACCTATTTACAACACAAAATAAGTAGAAATGTTCTTTGGTGCACAAAAAATACAAACCAAAAACTTGGTCAAACCTAACATGATGTTTGTCATATATTATTTAAACTTAAATATTTGGGTTGCATATCCAAGTGATTCTGCAACAAAACCTGTACTGCATTATATCTGCTACAGTGCTCAGAGTTCTTGATACAAAGAAAACTCAATTAACTAAAACTTCATCAATCTCATGCATGTTGATCACATCTCACTTTATTATGTAATTTATGAAATATTAAGACTTCTGTGGGTGGCGGTTATCCTCACAGCAAGAGCTTGGTTTTGAGAGACTGCACCCTAGCAGATCACAGTCACCATCAATCACTTCAGTTCTTTTGGGAATTCAATGTTCAAAGCGTAGAATAAGCCAAAAGCAGAACAAATGGACTAGGCATATCACGGACATCTTAAAAGACAATAGCTTCTTCTAGCACAACGGCAACACTCGTGACTGTTAGAAATGAGTTGGAGGTGGCTACATCATCCTCGATGACTGTGAGGATGCCAACTTTGATGCCTTTGGTGTAGCTCTCCTCAGGGTCAGTGTCCTGGTGACAACAGGGAAAAACAGTGGAATCTGTGAAATAAGTAAATATCAAAATCAATTATGTACTACAATCAGTTCATGTACTGAGATGGTATTGATTGGAGATATAGTCAGAAAAAGTTATAGTACCCACTAGGGTTCACACAACAACTATCAATGCGGAGTTCTATAAAAGTGGAGGACAATCCATGTTTGCATTCAAATAGTTCAGTAACAGCATTTTTGAACAACACCTGACTCTTTGCAAAGTACATTAGAGAATATACTACTAAAATGCTGTGGAAAAAAGACTGCAAAAAGTGAAGTGATCTGTTATAGCAAGCTCTCGTCTATCATCACTCATGTGGACAGGTGCATTGGGCATGTGCTGTATCTGCACGTGCGTAAAATAAACTTGTCCACACTTGCCCTATTCATCAGTCTCAAGATTCAAATGAGCATGCGCAGTTGTCTTGCTCAACCTTAAGTAAACTTTAGTATAATAAGTTCACTCAATATATAATTCAAAGTTCAGCCAAGTTAGAGGTAAGTGTGTTAGATTAACTATATATTACATTACAAATCAACTTCTCAAATTTTAGCCCCCTCAACCTGAATGATATAGTAAATTTCACGTTTTGCAAGTTGCCTTTTTTACAGTGTACTAATGACTGCTTGTCATCTTCTTTTAATCATCACTGAAAAAATTACCTTATACAGGGCCCTTACATATGTAAATATGTAGTTCTTGTGTATAATGTAGGACTGCTCTAAATAAACATTAGTTATGAATCATTAGCTTAAAGACATGCTGTTATTTTAAATGCTTTACATCTAGGTTGAAAGTGCTTTGGAGGGGTTGATCTGAGCAAGGCCTTTGCTTGGAGAACAAGATGACAGTCCTGTTTCCTGGAGATCACTGGTTTGGCTAGTGCCCCTGTATGTGTGGAGCATATAGTATTTGATGACAAACTGCCAGGATCTTGTGTGATGCAGTCACTGTACCATTATTGTTTGCTGGTCTTAACATTACCAGCAGGATCTGTGCTAATTCTCTGGTTGCTGCTGTTTGGACAGACATATTGGATGCTCTCTTCCCTGTTTTATTGTGAACTATTCTCATCAAGTTGATTTATTTTTTTTATATTGCCAGCGGTCTATCCAATGGTGTAGTCAGACAAACATTCCCATTTACATCCCCATTTTTTGTACAATTGTTTTTATTTGCAAAATTACCTGCAGCATATTTTTTGTTTTTATTGTGCATTTAATCCTTGGACGCTTTCCTCTTTTTTCACTTCTCATTCTCTTGCTAGATCTGCGGCCCCCTTTGGTGAAAAACAGTTATATTTAAAAATGTTACCCCCTTTATTTGTATTCAAAATAAAAAAGGATTGAATTTTTACTGGAGTCCGTTGTTCTTGTCTAATACTCCTGGTGTGGCACTAGATTAAAATAAATGGAATGAAATTGATTGAATTGAAAGTAATTGATTACTGGTGTTTAGTATTTAGAGTGTTTGGGAAAGTTTCCAAAAATCTAACCTGGTATACATAGTTTTTCACCAGGTGGTGTAGTCTGGCTGGCTATAAGTAGTCACATGTATTCCAGAGTTGTATTGCAGTAAATAATACAAACAGTGTAGTTTGGTTGAATGTCAACTGGCTATTACAATATATATATATATATATATATATATATATATATATATATATATATATATATATTTTTATGCATGATTGATACTCTCACCTACCCAGGCTGCAATGTATATTGATTATCTCAACTGGTTAGATTAGTAGGTCAGTATATAAATGAAACAGTCAACTGACCTTCAAGAATCTATTGTAAAGTTTTAGGTTTTATTAACATTGGAATCCTATTATTATGGTTTTATTCTAAAGCAATTTTTTGCATGGTGCAAACCCTATGAATATCTAGCCCTAGGTGTTTATCAACTTCAGTACTTGGTATATTGTTAAATTACAAAAAAGAAAGACAATTAGGCAAACCATCTCTAACAAAACAAAACAAAACTACAGGTTCTTCAGTAAATTAGCACACTGTAAAATAAAATGTACTAAACCATTATGGAATTACAATACATTTTTATTAATATTTTGTCCCCTTCTCTGCACTGCATGATAGCTTCCATTAGTCATACTGTACTGCTGAAAGTATAAGCAAAAATCAGAATAATTACATAGATTACAAGCAATGTTTCATTGTTTTAATCAAAGTCATATAATGCAATGTTTACAAATGAAATCAGCACAATATTATATAGCTGGAAAGCTAAATTTTACAGTGTATGTGTAAATTAAAAAACACCCAATTGTTTGGACCCAAGTGGTTCCCTCACCTGCTGGGGATGGGAGTCCACAGGGGTGGCACATAATTGTCTGGACATGCATGCAAGGTTTGGTTGGCATGCATGCCAGGGGTTGGGTGATCTCGGGGGGTACTAAGTTAATGTATGATCTGTTCAAAAATGTGCATTAACACTTCAGACCATAATGATTTTTTTTGTTTATATGTAAAATGCTGTGTTTAACTATTAAACATTGCATTTCACACCGGAAAACCATAATAATAGCTGAAAATCAAGGTTTAAATAGGTTTTAAGATATATATATATATATCATAAAAAGGTTAGGTTTGAGGGCATTCCAATGTTAAGGTGCTAGAGTGTGCTTTTAAAACTGCATATACTGTTAAAATATGAGAAAAGGATATATAAGAAAACAGAAAAATATATTATTTTTAAGGTTAAAACCCTAATTAATCATTGGATATAAATATGATCATGGTAGAGATGGAAATTGTGAAAGGGAAAGCAGTAATATTAAAATAAGAACAGAGTTGACTCTGTTACACACATTACAATTACACACATCCCCCCAAATATTCAAATATTCTCAAAATGTCCCCCCCAATATATTGATATAAAAATATAAATAAAATGTGCTATGATTCAACAGGCAACCACGTACCGCCGTCCGAAATAATAATTAGCAAATGTAATCATAATCATAACTAAACTTAACAAATTGACATTATTATTACTGCCGGTTCTAGTATTACGGTGTACTGCAGTTCTGCGTGTGGTTTGTCCAAGTGGTGTTGCCGTACCCCAGCAGGAGCTGTTGCTCAACTGCTGTGAGTAGGTACAATCAATGTCAAACACTGTACTGTCTCTCTGTTTCATTACTTTCAAATGTATTAAAAAGTGCAAAACTAGAATATAACTGTCGATTGTGATAGTTGTAACGTCAACATCAATACGTCATTTTGTGCTGGAACTGTAATTGTGGAAATAAATAATATTTTGTTCAAAAGTGTCAGTAATTGCATTATTATTATTATTATTATTATTATTATTATTATTATTTTTATTTCTTAGCAGATGCCCTTATCCAGGGCGACTTACAACATAAGTGCAAAACAAAGTGCAAAAATACAGTTCAATAAAGAAATCAATCATTACAAATTCAATTTACATAAAACAGCAATTCAAAGTATAATACATTTTACAACTTCCAATTTACAATTTACACAGGCAAGTACAGTAAGTGAGGTCCTACATACTGGATGGTAAAAGCTGCTGTCAAAATGTAGGGTCACAGTCAAGGGCTACAGGAAAGGGAGCAAGGAGAAAACAAATCAAAAACACAAGAAGCATAATAACAATCTGTGAAGTGCAATCTGATGGGGGTTAAAAGGACTAATATTATAAGTACTGTCTGAAAAGATGCGTCTTGAGTAAGTGCTGGAACGAGGTCAAGGACTCTGCTGTTTTGACTTCGGTGGGAAGGTCGTTCCACCATTTAGGGGCAAGGGATGAGAAGGAGCGGGCTCTGGAGGAAGGGGAGCGGAGAGGAGGTAGAGTTAGTCTTCTGGCATTGGAAGAGCGCAGTGGTGTGGAGGGAATGTATGGAGAGACGAGTGTCTGAAGGTAACTTGGTCGAGACAGTGGTAGGTGAGGGTCAATGTCTTGAATTGAATGTGTGCCGGTATCGGGAGCCAGTAGAGGGAGCAGAGCAGTGGAGTAGTGTGAGCGATTCGGGGCAGAGAGAATACCAGACAAGCCGCAGAGTTCTGGATGAGCTGGAGTGGGCGGGTACTAGTTGCAGGCAGGCCGGCCAGGAGGGAGTTGCAGTAGTCCAGGCGGGAGAGGACCAGTGACTGGATGAGCAGCTGAGTCGAGTAGTGGGTGAGGAAGGGACGGATTTGGCGTATGTTGCTCAGGAATTGCATGGGGTGGAAACAAACGTTTTTGGTGAAAACTGGCCGATTTGCGAGTGCTAATCAATCAACCATCACTAACGTTAGCTCTCATAGCTAAGTACCTGGAAAGTTAATTGGCCACACATTCAGCCAGGGACCCACAATTGTGCTCATGGGCATGTTCAACAAATGTTCATGTATATTTGTCAGAAAGCCCATGTGAAGTCTAAGTAAAGTGTCATTATGTTGCATTTCATGTGTAATTGATGTAGACAGCAGTAGCTTTCATTTATTGCACATTCGTATAGTATACTGTATAGCTGTGTTTGCTTATGATAGACAGCATTATTAGTGTTTGTTTGATTAAAGTGCAAGCAGTTTTATTACAGTCAGCTTTCATTCACAGAGAGTGTCATCATGAGCAAGAGGAAGGGTGGCAGTGACATTCATCAGTTTTTGGGCAGCCTCAGAAAAGAAGAAAAGTAAGTTGAGAGCAGTGAGAAAATGAGTACCAGTCTGATGATAGAAGAATACAGTAGTACAAGATATAAGTCAATGTTTCTTGATATAAGAATCATTGCCATTCAGATCATAAATGGTTAGTAATCCATTCCTGTACATCATGAGAAGAAACACCACTTGTTTACTGATAATATTTATTTCATGTTCACTCTGGTGCGTTCAGAGTAAAGAGAGAGAGAGAGAGAGAGAGAGAGAGAGAGAGAGCGAGCATGAGGATGCCGACAGGGCAGGGAGAGCAGGTGACATGGAGGTGAGTGAGAAAAGGAGCAAATATTGATGACTGATCTGATATCACTGTCTTGGTGTTGTTTCTGTGACATCATAATTAATGTTGCTCCAGGACCATCAATACGCTATTAGACATTATTGTAAAAAATATATACAAAATTCATCCCATCTGTTAGTGAATTTTAAATGATTTTTAAAAATATATATTTTTTATGGGGGGGGACCCCCAGACCCCCAGACCCCAGACCCCCTAGCAGATTTGGTCACCCCCAATGTTGACTGCATGGCTACGGCCTTGGGGTTGGAATTAAGTCAAGTTAAGAATATACATAAATATTATACAGAATTGTAATAAAGTTTTGAATATATAGGCCCTAATAGAAGGATTAATCTATTCATAGGAATACAAATTGGAATTAAGGATTAAATAGGTTTTATGATATATGTCCTAAATCCTTAGGATCAGGGTAGGAATGAGGGTTAGATTATAAATAGGAATGGAGGTTAGTGTTTAGGTTTCAATATGTTTTTATAAGGAGTTAGGGTTAGTTTATATAGGGTTTAAAATATATATCATAAGAAGCTAAGTTAGTATTGGAATATGGTTTAAAGGTTACATTTTTAATATAAACTAGGGTTAGGCTTTAGGTTTCAATACATTTTAAGATATACACCCTAAGGAGTTAGGGTCAGGGTTAATTTAAATCAGGGTTTATATAGAATTTAAGTTTAAATTAGGATTCGAATAAGGATTAGGGTAGGGATTAGAATGCAAGGAATAATTGGGGTTGGGGCCAAGGTTTAAATCTATTGTAGAATAAATACCATGCAAAATAAGGGTTAGAGGTAAAATAAAGATTCAGATAAGGATTCTTTAGTCCTATAAAACTTTCACATTTCCAAATAAACAATTTCCCCTTTACATTATAATTCTTTAATGTAATCTCCCCAGCTATCTAGTACACAACGTTATTATCCAATCTTATGTTGTAAGTCGCCCTGGATAAGGGCATCTGCCAAGAAATAATAATAATAATAATAATAATAATAATAAAAAAATAATAATAATCTCTCTTTTCTTTTTCTAGTCATGTCTGTCCAATTCTGGTTTGTTTCCAGAACGCCGACCTGTATAGCATGTTTGCCATGTAATAAAAAATGTTGTACTATATGGGTTTCTGTTTTTTAGTTTAGCCTGATGTTATATACAAGTGCTGCACCATTCTAGTCTTGATATCATTTTTACAGCATTTGCTATGTACTAAGATATCTTGTAAGTTCTTATTTTTTCTATAAGCCGAAATGACTTTATTGTTAGGTAACATTTGTTTTTCCACTTGCTTGTTTCAGAAGCTGTCCTTTATCATTTTGGGCAGCCTCAGAATACTATGATCTTAAATTGGATTTACATTTGCATTTTTACCCAAATAATGCGTGTATGAATGGAACATGAAAATGCAATTGTGGAATTGCATTTTCATTTTCCAGTTTAAGAATACTACTACATTATATACTATATACATTAGCATTTGAATAAAATCCACTATTTGCTTCCATAGTTCTGTGCATCTTACAAAGCTCCCCTCCTGTGTAAGGGAAATAGCTGGTCTGTTTCACGCTACTAAAAAAGGAAACTTCATAGAAAATGACCTGGCATCAGAACTTCCCTGTTAGATACTGGTAGTCAAGAAAGAGGAGAGAGCCTAATGTGAATCACAACACTCTCACCTGAGTCTGGTCAACTCAGGACCTCAAATATTCAGCTATCATTGTATCATCTCAGGTAATGTTTCATTAATAATCTCTGACCTTTACTTTTATTAATGAAGGTTAATATAATGAGTTTTGAATGTATCCTGCATATAGCAATACATTTCAGTATTTTGTATCTGATCCATATGTGAGTGTGTATTTCTAGCCATATTTAGGTTAAACTATATAACAGGTATCATGCCAGGTACCTGATTGAATCATTTGAAGTTTTCTTTCACACTATGCATTACTGTTTTGCTATATTTTATTTTTATTTCCGTGTTATTTTGTTTTAATTTAACTGTTGTGTGCGCATCGAATACATTTTCAGTAAATTAAGCTCAAGCTACAAATAAAAAACTCAATCTGTAATATTTTGACAATAATCAATCTACCAAATATTATTGAGGCAAACACTATGCCTTTCTTCTTTTGAACTTCACTCTTGGGGAAACAGTAACTGTTAGCTGTTTGTTTGCTGCTTTCCCTTCCCTTTTTCTTCTTCTGCCTCTCCATCTGATATCCACCACTTTGTGCCAGTCTGAGGGTGTGTACCCAGTGGTGGTGAAGCGTTCCAAGCTTCCTGTTCCATCTCCACAGCCAACACAGGACATTCAAGCCAGGATACCTACATAAGCAAGACTTTCTTCTTCTTTTCGATGTTCCTGTATGATTTTTTAAAGAACATTTAGTTAACATAGTTAACAGAGTTTTAGCTCTATGGACATGATCATGCATTTTTGACTGTTTAGATTTGTATTTTTTAATTGCTCGGTTTTTTGCCTCTTTTTAATTTCATTATGTTTTTGCACTTTTTTTAGAATCATAGATGTATACATATGTTAATTGTACTGACCTGTCTGTCAAATGGTTTGTCTTGTGGATTCTACTGAAGCCTATGTGGGGTTGAAATCTAAGTATTACTAGATTTATGAGGGCCTCCCCAAAATGTAGGGGGATCGTTTGCTACAGCCTGCTGTAATGTAATAGTTGAAAACACAGTAGCTGGTTTTCATGGGAAAAGAAAATAAGAACAGTATAAAAAATTATATTAATAACAATGCTACTCAACTAACTTCTTTTAGAATTTTCTAATATCAAAAACTAGCAAAATACACACATAGATCACAGAATATTTAAAGGATATATCACAGGAACGATAGGTTGCGTATGCAACCCCGGTTATCTGAAAAAGGAAGCACTACCCAAGGGGGAGGGGTTTCTGTGCACTTCCATAGGAACCCGATCATCACTCTATCAAAGCTGCCATTGGCCCCTGCGCACGTCACTCAGAACAGGTCCCTACCACTTCCTGTTCTATAAAACGTGACGTCAGCGCAGGTTCGTCCTCTTTTGCCGGGAGCTAGGACTTCCGTGTGACCTTGCAACCGTTGGGCAGTGCTTCCATTTTCAGATAACTGGGGTTGCATATGCAACCTATTCAAGTCGGAAGCACTGCCCAAGGGGGAGGGGTTACTGTATAACCAAGCCGTCGCAAGGGAGGAGGCAGTGAGCTGATAAGGGAGCCTGCCCTGAGGTGTACCGGGACAATCAGGACAATTAGATTTCGTACAAACGAACTATATACACCACAGGGCACAGGAGCCTGTTCATGCACCACACATGGGACGTCATAGCTGTGGCCACTTGCTCCACGCCAGCAAGGCCACACCAGCTTGACCATGTCGTGAGAAACGAACTATGTACACCACGGGGCACATGAGCTAGCTCATGTGCCACACGTGGAAACACAGGAGCAGTTGACACCTGCCGAATACCGCAGCTAGCGAAGGCAACCACAGCTCTTACTGTGTGAATAAATGAACTATGTACACAGCGAGGCAGCGAAACTTGAGCGCCATCAGCTGGAGACAGCGGCAGTGAGCTTTATGCAGCATAGGTCAGACGGAGCCACAGTCCTGCTGTTTAACGCATTTCTATATATACAAAGCGGGGTACAGCCCAGACACATGCACCACCGCGACACAATGCATAATGAACTAACTATATACAGGATGGCCTCGTAAGGCAACATGCCTGCAGGCCACATGACAGACCCTGGGAACACATTGACAGGGCTGTCAGAAAAATCCAGGAGCAGCTCACGTGGGTGCTCAACTGGAAAGCATAGTCCAGTGGAAGGGAAGACACGGTTCACTAGCTCCCTCAGGATGCACTTAACAGGGGCAGACTGGGAGAGGAAAAGGCAGGAGCCAGAGCACGTAGGCAACTAGGGCTCGACTGTAGCCAACACTGGGTTCCCAATGGAAGGGACCGGTCCCGTCACGTCCAACCTGTAGAACTGGGCAAATGTAAGCGGCGAAGCCCAAGTTGCAGCCGCACAAATGTCTGCCAAGGGGGCACCTTGAAAAAAGGCCCAAGATGTGGCAACGCCTTAAGTCGAGTGGGCCACCAGGTGTTCAGGCACCGGGGTCCCGGTGGACTCGTAGGCCATGGTAATGGTGTCCATAATCCAATGCGAGAGGCGCTGCTTTGAAACCGCCTGGCCTTGTGTCCGCGCTCCATAAGACACAAACAGTTGGTCTGAGCGCCGAGTGCGTTCCAAATAGCACCTGAGGGCCCACACAGGGCAGAGCAGGTGAAGTCGACTCTCTTGCTCTGAAGTGAAGGGAGAAGGATGAAAAGCTATCAACTCAATAGGCCTATTGACATGGAATAGAGACAGCACTTTCGGGAGGAACGCAGGGTTAGGCCATAGCGTGACCCTGGGGCCATGTCCCGCAAAACGGACACACGATGGGTATATGGACAGGGCGTGTAACTCATGCGTTTTGCAGAGGTGATTGCCAGCTAAAACGCAGTCTTAAGTCCACCAGTGGTAGGAATACTGTGACCTCATAGAGGGAGCTCTCGCCGACTGAATAGTGGCCACTACCGTGTCTGACAGACCGCAGGCAATCAGTCGCTCCCGCTCAAGGGCCAGGCCCAGAGCTGGAGGAGGCCCGGATTGGGGTGCCAAAGTGTGCCCTGCACCTGGGACAACAAGTCAAGGCTCTCCGTGGAGGAGGGCGATCAGGTCTGGGAACCAGAATCTGCGAGGCCACCGAGGGGCTATTAGCAGAACTGTTCCTCGTTCTCTCCTGACCTTCTCCAGGACCACCGGGAGAAGGGGGAATGGTGGGAACGCGTAAAGGAGCGCGGCCAAATGTGGGCTAGCGCGTCGATCCCTAGGGTTCCTGAGGGGTCTTGGACAGAGAACCATAGTGGGCAGCGTGTGGACTCTGCCGAGGCAAATAGATCTACGTCTGCCCTGCTGAACCGGCTCCACAGTTGCTGTACCACAGACGGGTGGAGGTGCCATTCCAAGACCGGGGGGCCTCCCCGAGAGAGGAGGTCCGCTGCCGTGTTGGCTAGGCCTGGGAGTTGAACTGGAGCGGAACCGTGGCTGCGCCCACAGAAGCAGACAGCATGTTAGACAGTACAGACCTCCTTGCCTGTTGATATAGGTGACCACCACTGTGTTGTCCGTCCGAACCAACATGTCTGTCCCGCAGGACTGGCAGGAAATGAGACAGTCCAAGGAGTACTGCTTGTAACTCCAGGACGTTGATATGGAGGGCCTGTGCTGGCTCCGTCCACCTGCCTCAGACTCCACGTCCGTCGCAGACTGCTCCCCAATCCTGCTTGGAGGCGTCTGTCTTCATAACTGGCCCCAGGGGCAAACCGAGGGTCAAATTGTGAGGGCTCCGTCACCAATGGAGCGCCTTCCAGTGCGCCGGAGTGACCGTGACTCGGCGTGCATAATCGCGGCGAGGATGCATCTGTAAACACCCACCGCTGCAGCATCCTCAATCATAGGAGACCGAGGGGGAGGGTCTGTGATGCTACCAATATGAGGCCCAGCAGCCTATGGCAAGGGGACACCCTGATGCGAGCTCTCAGTCAGAAGAGGGAGAGACACGTGTGTATAGAGACGTGGAGCCCCTGGCCGAACACAACATCCTAGCCTAGAAAAAGTGCGTGGGGCTAGTGACAGGCCGAAGCGGGGAACAGTAAACTCGAACGCTCGGCCCTCTTAGGCGAAGCGGAGGAACCTGCGCAATAGGGATGTGAAAGTAACCAACTTTCAGATCCACTGAAATGAACCTGATGGCCTTGGACATGGTTCGCAGGTTAAGCGTGCTGAAGCGCAACACCCGCGGTTCAGGCGTCTCCAACGGAAACCGCCACTTTCCATGGAAACTAGGAAGTGTGGTGATGAGAATCCCCTGTGCTGCCCCAGTGGGGGTGCTTCACAAATTGCTCGCTTCTCCAGGAGAGCGGCAATCTTGACGCAAAGTGCCAAACACTGCCACAGGTCCCTCACTCACAGCCACACCATGCCTCAGAAGGGTGGGTGGATGGGCCTGCAACTACGCTGTTATTGTTTGGAGTTGATGGGAGGTATACGGGTGGGCCAGAGACCACTGGAATATCACAGGGTCGAGGCGCAGGAGGGGGATTAGGGCGGAGTTCCGCTAGCCATCCTCCTGATGCATGTCATGCCGGACCGCCGGCGGTCAGGACGTAAGGCCTGGTGCCCGGCTGCCGTGTGGGGCGCCTGCCTGCAGTGTAACTGGGTAGACCCTGGCTCGCTGCAAGGACTGTTCCTTCTCCTGGGGAGTGCGCGTCAGCATCTCCTCCATGGAGGGGCCAAAAGTAAAGCCCGGCGATATGGGCGTGTCTAGGAGGTGGGTCCTGTTCGTGACAGGCACTCATCTTCCCTGTGACAGCCAGAGCTGGCGGCGTGCCGCCACAATAGCTGCCAAGGAGTGTCCAGTTGCCTTAGCGCCGTGATGCATCACATTGACCAGCAGGTCGGTTGCCACCGCTATCTCTCTGATAGGGGGCGGGCCTGTGATGCAGTGACTGGGTCCGGGGCCTCAGCCAGCTGGGCCAGGTAAAGGGCCAGCAGGCTTTCAGTTTTATGCAGGCGAGCTGCTTGGGCTCCAGCCTCGTAGGCCCTCCGGAGCAGGGTCTCCATCACGTGACATTGACTTGATGTCAGGACAGACCAAGTCAAGTGACTCTGCGGACAGCGGGGTTAAGGAGACCAGCGCAGTGAAGGTACACTCGGGGGAAGTCCACCAGGCCTGATTCAGCTGCACCCTGGGCTCTGGCATAGGGCCGTTGCCGGACGGTCCCAGGTGGTTCTCAGGTCATCCAAGAGGTCCGGCAGCAGTGGGAGGGCCTGTGTGGGCTGCTGTGGCTGGTACTCCCCCTTGAACCTGGAGCGTGGGGGGGTGGGGTCAGAGGGCCAGGGGATCTGCAAGCAGTCCATGGCCCTCTGGATCACTGCCCAAAACTCCCGGTCCTGATTTACAGGAACAGGGGAAGTGTTGTTGCTCAATGGAGTGGGGGGGACGAGGCCGGTTCTAGGCGGTCCTCCTCCCAGATTACCTGTCTGCTGTCCTTGTCCATAGACAGGCAGAGAGGCTCCCCTCAGAGTCCAGTGGTACATTGGCCGCTGTTTGTGCTGCCTGTGCAGACAGAAGGGCGCAGATGTGGTCCATCCTCCTATTCAGGGCAAGGATGGCCTCATCTCTGCCTCTGTCTGTGAAGCCAGTTCTCTGTCGCCGATGGTGTGGCAAGGAGGGGGCTAACGACGACTCAGAAGAGGCGGAGGGAGCCTGTGGGCATCGCTCCGCCTCTCTTCCCTGTCGTTCACGTGCAGGCAGGAGAGCCGTGGCTGTCGTGGGGGGTGCGGCTGTCTCTGTCACTGTAGCCCTGGAGGAGGAGACAGAGGGGCTCGGGGAGAGGCGGAAATCCAACACTCCCGAGGCCCCCCCATCACTCACCGGAGTGGGGGATTTTGGGGGAGGTGGCGAGTGCCGTAGCGGACCCAGAAGTCGGGGCCAAATTGCACCCGCTGTCGGTGCCCAGACAGATGAGGCATAAGACTTCCCCACTCTAGGTTGGCAAGGTGCGCTGGCCGCAAGCGGCACAGTGGTGGGGGTGAGAGGAGTTAATCGCTGAGCGCCGAGCACACACGCATGTGCACAGGGAAACAGCAGTGTTTGCACTGGGGCACACAAGAACTGAAACGCCTCTGCAACAAGTGGAGCGCCTATTGGGCCCGCCGCTGTAAGTGCGTCTCTACCTGGCAACGTTTATATACACGGGGGCGCTGCGACACCAACAACACACAATCTTGCTGTTGCCGGACTGAACACTGTGTATACCAAGCACCAGGTGCTGGATACAAGCACCCATAGGCTTAACCACACCATGTGTGGCGGGGTTTCCGGGGACACCGGGTGACGCAGAGTACGAGGTCCACGGGGGCCAAGGGTAGTAGACCACGGATTTTACTGCCGCTGCTAGCGCTCCTGCTGTGAAGGAAAAGGCCCTGTGGACAAAAAACCAACACAGTAAGCAGTCGGAATATATATAGCACTATATAAACACGACTATTATTTTTAAAAGGCTATTCTCGTCAACGAAACTGAAACCAAAAGCGCAGCTGGACCTCCAGACAGGACAGAGTTGGGATTAGCTATCAATAATAACTAAACACACACAAGACAGAGACAATGTGTAGTGAAAACGGTGGTGAAGTGAGCCAGCCAGCCGAAATACGCAGTTTGAATGTTTATTACAAACACAGACACAGAGAGCTTACGTTCTCAAGTCCAGTGAAATGGCAAAAGAGGACGAACCTGCGCTGATGTCATGTTTTATAGAACAGGAAGTGGAAGGGACCTGTTCTGAGTGCAGGGGCCAATGGCAGCTTTGATAGAACGATGTTTCGATCAGGTTCCTACGAAGTGCACAGAAACCCCTCCCCCTTGGGCAGTGCTTCCGATAACATCATACATCTATTTCCTTGAAAAATAGGAAAATCATGACCCAAATGAGTGGTGTACTAGCTTTCAACCCATGGTTCTATTTTGAGAAACAGTGCTGCTTTTTAAGGTCCAAATTAGTTAGGGCAAGTGGGAGCTTTGCACTATGTGGAAGCTTTGCAAAATCTGATCTATCTTTTGCAGAAACGAGAGGATTTGAGTGTCTTCATTTAAGTGTCTTCAAATTGTGTGACACAATTTGAAATCTGCAGTGACCCAAAAAATGCCCATGTTGCACACAGCAGGGCCACTGGATCTATACAGCTCTGTTTACCTGGCAGTTAGAGAGCTATAGCTCAATCTCCTTTCTATCCTCAGTAATAGATACTGAAATCATGCTGTGATCAGTGATCAGTGTACAATAGACATCTGGGGGTGCGGGAAGAGGATTGCATTGAGCTAGTGATTTTCCATGAACACATTTACACCGTAACTTTGAAAAGTTGAAATGTCACCATCAAATTTTATATCACACGAGCAAGCTGAGGACAAATAACCACTTTTATCTAAATCAGTTAAAAAATGGAAAATACTTATCATGTACTAGTAATGTGTCTTCAATACATTGGATTTGACTTTAATTAATATTGAACATGTTAATTTATTCACAATATAGTTCGAATATAAGGCAAATTAAAAAAAATAAAAAAACCTTTTACGTGAACAGAAATTTAAAGGTTACACTTTAATGTTGAACTTACTTAAAGGGGAACTGCACCACCAATTTTAATTCCGTTAGCTGTATATGTTGTTTTAAATATGGCAATGTTGCAAATAGACTGAAGTTAAGATATATTTAAGAAAATCGTGATTTTTTTTAAACAAATGGGCAGGCGCCACTTTCTCTCTAGCAGACCGTTCAGTAACAATCTCAGGCGCAATCAGTGACGTTTGTGCAGCCCCACTGAGAAAGATGTGGTGAGGCTGTGTCTGTCTGACACTTTACAACTGTACTAGTATGTGTAAGACTTGTAGGCAATCAATCTGTAGAATCTGAAAATAAAATGTTTTAAGTAAAAGCAGAATAATGACAATAATAATATTGTGTACAGCAGCAGGAATGGGTTTAAGGTGTTTTAAATTTGATTTCAATTAGGCTCCACCACTAACCTTTTGCTATATAATCAATAACCAGTCCAAACACAGATGTATAGCGTGCCTGTTGTGGCACCTTCATGTGCCCTTCAATGCATTTGCGATGTATAGGAATGTGCACATATGTATACCAAATACTTGTTTTTTCTGACATTATATGTGTGCACACAGCTCTGAACATTATCTACGCGTTATATAGATTGATAGATATCAAAATGTGCATTTCAATATCTACAAAGCGTTATGTCTGTTTATTGACTTCCATTTACATCTTTCTCTAGCAAGGTAACTATGCCGTCAACCCTGCATGCACACTCCCTTACAGCAACTAACATTACCGACGCAGTAAAACACGCCAGTCATAAAACGGGACAAAGCACATAACAAACATAACGTTTCCCCCCCCCTCCCCGCCCCAAGTTCAGGTGTGGAAGGAGGTCACAAAGTCCTGCAGGTGACCTGGGCACTGTCGAACTCGTACAGGCCGGGCTGTAGGCACAGCAGGCGCCAGGCCGCCAGTATCGTTGATGGCATCAGAACCAGAGGGCCAGAAAGCAGTTCCATGGTGGCCAAAAGGTACTGGATGAGGTGCTGGAGGTGGCACTTTACGCAGTCGACTAGCGTGCCACCGGGACCCGCCCTGAAGCTGAAAAGTGTCTGGTCCCGGCTGGCTGCTTACACGCATTGGCGAAGACCAGAAGGACTGGAACTTGTTACTACGGTGGGGCCCAGTCCAAGACACGTATAGCTGATGTCTTAACTCTGTGGGCTCTGTCGAACCGTTGTGTAACCCGCGGCTACACGTTTATGGTATAACAACTATGGTACATGTGATCTATTTATATCTAGGACCAGATTACAGAAGAGGAGTTCGACTCACTGGAGCCTAGGGAAATGCTAACAGAACTAATTAAAGAAACAACTCAGACTCATAGGTAACTGTTAATTAATAGAAAAAAGTAAAGTTCAGACTTCAGATTCAATATCCAAATGTTACTCAATATTTTAGTTAGTCTCAGTTCAATAGGAGAGACTCAACGAGTGATCCACGTAGAATCCAGAGGAAAAAAAAATAGCACAGTTTAAGGAGAGTATGTTTTTTTTATCCTACCAGCTCAGCAATATGATTGTTCGGTCTACTTCCAGGTACAGTCAGTTAGAAGGATGGCTCACCATGTCCAAACCACAGACAAAGCATCCACAGCAGGGACATATCAGGATTCCGTAGGGCAATGGTTCAGAATAAATATAAGAAATGGAAAAATAAAAACCCGGCCTTGAAAAACAAAGCCAAAAAAAAAAACTGTTCAATAAACTGTTTAAAATTAAATAAATTGTCTGTCTCATTACTCAATATACGTACAGTATATACGTGTATACGTCACATTATTCATTAAGAAAATACACATTAGATTACCATTTTCATATACATTTCTTACACATTATGTTTCAAATAATAACCCTCCATATTCCAAACCAATGAATACATATACTATATCGAAAATGGTACTCACCAAGGAAAAAGGTAAGTGAAGAAATAAAATAAAGTATTCTTTTGATTTGGCCTTATTCCAGCTTATCATCTTTCACGTACATTTCTAGCTTTTCCCGTTCATTTATATGTCTACTTCCATCAATATCTATTTCCTTAAAGTGTGAACTTCTAAGGATATTTTCACTTTAACAATCTATTTCTAGATTATTTAAATTCTCTATTTAAAGGCTATAAACACGAGTACACTGTCTCGCTTCGCCCTCCGTCTTTTCTCTTCTCTCACTCTCTATTCCTCTCGCTGTTCTTTCACGCTCTACTCTCTTCCTGGAGGCGGGACTAACCTCCGACCTCACCCAATAAAACTTACTTTGGCCTATTTCTTTTTCTAGATTTAAATGTATAATATAGTATAAATTAACTTTAATCTGCGTTCTTTTGCTATTAATACTAAAGAGATATTAATAAAAATAAAATACTTATAATTACTAGTGACCTAGTCAGTGACCTGGGTTACAGTTGCTTCATGCGATGCTGGCGCTGGCAAACCCTGATGTGAGCAGCAGGTGCAGGAAGGTGTGGCTTTGGTGGACACAGCCTATCCAGCGGCAGTGGCAACTCTCGCCCCAACATTAACAGCGCTAGTGAGACCCCTGTTGGGGAGTGCTGGGTCGCTCTGTAGTGCAGGACGGTCTGAAGTAGATCTGTCTGGAATGAGGTGACGTTGTGGCAGAGGAAGCACCTACTGTGGTATGAAGCAGAGGTAATACGCCGTCATGCCCGGAAAAGAGCAGATGTGGGCTCCGCAATGCGGTGGATCGCCTCCATGTTAGACTGCAGTGGAGAGATCAATCAATCAATCAATCAATCAATCAATTTTTATTTGTATAGCTCCCTTCACAGAGTAGCCACAGAACGCTTTACAGACAGGAAAACATACAACAAAGTACAGCAAAATAAAATACATAAATACAATAAAGTAAAATAAATAAATAAAGACCTGTAAACAGTTTACATGATCTAAAATAAAGTAAGTGAACATTTAAATAAATAAACCATTTAGGCACAGAGGAGAGAAAAACAAAGAACTCCTATGAATGGCATGTAGGAGAAAAATTAATCTCTGGGGGTCCACGGCTAAGGGCCTAGGCCCTAGTTGCTTCCCCTCCAGGCAGTATAGTTGTTACAGCAGCAAGGAGATCAGAAAGCTCTTAATTGGTGCTGCTGGCTGTGGTCTTCCCTCTGGAGGAGGCCTCTCACTGGCCATCGGGGGTGGGGGGGTTGGACCATCAACAGCCTTTGGGTGGCGATGGCTCATCAGACCTTGGGTGTGGATGCCCCGTTGGCCCTCCGTGATGGGGTGCCTCGGAGGAGGACTGTGCCTTGCCAGACTTCCATGGTGGGGGACGAGGTGCCTCGTCGGACCCTCAGAGTGGGGTGTTGCTGGAAGACAAGAAGACAGTTGTGTTCAGATACTGGTCATGCAATGCAGGACATTTCCAAAGACAGTTGTGCAATTGCATGTCCATGGCACACTGGCGGCACTATGGGCTAGAAAAACAGAGACTAAACAGATGTGTCTTCAGCCGTGATTTAAAGGCTAAGACAGAGGGGACATTTCTTACGTTGGCTGGAAGATCGTTCCACAGTTTCGGGGCCCTATAACTAAATGCTCTACCAACTGCGGTTTTCTTGTGTATTTTATGGACCACTAAGTAACCGGCTTCCTGTGATCTTAATGGCCGACCTGGAGTGTATTCGATAAGGAGATCTTTTAAGTAGGGAGGTGCCAGTCCCTTTAGTGCTTTAAATATTAGTAAGAGAACTTTAAAGTCTATCCTGTAGCGCACGGGCAGCAGTGTTCATGTTTTTTTGTTTTTGTAAGAATTCTTGCAGCAGCATTTTGGACTAACTGAAGTGCAGAAATAGCTCTGTTTGTGCTGCCTGACAGAATGGTATTACAGTAATCCAATCTAGATGCAACAAATGCGTGTATCAATTTCTCAGTGTCCTGTAACAAGAGGAATTGTCTCAGTCTAGCAATGTTTCTAAGCTGGACAAATGAAGATCTCCACACATTCTGGATATGTGGTTCAAAGGATAGATTTAGATCACAGATGACACCCAGGTTTCGTGCCATCTCCTTAGGGGAGAAATTAAAGTTATCAGTATTTAGATTTGTCAGTGCATGATGAACAATTAGATTTTTGTCCCCTAAAATTAGGACTTCTGTTTTGTCAGAATTAAAAATAAGATTTCTTGTCATCCATGTTTTAATCTCGGACAGACGGCAAATTAGTTTTTCTAGGTCTATGGTATTGTTATGATGTACTGACAAATATAATTGTGTGTCGTCTGTGTAACTGTGAAAGTTAGTATTATGTTGTTGAATGATATCACCTAAAGGGAGCATGTACATTGAAAAAAGTATAGGTCCGAGGACTGAACCTTGTGGCACTTCATACTTAACCTCGTTCTCATTAATCTGTAAATATTGGAGTCTGTTTGACAGATATGATTTAAACCATGACAGCACATTGGGAGACAGGCCAACAAGGTTTTCTAAGCGGTGTAACAAAATGTTGTGGTCGATTGTGTCAAAAGCCGCACTGAAATCTAATAAAAAAATTACAGTGGTGTGCCCTAAGTCGGTGGACTGAAACACGTCATTTAATACTTTTAACAGGGCCGTTCCAGGTAGATGGAGATACCAGCAAAGACAGAGGACATGATCTTCTAGAAGCAGCTGGGCGCGACGAGCTCAGGCCAAAAGGTGAGTGACAAAGGCAGTGAGGTCCCAGCTGCTGGGGTGTAAGGGCACCTGGAGGTAGCCTTGATGTAAGTCTAGTTTGCTGAAGACCGTGGACCCAGAGAAGTGCGTGGTGAGCTCTTCTGTTGTCGGAAGTGGGTATTTGTCCAGTATAACTGCCGTTTTGACTGCACGCAGATCAATGCAGATGCGCAGCCCCCCTGACTTCTTCTAGGCTAGGACCAGGTTGGAAATCCAGGGAGAAGCGTTAATGGGTTCAATATTCCCAGAATCCAACAGGGCCTTCAGCTCCGATGACACTTGCTCCCGCAGGGCAAGGTGAATACGGCATAGTGGCTGAAGACTGGGGTCACCGCTGAATTGGGTTGGTGAATGAAGAAATGCTTCGGGACTTACTAATAGAGTTATTTTGTGTTTCTTCCATTTGCGAATAATCGCACCAACTGTTGTCACCTTCTCACCAAGCTGCTTGGCGATGGTCTTGTAGCCCATTCCAGCCTTGTGTAGGTCTACAATCTTGTCCCTGACATCCTTGGACAGCTCTTTGGTCTTGGCCATGGTGGAGAGTTTGGAATCTGATTGATTGATTGCTTCTGTGGACAGGTGTCTTTTATACAGGTAACGAGCTGAGATTAGTGCTCCTAATTTCAGCTCGTTACCTGTATAAAAGACACCTGGGAGCCAGAAATCTTGCTGATTGATAGGGGATCAAATACTTATTTCCCTCATTATCATGCAAATAAATTTATAACTTTTTTGAAATGCGTTTTTCTGTTTTTTGTTGTTGTTATTCTGTCTCTCACTGTTAAAATACACCTACCATTAAAATTATAGACTGATCATTTCTTTGTCAGTGGGCAAACGTACAAAATCAGCAGGGAATCAAATACTTTTTTTCCTCACTGTACATATAGGCTGACTGTATATTTCATGTGCTAACCCAGACTACACAGCACAGATTTCAACAACACAAACATGCACTTTAATTAATAGTGCAACACAGTTTAATTCTCCCGCAGATAAATAATAAGGGAAAATATCTGGATATATTAATTGGATCATTATACAGGGAGAAGTCATACACATTTTGTTTTTGTAAATGCGCTGCTCTAAAGAATTTAACTAGATGAAACAGGAGTAGATACATGGAAATTAACACTTTTTCTAATAAATACCATATTTTTTATGTATGTAATTTGTTTTATAAATAGGTTTTCAATTTGTCCTGGTTTTTAATTTTCGGAATCTGGTCACCCTACTCAGAGATATGACAAGGACAGTCTTGTTGACAAACTTCCGCAGCATGTTTTTCAAAGTTTGATTAAAGCGTTCGACTAAACCATCAGTTTGAGGGTGATATGGGGTGGTCTTTAAATCCTTAATCCCTAACAAACTATACACTTGACTTAACAACTTTGACATGAAATTGGTTCCCTGATCGGTGAGAATGTGACTGGGAACTCCCATTGAAAACAACTGCATTAATGCAAAAGCTGCTGGCCTGGCTTTAATGCTTCTCAAAGGGAAAACCTCTGGATACTTGGTTGCGTAATCACAGATGACAAGCAAGTATTGATTACCAGCTCTACTCCATTCCACTGGTCCAACAACATCCATTGCAATACACTCAAAAGGTACATCAACAATAGGTGACTGAAAGGACTGAAGGGGGACTCTAGCTGGTTTCCTAGCTGCAGTTAGCTGGCATTCAAAACAAGTTTTACAGAAGTTAATAACATCTGTGTACAGACCTGGCCAATAAAATCGACTTGCAATACGAGACAATGTCTTTGTGCTTCCGAGATGTCCTGCCCAAGGTATAGCATGCCCCAAATCTCAACAAAGTTGGGACCACTATTCTTTCATTCTGCCCCTGTTTATGGTACAAAATCATATTCTTCATAAAATAGGCCTCCTCCTTTAAGGTTGCCAAGCCCTTTCCGGTTAACTTTGCAGTTTCTGCCTCCTTAATAATGGCAGCTAGGGACTTATCCTCCCTTTGCATCTCTGGAATATTGTCAGGCACATCCCACTGCATAGCTGATTCTGGTACATCTGTCTTCTCCTGCCTCATAGCCGTTCCATTATGCTTTTCCCATCTCCTCTGCCTTCTAGTTTTTCTTGGTTTCCCTAGTCCCTGCTCTATTTCAGCCTTAAAGAAAGGTAAAGCTCCCAAGGTCTCAGACTGGCCTTCACCTCTTTTGGCCTGCGCCCTGGTCTGTACTAGATTACAGGTTTCAGAGTGCTGCAACAAATCTAAAAGTACAGGCACATCTTGCCCCAAAACCACTGCATATGGCAATTCTTTAACCAGTACCACTGTCATAAGATAGGCCTGTCCCTGAATAACCATATGTACATCAGCAGTAGGATACACTCTAGCATCCCCATCTACACACAGTATCTTAGTAGAATTGGTTTAATTCCACCTCTCTCTGGGTACGAGTTCCTCCCGCACCAAGGTTTTGGAGCTCCCTGTGTCAACCAACGCCTGCACTGCTTCATGGTTAATCACAACAGAGACCAACTGATCTCGTCTAGGCACAGCTGACATTCCACCCTGTACTGGTCTAGGTGCATAACACAGATTAGCAATTTTAGCCTTTCTATGGGGACATGCAGGTTTCACGTGTCCTTCCTGACCACAATGGTAACATCGTACTACAGCTTTGTCAGTGCTTTCCCTGAATTTCTGGGTTACCATAGTAGTAACTTAATGTTGCAGACCACCCACTGTTATCTCCGCAGGCCTACCTCTGGATTTAGTCCTAGCAGTCCATGATGCATAGCTCCATGTTTGTGAACCTCTACGAGCTGCTACGAAGACATCAGCAAGGTGGGCTGCTTCCATGGCTATAGTTGGATTATGTTCCTTAATCCAGATTTTTAACTCTGGGCTGAGCATCCGCAAGAACTGCTCCAAGATGATCAGTTCACCAATGTCTTTTACAGTCTTATTTCTGGGTTGAATCCATTTTTCATATAACTCCTTGAGTCAGACATAAAGTTATTTAGGAGTTTCTTCTAGCATGACATCCAAAGCTCGAAATCTTTGCCTGTATGTTTCAGGACTAATGGCATATTTTATAAAGATTGCCTCTTTGACACTCTCATAGTCCAATGCATCATCTATGTCCATTGCCACATATGCACTCCTAGCTTTTCTACTTAGTAAAGGAACTAAGCGTATGGCCCAGTCTGCCTTAGGCTATTGACATGCTAGTGCAATGCATTCAAAAGTGGTAAAATATTGTTCAATATCGTCACTGTCCTCCAGTCTTTGCATTTTGGGCTCTTTAAAGGCACCTTGGAATTGATTTCTCTCCATTAGTACTTCATCAGGGGGATTTTCAAAGCCACTGGTCTCCTCACCTCCACTATCACTCTGGCCAGCCGTCCTCTGCTTCACCTCCTCCTGCAGTAGGGTGAATTGATGCTGCATCGCCTTCCAGCATTGGTTTTGCCGAGCAAATTCCTGCTCGAGTCAGTTCTCTTGAGACTTTTGGTTCCAAAGGAGAGTCCTGAACATTCCCTTTAACTCTTTTAGTTCCGTATCCCCTTCACTGGAACTTTGTTCAGAACTCACTGCCGCTGCTCCTGCCTCTTCCTGCTGTTCAACTATATGAGTCTTTTTCGGTGGCATGGTAAGTGCTCGGTGATGGTGCCCCCTGCTGGCGAGATCCCACTTTTGACACCAGATGTAAGCATGGAGCCTTTTGCCGTAATACTGAAGGGGCAATCTGGAGCACAATTCTCAGAAAGTCTAAGATTGTTTGATGTCTAAAAATGAGCAGTTCACAGGAACAAAACAAGAAATAGGACAAAGTAAATCAAAAGAAACACTTAATAACTTGGAAACCAAACAAAATACATATTCTCAATAAACAGAGAGTGGAATCACAAACAAACAAGTTCTTTTTGGCCCCTCTCACCAGATCATACCAATCTCTGCCAGGGATACAATATGTCCTTCAAAGTAAACTCTCCCATGAACACTATTACTGACTCCCCCTCTTAATACACATAATTTCTCTTTCCCAGCCTCCGATGTAAATTACGATACTGTACGCGTGCATGCTCCTTTAAACATTACCTTTTTCTGCGGGAGTTGCAAACAGTCATAAAATCAATACCCTGAAAGAGTTTTATACTATCACGCAACCCGGTATCAGTTAACAAGATTAAAATATGCCCCATCTCACACAGTGTGCACCTGCATGCGATGGCTTATATTTCTTCATGTAACCGGGTAAGTATTTTCTTTTACGTTATAAGCAAACATTGCATTTTCATTTTGCGCAGAAACAAAAACAGCTCGACTTCATAACAGTAATAGCGATATGTGGCTACAAGTTTGTGTATCTGTTGCAATAGTCCTTAGTGGACTAATCTGTCTAAAGTGAAGGAGGGGTGCCGTTTAATGGCAAGACAACACTGCCGACACCTGTATAATGTTTTATATTAATATTATGATGATTATAGTTATTAATAATGTATTTATCAGTCAGCTGTATTAATTAAGTAAGCAGATTATGCTGGTCAACCAAGACTATTCTACATAAGAATTTGTTGATTCTGTCTCAGAGTCTGTTTGTGGGTTTCCTGTTTTTCCACTTAAGGCCGGACATGTACTGAAGACAATGGAAACGTCTACTTTCATGATGGGAGAAACCCCCATGGATATACAGCCCACACTCTTTGCAAGCTCACACTGATTGTACATTGTTTTTACTTCCAAAAAGTCCAATCACACGAAAACATCTGTTTGATGACGAGGAACCAACGGTCATATGCCCAACCCAAAAATGTATAAAACCTATGACAAAATTGTAAACCTTCGAGACTCAACTGAGTTTGGGGGCTCCCATGCCGGCATGTCAATAAATATATTATTCTCTGAAAGCCTACTTCATTTAAAAAGGTTCTTCAAGAGCCATTGCTGTTTATAATTATGCCCTTTAAGATTTAGTTTGGTTTGTGATTCAGCAAACAAAACTTCTCAATGTTTTTTTCTTAGAAATTAGAATTACAGTATGTTTTCTCATTAGGACTGTTCAAATATATGAAAGGTGATATTAAAGCAAACTCAGCACAGTGACTCAGCATCATTTTGTACACTTTCCAACCCTTTGTGAAGTATGATACCTCCATTTTGCATATGATGTCTCATGAAAATTAACTGTAGAATGTAACTGTATCAACACTATGTGAATTGTTGTTTGATCAAATTAGAAACTTAAGTTCAGGGGATCCTTTAACCACTAAAGGACTCAGACAAGGATATACATTGATGAGATGGGTTGCTTCTTCTTCTCCTTAACAAGCCTTGTGTTCTAAAACGTGTATTTACTGACAAAGCAAAGTTTAGTTTATGCTCCCTTGTCTCCGCTTGTCTGGCTGCGGAAGAATAAATTATGTTGAGCGTGTGGAGTTATTTTATCTGGATGAATCTGACACAGGATTAACATCCGTGTCCTGATAATAACTGCCCTGGGATCTTTTGTGTTAGAGGTCTATTTACAGGTTATTTAAAATGTTGTCAATAAGCCAATGTATCGTTTTAATATCAGTAAAAACTGCAGCTATCTGTTAAATCTATGTACAGGTCCACAATCAATTATCTGCAATTCAAAAAGCTCTGAAAACTGAAGGTGCATGATGTCAGTAGAATCCAGGTCGCAATCTGCAATGCAGTGCAGATGTTCACAGTTTTGCACAGATTTTCAGAATTCCAGCGAATTCTGCGCTACAAGAACGCGACCCAAGAGTTTTGAGAGTGCAAGCATTTCCTCTAAAATAAATACAAATATTTGATCAATAAGAGAGTGTTACATAAAAGCTAGTTATGTTATTTATAATGTTACTGTTCATCATCATTAGCTATTATACGCAGACTGATTACAAATAAATACATAATAATTAGTAGATAGGCTACAGAGCACGGTTGATTCAACTTGTAGTTCCTAAATTGCGAGTAACCATTCATTCAGTACTTGGAAGAAAGAACCCTGCATTTTGGCAGTACTTAAAATACAATGAGAAAACGAAGAACACGTCTTGAAAGATATTAACTGAAGAAATCAAAACCGAATGTGGCTACAATATGACTGAAAAATATATGACAAGAGTGAAATAAATCAATATCCATTTGTAAGATTTTTGTGTTTATTTATTTCTTAGACAAACAAAGGCCTTGGAGAAAAAGGTTTAGTATGTTTGCATCTTACAGACACTATGTATGTATTGTTTTATAATGATGTTAGGATTTTACATAATTTACAAAAACTGTATGTTATTAAAATATTCTATTTTTATTTTCACAATGATGAACAATATGCATATATACAGGCCTGTCTGATGTATGTGCATATGTAATTTTGTGACAACGTAGTCAAAAGTTTAAGTTATTGGCTAAGTAATTAGCATTGGATTAACAATAGGCATTGGATCTACAAGCAGATATGTGTGAGATCCTTTTGAAAACCATAGTGTTGGCAGTGGCATTCCTCACAGCCTTTTTTCACTGCTTTGGCACACAGCACCTGGCACCTGTCTTAGTCAGATTGCTGAGGAATCTTTTTTGCTATGGCTTGTAGGGGAATCAGATCTTTGGGCTTTAGCAGCATATTTGTAAACTACAGCACTAGCAGTCTCTGAGCCAGCTGTTCTGTGGTTAATGTTCATTGTGTTTAATGTCATCCAGTCATCCAATCTGTTGCTGTTTTTCTTCATCATTTTATTGGGCCAACATAATTGTACAGTAAAACACACAATTAATACACAATAGTTCTATGGTTTCATATTGTAAATAAGGAACCAAAATATACATAACACAGATTTAGTAGAATTGCAAACTAAACAAAATACAGTAAATGTAAATCAGTATAGTGAATGAGGTTTGTCTTCCCCTTCCTATTATTTGTCTTAATGCAGCTGGAGTGGCTTTTTCTGCAATATCTCTGTCAGGGTCTCACAAGGGAATAAGGACCCAGGTGCAGTTCACGTAGAGCTGGCAGACAAGACAAGTGGGCTAAGCAAGGACGTGGGCGGGCGGGCGGAGACAAGGCTTGGAATCGCAGACAGGGCTGACAAGACTTCGCCCCAAGTGAGCGCAGTGAGGGTTTTAAGAAGAGGAGCAGGAACTGGGAAGGTAGGTGCAGGGCCAATAGAAACAGAGGTAGAGTGAACAAGTGCACATGGGAGACCGGAATGTTAATAGGGTGATTGACAGATGAGAAAAGAACAATGAGGGGAAAGGAAAGACAGAGAGACAGCGCCCTCTAGCGGTGAGAGAGGGTGCGTACTGGGAAACCGTAACAATCTCCTACTTTGTACAACCTCCTTGATGTTTTGTGAATGCAATTAAATATTTATCCAACTATCCAGATCCATCTGCTATGCACATACCTCCCTTAAACATTGCATCTTTCTGTTTTCACTGATCTAAAGAACTTGTTGCATTGTATGAATTAACTTGAGAGGATTTTAACCCCATCAAATCAATAGATGGCATCAGTGATACCTTATTCAATTTACCTTGTTATTCAATTTCCCATCTCTACTATCTTTATCCTGTAACACTATTTCAAAAGAGCTAGAGTTATAACATGATTGGGTATCAGGCTTATAAAATATGTGTGTATCTGAATCAATCTGTCTATTAGTCTACAGACTAATTGTTCTGTATTCTTGTAAAAATATAGTGCTGCATAGGTTACTATCTATAACAAAAAAAGGCAAATAATGTTGTTTTAAAACAGCTAAGATAACTGAGTAGTACTATCTGTGCAATACAAGAGATGGAGTATTTTAATTACAGTCTTCAGTCTCATGCTAGCCCAGCAGTTAATGGATATTGTATTGGCTTATTCTCATTTTCTGCTTCACAAGACTAAACCCATAATTGCCATGTTATTGCCATTACGACATTTTCAGTAAAGCCAAAATGTGTAAAATTGAAAGAGAAAAAACAAACAATTACATGTTTACACACAATAAACAACCACATAGAGTAGCTAGGCTTTCTGTTGCATTTAATGTTGAAACATTGCTAAATGAGTTTTAAGAGTTAAAAACTATGGTCCCAATTAAATAAAACATATTTGCTCTTAAAATTGCTTGCAGAAGCATTAGCAACATTTCTGCAAATGGATATTGCACTGCTAAACTTTTGTGATATCAAATCTAAAATGATGTGCATTGCCAAATTAACTCAGATCTTGTTTTGCACAAAAAATCCATGGCAGTGGTCACATTCTAGCAGTATAACATCAAGAAAATACTTATGAACTATGAAGTTCAGTAGAGTACTCTGAGGGTTAAAGCAGCACTCCTACAGATTCTCCAAAGTTGATGTATTTTGGTGAGTTATTACAGTTTAAAGTGCTAAATGTTGCTATTATGATGGAAATTAAATAAAAAGTTATATATATATATATATATATATATATATATATATATATATATATATATATATATATATATATATAAAATCACAGAGACAGATACAACATATGAGGACATAAAAATAGAAACTTTGATAGTTTTAATTTAAGATAAATTGAATAATAATCTGGGAAATAACCTTGATCTTCACACCTTTTAAACATATGATAACACCAAAATCCTCCCCAGACTTGTCTTTTCTTTACAAACACCCTATTCTCTCTTTGCTTTTTGTGTTTGTCCGCACAGACGAACACAAACAGCAACAGCGGCTTGTGGTCGCGTTCTTGTTGCACAGATTTCTGCAGTTCTGCATAGATCTGCGGGAATCCACTGATCCCATTGATGGAGCAGCACACATCCGTGCTCAACTGCAAACATCTGCGCTATATGAACGTGACCTGTAAATGTCCACGTCCATGTTTGTTTACCTTTTCTCTGGATGGATCATGTGGGTTTCTGCGAGCTGTGGGGAGTTTATAGGTTGTGTCAGAGATCCCCATGACAAAGGATCTCAGATCAGTCATGAAGTGTGTGACCCCCGTTCTTAAGCGATTGTGTAGTGTGTGCCGCTTCACGACGCAAAATACTTAAATTCAGTGCAAAATAGTCATAAAGTGGGAGCTGCCCACCGTTTTCAAAATCGGATTGTAGAAATCGTGTAGTGTGACACCAACTTAAGTATGATCCCAGTTAAGAGTAGTTTCCCGTTTATGATTTTTTTGCCTTCTGTGCTATGCTTATCTTGCCCCTCCCCCTTTATTTTACTTTACTTCCCCTAATCTAATCTTATTTGTCTTTTTTCATGTATTTTTAATGTTTTTTAATGTATTTTCTTCATTTTTGGTGCTCTCTCTCTATATATAATGTATATAATGTTTGAGTGTGTACATGTATATGTGTACATATGGTACATATTGTGAAGGAAATGAAAGTTTTGTGTAATGGGGGATAGGATACATTCTTGGTTAAATGGGGCTCTGCCTGCAGTAGGATGGAGTACAATAAAGGTATTGGGGTATGCATGTCTTTTTTACCTTTCCTTTTTCTGTTACTAAATACATTGTATTAGATTGTGTAAATCTAGTTTGTTTTTACATTGTACATTTTTTTCCAGTCCCTGCAAGTGATGTCCTTCCTGCTCAATGTCCTACTCCTAGTTTTTGTGTGTCAAGACAACTGCATTTACATTGTGTTAGTTGTGGAGGAAAATAGAATTCATTGTTTGCTTCTGTGCTTTGTGTGCTTTGACCCTGGAAGTTTCTGTCAAGTAACTATTCATTTGCCTGCATTCTTTCCAATGAATTATGAGAACCTGTTATTTTCTAACTTCTCAGTTACTCCTTTTTAGTTTATCAGCAACTTGCATTCTCTGCTTGTTTCTTATTAAAGTTTAATTGTTTCAAACCTATCTTTCGAAATGTAGTTGGCAATTTAGAGGATACTTATTATTCATGAGTAATAATTGTAATAATATTGATGAGATGGGTAGGCTTATTTTAGAATGCCAGTGAAATTAGTATCATAGTTATTTCGATTACCAATCAGACACTGTTTGTAAAATGTCACACCCCTTTATTATTATTATTATTATTATTTCTTGGCAGACGCCCTTATCCAGGCCATAAATGCAATACAAAGTGCAAGAATACAGTTAAGTACAAGGCATCAAACATAACAAATTCAAATTTACATTATACAAAGCAATTCAAATTATAATACATTTTACAACTTCCAATTTACACAGGTAAGTACAGTAATTGAGGTCATACATCCTGGAAAGTAAAAGTAAAAGCTAAGTGCTGTCAAGATGTTAGGTCACAGTCAAGGGCTACAGGAAAGGGTGCAAGGGGGAAATCAATTAACAATACAAATATTAGTAATGCAAGAAGCATGATAAAATGCTGTGAAGTGCTATCTTACGGTGATTAAAAGGAGTAATATTACAAGTACTGTCTGAAAAGATGTGTCTTGAGCAAGCGCCAGAAGGAGGTCAAGGACTTTGCTGTTGTGACATTGGTGGGAAGGTCGATCCACCATTTAGGGGCCAGGGATTAGAAAGAGTGGCCTCTGGAGGAAGGGGAGTGGAGAGTAGGCAAAGTTAGTCTTCTGGCACCAGAAGACCGCAGTGGTCTGGAGGGGATGTATGGGGAGACGAGGGACTGAAGTAGGGTTGGCCGTGCACCAGGACCCGGAGCCGGAGCAGAGCTGGACAGTTATTGTTAGTTGTGCTCCGGAGCCGGAGCGGAGCTGGAGCTGGCATTGCTGGAGCCAGAGCAGAGCTCATCATAAGAAAGTTTACAAACGAGAGGGGGCCATTCGACCCATCGTGCTCGTTTGGTGTTCATTAATATCTAAGTGATCCAAGGATCCTATCCAGTCTATTTTTAAATGTTCCCAAACTTTCACCTTCTACCACATCGCTGGGTAGTTTATTCCAGATTGTGACTAATCTCTGTGTAAAGAAGTGTCTCCTGTTTTCCATTTTGAATGCCTTGAAGCCCAATTTCCATTTGTGTCCCCGGGTGCGTGTGTCCCTGCTGATCTGGAAAAGCTCCTCTGGTTTGATGTGGTCGATGCCTTTCATGATTTTGAAGACTTGGATCAAGTCCCCACATAGTCTCCTCTGTTCCAGGGTGAAAAGGTTCAGTTCCCTCAGTCTCTCTGAGTAGGACTTTCCCTTCAGACCTGGAATAAGTCTGGTTGCTCTCCTCTGAACTGCCTCTAGAGCAGCGATATCTTTCTTGAAGTGTGGAGCCTAGAACTGTACACAGTATCCAGATGAGCTCTAACTAGTGCATTGTACAGTCTGAACATTACTGCCCTTGTTCTCAATTCTACACTTTGGACAATATACCCTAACATTCTGTTTGCCTTTTTTATTGCTTCCCCACATTGCTTGGATGGAGAAAGTGAGGAGTCCACATAGACTCCTAGGTCTTTCTCATGCGTTACTTCATCTAGATCTGTACCTCCCATAGTGTAATTATAGTGGACATTTTTGTTATCTGCATGTATTACCTTGCACTTGTCCACATTGAATTTCATTTGCCAGGTGTCAGCCCAGAACTGAATGTTATCTAAGTCCCTCTGAATAGCCTGTGCTGCCAAGATTGTATCTGCTGAGTCACCTATTTTAGTATCATCTGCAAATTTGACAAGTTTGCTAACTATCCCAGAGTCCAGATCATTAATACAGATTAGAAAAAGCAAAGGCCCTAGTACTGATCCCTGTGGAACTCCACTAACAACCTCACTCCAGTTAGAAGTGACTCCTCTAATCGACACCCTCTGTTTCCTATACATCAACCAGTTCATAATCCATCTACTTACATTACCCTGAATGCCTACAGCTTCCAATTTGAGGATCAGTCTTTGGTGTGGAGTGGAGCACTCCGGAGCCTGGAGCCGGAGCTGAGGTGATGGAGCTGCTCCACTCTTTTCCCCCTTCATTAAACTCACCCAGATATTAAGTCCAGTTTTCTTAAATTAACAAAATATGTAACTTCATAGGTATTGGTGTATGATATAAAATAAGATCAGTTCTCACTCCAGCTATTAGTACATAATACATTATTTTTTATTAATTGTAATTATATGACACCTTCACTTTCAGTGATTGTATAATCTCATAAACCACTTGCAAAAGATGTAAAGTCCATTTTAACTCTAAAGTTTTAAGTATTTCCAAATTATTTTATTACAACCAAATTCTTCATCTGAATAAATTAACCTTATTTTATAGTCATCTGTTATCTGAAATGTCCTGACTAGTTTGTCCAAAAGTTGGTTGTCAGGGAGTTAAGGTCACATGGTGGAGTCATTCTCCCTGCACCTTGTTTGCCACATTTGAGGTACAAAAATACCGGACCCCTGGTGGGGGGGGTGCGAAATGTCCACCTAGAGGGGGTGCTGGCAATTAGATGATGTTGGGGGAGGGGGGGGGGTTTGAGGGCAAATTGTACACTGATAACATTTTTAACGATATATTCAATAGATTACAGTACTTAACACTACATGGCCAAAGGTATGTGGACACCTGCTTGTCAAATATCTCATTCCAATATCATGGCCATTAATATGGAGTTGGTCCCCCATTTGATGCAATAACAGCCTCCACTCTTCTGGGAAGGCTTTCCACTCGCTGTTGGAACATTGTTGAGGGGATTTCAGCCACAAGAGCATTAGTGAGGTCGTGCACTGATGTTGGGCAATCAGTCCTGGCTCACAGTTGGCTTTTCCAGTCATCCCAAAGGTGGGATGGGGTTGAGGTCAGGGCTCTGTGCAGACCAGTCAAGTTCTTCCACACCAATCTTGAAAAACTATTTCTGTATGGACCTCACTTTGTGCATGGGTTGTCAATGCTGAAAGAGGAAAGGGCCTTTCCCAAACTGTTGCCACAAATTTGGAAGTGCAAAATCATCTACAATGTCATTGTAGGCTGTAGCATTAAGATTTCCCTTCAGTGGGACAAAAGGGCTGAGCCCTGAGAACATTATTCCTCCTCCAAACTTTACAGTTGGTCTATGCACTCGTGCAGGTAGCGTTCTCTTGGCATCTGCCAAACCCAGATTTCTCAATCAGACTGCCAGATGGTGAAGTGTGATTCATCACTCCAGAGATCGCATTTCCATTGCTCCCAGGTCAAATGGTGGCTAGCTTAACACCACTCCAGCCGACGCGTGGCATCGCGGATGAAGATCTTAGGCTTGTGCGGCTGCTCGGCCATGGAAACCAATTTCATGAGGCTCCTGACAAACAGTTCTTCTGCTGATGTTGCGTCCAGAGGCAGTTTGGCACTCAGAAGTGATTGATGCAACCAACGAAAGACTCAACAGTCCCGTTCTGTGAGCTTGTTTGGCCGACCACTTCGCGGCTGAGCTGTTGTTGCGTCTAGATGTTTCCTCTTAACAATAACAGCACTTACAGCTCACCAGGGCAGCTCTAGCAGGGCAGAAATTTGACAAACTGACTTGCTGGAAAGGTGGCATCCTATGATGGTGCCACATTGAAAGTCATTGAGCTCTCAGTAAATTTCATTCTACTGCCAATGCTTGTCTAAGGAGACTGCTGTGTGGCTTGATTTTACAGTGGCTCTCAAAAGTATTTACCCCTCTTGGTCTTTTCCACATGTCACTGTGTTACAACATGAAATCAGAATGGATTTAATCAGGAGTTTTTGCCACTGATCAATACCTAAAATTTCCATAATGTCAAAGTGAAAAATATGATGTGAATTTTTTTCTAAATGAATTACAAATACAAAACATGCATTCAATTATTTTCTAAGTAATCACCCCTTCAGTCAATATTTGGTCTATTAGTCTATGTGTAGAAGTATCTACCAGCTTTGCACATCTGGACACAGCAATGTTTGCCCATTCATCTTTCTAAAATTTCTCAAGCTCCATCAAGTTGGATGGGGAGCTTTGGTGAACAGCAATGTTCAACTCTTTCCACATATTCTCAAAAGGATTGAGGTCCGGGCTTTTACTGGGCCACTCCAGGACATTGACCTTTTTATTTTTAAGCCGCTCCAGTGTGGCTTTGGCTGTATGTTTGGTGTCATTGCCCTGCTGGAAGATTAATCTTCTCCCAAGTCCCAGGTCTCTTGCAGACTTCAGGAGGTTTTTTTAAAGGATGTCTCTGTAGTTCGCTGCATCTATTTTACGTAATGCTGCCACCAGCATGCTTCATGGTAGGTGAAGAACCCAGTCTTGATGCACAGATGATAAATGTATGTATTTTACATGCCAGGCCTCTGAGGGCCCAACATGGGAGCTCTCCAGCAGAGATTCTTAATGTTTACAAACATGAGTGCAGCTTTATAGGAAGATGACGTAGGATGTTGTGGCCGTTCATCCAATCAAAAGCTTCAAAAGGTGCAAGCTCTGCAAAGTTTGTAGGACACTTCCAGAGGGAGGAAGTCATCATGGAAGCAGATGTTTTCCTGTTGTGGCATACAAACTGCCCAATCTCACAGTTTTAACAATGGACAATGAGGTAATCAATCACTATAATGTAACATCTTCAGCCTTGAGAGAAGAAAAGAAAACCCCAAACAAACACTAAGCAAACTGGTATCTATGGGCTATTTATCTGTTTGGGTGTTCCTCTTATCATAATAAACAGAAGTCAAAGTGGAGAGAACAATGTCCAGGGGGTATGCCCTGAACAACTGCCTGTTGCTAGCTTGAGAAATCTAATTTGCTCAGTCTAGATATTATTATTAATATAAAACATTATACAGCTTATATTAAACATTAATATTGGTTCTTCAGTAGGGATGGTGTTCTCAGGATGATGTGCGGTGTTAGGATTTCACCAAATGTAGCGCTTAGCGCTGAGGCCAGAAAGCTCTATTTTGGTCTCATCAGACCATAGAATCTTCCTCTACTTGGTCTCAGAGTCTTCCACATGCCATATACACTAATTAGAAGTGGTGTCCACATACTGTTGGCCATGTAGTGTACAAGTACTAGACAGTTCGCTAAAATACTGGCATGAATGTCACTGTAGATTGACCCTTTTTTACCAGGTTAGTTACTGTAGCCTATTGTAACACTCAGAATATTACAGTGGGTGGTTAAACATCCACCTGTCCCATTAACTAGAGACAGAAGCCTGGCCTGGTAAAAACTTCACTTCCCACAGTCCTCTGGTCCTATCTCTCCCCCCTTTGACTCATTCAAATCCTCCATTGTCCAAACACAGCCTAGGCAGCACCTGTTGGTATATACAGGGCAGTCATAGCTGGGGTGACTCTATTGTTTTGCAATCTTTTCTCAGTTCTTCTTATTTGAATCATTTAATTTGATCAATCATACTAACAGATATCTATATACTTTGTTTTTTGTTTCTATTAGCACTGTTGTCTATGTAGGTGTTTATTGTTTTGTCTTGTGTGGGATCCTGTTGAGTGTTGTTTTACAGTTTGTGTGTTGGCTTGTTTTGTACTTTCCTCACAACTGCTGCATTCATCTTCACTCATCATTCCTGGGCCCTGTTTCAGAAAGCGGGTTTAGTGAAAACTCAGAGTTAGTTGACGGAAACTCTGGGTTTTCGGTTTCCCAAACCAGTTTAGCTTAACTCTTAACTCCGGTTCCAGTGCCTTCGTAGGCTCAGGGTCACAGGGTTGCTCAGGGTGGCATTATTGTGGCATGTGTGGTGTTCTCCACAACATTGCCACAATTAGAGGAGAACAATGTCCCACTGAACCAGTGAACAATCCTGATAACGATCCTGACCACCCTGCTGACACATGAGATGGAAGAGCAGTCAGAGACACAATATGCTACCATCATTTCTGATTGACCCACCACCTCCCCAGTGTCAAATAAAGACAATATGCCTTTCTTTTCATGAAATCTTCATTTCCTGCAAGTACAAATGCAGTACAGTAGTTAATATTTTTTATGTTGTTCAAACAAGTAAAATCACCCACCTTTAACTGATGTTCCAGCAGTTGTATTTCTATTTTTATCTGCAGCTTTATGTGGTCCATTTCTAAATTACATTTTTCAATTTGTTTCTCTAGGTACACCTTGTACAGGTGTTTCACAGGGAGCAATAGAAACACAAAAAAATGACATTGAATTTCACAGTGCCAGGTCTGTTTCATTGTAAGTCATGGGCCAATGCTGAACAAGGTGGATGGACCCTCTTCCTCATTGTAATTTCCAGCATTGCTCTGTTAGAGAAAAAGAAGGTGCAAGTTTTATTATGGTACAACACATCAACTGTTAGATGTTATTATTAAGGTGTGAACCTCAATAGGCCTCTCTGTATCTTCCCTCTCTATGGCAGCTGCCAAGGTGTCTTCATCATCCTCCTGTAATGAAAATTTACAATTTTGTGTTCTACTCTAACCCATTATTAAAAATCTGTGGAGTATTAAGAGTACTTACAACTGCATGGAGGTCTGTTATGACAGAAGGCTCCACCACACAGATTACACCATCAGTAATTGGTAGAAGATTAAGATTAGACATTAGAAGATTAGAAAATGTCACTAAATACTTAATATACTAACTAATAACTACTTAATATATAAGTTGAATGTAGCCAATGAATGCTGTTTAATTAGTTAGGGTAGGCTAAATAACAATTAACAAATAACAAATAACAATTAATAACAAGCTAAATCACAATTGCTTGTAATGAAATTATACCTTACGTTTTTGAAGTATATTTTTATATTTCCTCTTCAGTTGCTGCCAAGTAAGTTTTGTGCCTGTTGGGTTGCACCTGCATAAATATTACCCACTCACACACACACACACACGCACACACACAAACACACACACATATATATATATATATATATATATATATATATATATATATATATATATATATATATATATATATAAATGTTGAATAAGTGGAACACTTGAGATAAAACTTTTCCTTTTTTTCAATTAATACTCACATATTGACTCCGTCAGCAATTTTGTGCCACGCCAACTCACGTTCTTTCACTGCTGCCATGATTAATCATGTTATCTGTGTTACATTGATGAGAGCTTTTGATCTCCTCATGCACGTGCTTTACTCAGGGTTAACTTAACTCAGAGTTGATTTAACTAATTGTTTTCACCTGTTCTGAAACCTGTTAAACCTGCTTTCTGAAACAGGGCCCTGGATTATCCCCAAAGACCACTGCAAAGCTCTGAATTTTTTCCAATCAATCTCCTCAACATTCATTGCTGTTTTCACTGGATGTCTGCTGGGTGAGCTCACTCCATGATTTTCCATGACCATTTTCATCAAGACTTAGACATTGCTAATTTCTTTTGTTACTTTGCAGCACAGTTCATTTCTCCTTTACTTTGTTACTTTTCTTCAACCTGTTCCCAGTTGCATTTTGTGGAGTCCATCAATTTCAATCCCATTTATCTCCATTCTAATCCATCCATCTAATTGTTTTCTACATCATGTGTTTGTTGGGTTGTCTGTCTGTGGAGGGTCTGATTGTTAGTGAGTGTTTTGGGCTCCTGCTTCAGCTCAATAACTTATTTTTCTCTTTCTTTTTCGCCTGTTGTATTCCCAGTACTTTGCTACCTTTTACCAAGTCCTTTACCATATATCAATTAATATCCCTTCTATATCCTTATACTATAGTTGTATTCTGCAGTCTTTCTGTCCTATATTCTGTACTTCACTTATTTCATGGTTTCTTTCCTATCTATCCTATTTCCATTTCTATCATACTGAATCCCCACAATTAACTGCATTGGTTAAGAATTAACACATCTGACGTCCCTGCGTTTGCCGTTTGTCACCCTTGCTGACGTACTTTAACTGTTTATAAAGTGGGGCAGTAATCACTCCGTTTGGAGGACAGTGCGGCTGCTTAAAAATTGTGCAGGATGATCGTTACACTACTTATACCACCTCAGTTTTGGGGAGGGTTAAGGGGTGAGAATGCCTCCTCTATGCTGTATTTAACCTTGTCTTCTTTCTCCAACCAGACATCACCAGACATCAAGCGGAGACCTTGTGCAGTGCTGATCAGATAAAGATCAGATCTTCAGAAAAAGACAGCAGGTCTCAGGAACAGCTGAACTGTAAAGATCATGCCTCTGATTCTTTATTCTATTTCCATTCACACAAGCTGCTGATCAAGGTAAGCAAGGTAAGCACATCCCTTTCTCACAGTGCTATTCATTGTTTCTTTCTGTGGGCTGTAAGCTACTGGATCACAGGACCCCAGGGTTCCCAAACCCATCAGACTTAACACTGGCTGGACGTGTAAGACCTCCTCAGATTCGGTCTATCTGGAGACCCCTAGGTTGCTGCAAACGCATCCACCAGCTGGGCTGCTTCCTTGGTGGTCCCTGGATTGTGTTCCTTCACCCACACTCTCACTTCTGGATTCAGCATGCGCAGAAACTGTTCTGGATCATAATGTCTGCTAAGTCCATCTTGATACAGCATTCCAAGTTCACCAACATGACAAACAAGTCCTAGAGGCGTACATATAACTCCTGAGATGTTTCTCTTGGCAGAACTCCCAAGTCTCTAAATCTCTGGTGGTAACTTTCTGAGCTAATGGCATATATCCATAAGACTGCTCCTTGACCTGGTCATAATCAAGGGTGGAATCCATGACCACATATGTGCTTCTGGCCTTCCCCATTAGCAAGGAAAGTTACCCGATTGACTATTCTTTGGCCATTGATAAGTAGTTGCAATTCTTTCAAAAGTGGTTAGATAGTGTTCAATGTGTTCTCCAATCATCAGATTGTTCAACTTTGACTCGGCAATAAAACAAATCAGTCTGCTATCCTGACCTGACCCCTGTGCCAGCACATCCCTCTGCAATTTAGTGATCTGTAACTGTATGACTTTCAATTTCTGTTCCTACCTCATTGTTTCTCTTTCTGTCCAAACTTCTCTCTGCTTCTAGCACTCCAAGTAAGCCTTGAACATTCCAGCCAGCTCAGAAATGGCTGCTTCACTCCCCACAGCTGATGGCAATGGAAGCATGGAAGCAGCTCCAGCATCACATGGGTGTTAAATCATGGTCAAATATAGATTTCCATCCTGGTGAGATTTCTGTCTTGAATTGCTATATAGACTTCTAGAACAGTTGACTCTCTGTGATGTGATTGTCATGTGATGAACCAGTAGACATCTTTTGATGGTTGTTTTGTTTTGTATATCTTGTTTTATGTATTTTTGTTTAACCTATTTTTGTGGTTGAAACAGGCTTCTGTAATATCGTAACACAGTAACATATTAAAAAAAAATGTACTCAACTGAGTGAAGGAGACAAGTATATATGTCACCAAACCTTAAACTTGAAAGATTTTCTGCATTTTCCAATGGTTTAAACAACACTATAAGAATCAGTGTCTGGCAAATCTGGACCAGAGATGACTCATCCGTTTAGGCAACTGAGGCACAGCTTCACTAAGAATTAATGGTTTAATTAGAATTCCAAAACTTTAAAATAAAAATAATAATCATAATAATAATATAATACATACAAAAAAATGTAATCCGTTGAAAGAAAATACAGTGAGGGAAAAAAGTATTTGATCCCCTGCTGATTTTGTACGTTTGCCCACTGACAAAGAAAATATCAGTCTATAATTTTAATGGTAGGTGTATTTTAACAGTGAGAGACAGAATAACAACAAAAAAATCAAGAAAAACGCATTTCAAAAAAGTTATAAATTGATTTGCATGTTATGAGGGAAGTAAGTATTTGATCCCCTATCAATCAGCAAGATTTCTGGCTCCCAGGTGTCTTTTATACAGGTAATGGGCTAAGATTAGGAGAACTTGGCGTGCTCCTAATCTCAGCTCGTTACCTGTATAAAAGACACCTGTCCACAGAAACAATCAATCAATCAGATTCCAAACTCTCCACCATGGCCAAGACCAAAGAGCTGTCCAAGGATGTCAGGGACAAGATTGTAGACCTACACAAGGCTGGAATGGGCTACAAGACCATCACCAAGCAGCTTGGTGAGAAGGTGACAACAGTTGGTGCGATTATTCGCAAATGGAAGAAACACAAAATAACTGTCAGTCTCCCTCAGTCCGGGGCTCCATGCAAGATCTCACCTCGTGGAGTTTCAATGATCATGAGAACGGTGAGGAATCAGCCCAGAACTACATGGGAGGATCTTGTTAATGATCTCAAGGCAGCTGGGACCATAGTCACCAAGAAAACAATTGGTAACACACTACGCCACGAGGACTGAAATCCTGCAGCGCCCGCAAGGTCCCCCTGCTCAAGAAAGCACATGTACAGGCCCGTCTGAAGTTTGCCAATGAACATCTGAATGATTCAGAGGAGAACTGGGTGAAAGTGTTGTGGTCAGATGAGACCAAAATCGAGCTCTTTGGCATCAACTCAACTCGCCGTGTTTGGAGGAGGAGGAATGACCCCAAGAACACCATCCCCACCATCAAACATGGAGGTGGAAACATTATGCTTTGGGGGTGTTTTTCTGCTAAGGGGACAGGACAACTGCACCACATCAAAGGGACGATGGAAAGGGCCATGTACCGTCAAATCTTGGGTGAGAAGCTCCTTCCCTCAGCCAGGGCATTAAAAATGGGTCGTGGATGGGTATTTCAACATGACAATGACCCAAAACACACAGCCAAGGCAACAAAGGAGTGGCTCAAGAAGAAGCACATTAAGGTCCTGGAGTGGCCTAGCCAGTCTCCAGACCTTAATCCCATAGAAAATCTGTGGAGGGAGCTGAAGGTTCGAGTTGCCAAACATCAGCCTCGAAACCTTAATGACTTGGAGAGGATCTGCAAAGAGATGTGTGCAAACCTGGTGGCCAACTACAAGTACTAAGTCGAAGGGGTCAAATACTTATTTCCCTCATTAACATGGAAATCAATTTATAACTTTTTTGAAATGCGTTTTTCTAGATTTTTTTGTTGTTATTCTGTCTCTCACTGTTAAAATACACCAACCATTTCTTTGTCAGTGGGCAAACATACAAAATCAGCAGGGGATCAAATACTTTTTTCACTCACTGTAAATATATATATATATATATATATATATATATATGCAACTAAACATATTCTTTGTTTAACTTCCCTATAAGCGCTGTAGTGACTATATTGAAAACAGGCTCGTCTAAGCCGGAAGCACAATGCCAGACTTGATTTTCATGAGGCTCTAAGGGTGTCTTCACACTTGGCAGGTTTGGTTCGATTAAAACGAACTCTGGTGAAATTGCTCTGTTAGTGCGGTTCATTTGAACAAGTGTGAACGCTGCCACCCGAACCTTGGTGCACACCAAACAAGCGGACCAAGACCAAAGTGGGTCTTGGTCCACTTCCAAACGAACTCTGGTGCGGTTCGATTGATATATGAACGCAACATGGACCAAAGATGTCTAAACGGACCAATAATAGGATGTGATGTCACAAGATGTGACCCATAGAGTGGGAACAGTGGTGTACGCTACTCACAACAAAATGAGCAGAGGGCAAACATGGAGCAATGAGGAAGTAAAGCTCCTTATTAGCATTTGATCTGACGAGCATATTTCCAGTATAACAGCAAAAAAACAGGGAAATCTTGAAAATATATAACTTGATAAAACAGTTATCAAACAAATGTAATTCTGTTCTTGTAAGTACTGTACTTGATTCTTTGATTTCAAAGGAGAGAATGATCAAGCATACCTGGTTCTTCTCATAATAGGAGTTATGTTGCCTAATGTTTGGTACAGGCATCGGAACAGCCGTCTCCTTGCAGCACATCGTCGGTGAAGTGTGGAATGGAGGAATTCCTGGTCCTGTTTTGCCTCCTTTACACATTTTATGTGCTCCTCGTTTGTTCTCAGCTGGTGTGAATGGTTTTGGATGTTAGGCTGCGAAAGGATGACACGCAAATCCGTGAAGCGTTCCGATTTTTTTTTTTTATATGATGTTCAGCAAGTTCCGTTGCATAATATACGTCATAAAGCTGTCAGATCAGGTTGTGACCTTATCCTTATGGCTTTTGTTTAGGTTCAGTGTTGAAAATGCCAGTGTGAACGCTAAGTGACCCAGGACTAAATGTATCATTTTCGTTTTTGGTCCGGACCAAGAGAACCAAGAGAACCGAACTACAAGTGTGAACACACCCTAAGCCTCACTAAGCAGTGGGGTTACCATGGCAATGGAGCACTCCCAATAGTCCTGTATGAAGGGGTTGCCATAGTAACCACGGCTTGGTGAAGCACTGTACAGTTTGGCTCACAGCTCCCTTTCTATCCCATAACCCTCTGTACAGTGGAAGCGGAAGTGGAGTTGAACTTGTACTTGTCAGTTTTGTGTTTAAGAATATCGTTGGTTTTGCTGATTTTGTTTTATATTTAAAAATTTAATTCTGAACAGAATGACATTGTGATTGAGCTAATACAGCCTTGGACTTGACCAAGCCTGTCACGTTCCTACTTCTACTCAATCTCATGACTGCCCTGTTCTCCGTCACAGCTCTGGTCACTCTCTTGATCTCCATCACTGTCATCATATTCATCTATTCCCTGGTCTTCCTCAATGCTTTCCATATCCTCATCACTACTACCACTTAAGAACATAAGAACATTAGAAAGTTGACAAATGAGAGGAGGCCATTCGACCCATTGTGCTAATTTGGTGTCCAATACGTGAAAACTACATGATCCAAGGATCCTATCTAGTCTATTTTTAAATGTTCCCAAATGTTCAGCTTCAACCACATCCCTGGAGAGTTTGTTCCAGATTGTGACAACTCTCTGTATGAAGAAGTGTCTCCTGTTTTCTGTCTTGAATGCATTTTTTAATCAGGTCCCCATTTAGTCTTCTCTGTTCCAGGGTGAAAATGTTAAGTTCCCTCATCTTAATTATGTGGCTTGTATATAAAGAAGAATATGTATTTTGACATTTACATTGTAACACCATACCAAAAAAAAAAAAATGAACAATTTAGTAAAAAAAAAAAATGGGGATGACAATCAGCTGCCAAGTACTTTACACAATGTCCATCAACCAGATATTGTTTTCAAGAACAGCATTGAACTACATTCGGAAATCTGGGAAATTCTTGTAGTCATCTGAAGTCATCTGGTGAATTCTGTAATTTTTTCAAATTCCACGTAGATCCAATCAGTGACAGTGATCAAGTTCTCAAATGTATGTTTTCAGATGGTTTGTAACTTATTTTTCTTTTGGTATAATGTTTTGGGTAATCTAAAAAGTCTCATAACTTTCTGTCATGTTGGTTGTATGTCAGAGTACAATTCTGACAATTGTTCAGGATGCAGAGTCAATATTGGTAGTAAAATGTCCCTCCAACAGTCAATCACAAACATTGGTCTTTGCACAAGTATTCTGCCAATAGCCTTCCATTTTTCGGCAGTAAAGTTCCAAGGTTGCAACAATCATAAAATTCTTGCCATGAATGGCTAATAACATCTTTTCAGATCCACTTCCTGCTTCTTCTGTGTTTTCTGTGAATATCTGTCTTATTTCCATTTGCTTTTTCAAAATATCTGGGTCAGAAAATGCTGTTATCTTATTATACTACTTGAGGCTCAGGAGCAATTTGTACCAAAACTTAGCAAATTGAGGACCAAAAAACACTGGCCAAAATGGTTTAATAGAGGTATGCAAAAAAATATCAAGAGAAAGAAAATGTTGTATAGCGCATACAAAAGGGATGGTGACGAAACAAAATACATAGAATATGTTGAGCTGCAAAGAGATCTTAAGAAAGGGATCAGGAAAGCAAAAAGGGCAATAGAAAGAAACATAGCTCTTGGAGCTAAAACCAATGCAAAGAGCTTTCAATATTACAACAGCAAGCGGTCAATAAAGGAGGAAGTGAAACAGATAAAGGGCAAAAATGGAGGCATCTTGGAAAACTAACAAGATGTGGCAAATATTCTAAATGAGTATTTCACAGAGGTTTTTACAAAAGAAAAAACAGATGACATGCCACAGGTTGACAATCAGTCCAGTCAAACCCTAAGAGAGATCAGGATAAATGAGGAGGAGGTACTAAAGGGACTAGCAGAATTAAAAACAAACAAATCACCTGGGCCAGATGGGATATTTCCAACAGTACTTAAAGAAATGAGGGAAATTATTTATAGGCCGCTAACTCAATTATTCCAAATGACACTTAGAACAGGTGATGTGCCAACTGACTGGAAGACAGCAAATGTCATACCAATCCACACGAAAGGGGACAAAACTGAGCCAGGAAATTACAGACCAATCAGTCTCACCTGCATCACCTGTAAAATGTTGGAAAAAATGATTAGACAGAAAATAGAGGAGCATCTTAATGAAAACCATATTCTTGGAGATAGTCAACATGGGTTTAGACGAGGCAGATCATGTCTTTCTAATTTATTAGAATTTTTTGAACATACAACTACAGCTGTAGATCACGTGAAAGCATATGATATGATATACTTACATTTTCAAAAAGCTTTTGATAAGGTTCCACACCAAAGACTGATCCTCAAATTGGAAGCTGTAGGCATTCAGGGTAATGTAAGTAGATGGATTATGAACTGGTTGATGTATAGGAAACAAAGGGTGTCGATTAGAGGAGTTGCTTCTAACTGGAGTGAGGTTGTTAGTGGAGTTCCACAGGGATCAGTACTAGGGCCTTTGCTTTTTCTATTCTATATTAATGATCTGGACTCTGGGATAGTTAGCAAACTTGTCAAATTTGCAGATGATACTAAAATAGGTGACTCAGCAGATACAATCTTGGCAGCACAGGCTATTCAGAGGGACTTAGATAACATTCAGTTCTGGGCTGACACCTGGCAAATGAAATTCAATGTGGACAAGTGCAAGGTAATACATGCAGGTAACAAAAATGTCCACTATAATTACACTATGGGAGGTACAGATCTAGATGAAGTAACGCATAAGAAAGACCTAGGAGTCTATGTGGACTCCTCACTTTCTCCATCCAAGCAATGTGGGGAAGCAATAAAAAAGGCAAACAGAATGTTAGGGTATATTGTCCAAAGTGTAGAATTGAGAACAAGGGCAGTAATGTTCAGACTGTACAATGCACTAGTTAGAGCTCATCTGGATACTGTGTACAGTTCTAGGCTCCACACTTCAAGAAAGATATCGCTGCTCTAGAGGCAGTTCAGAGGAGAGCAACCAGACTTATTCCAGGTCTGAAGGGAAAGTCCTACTCAGAGAGACTGAGGGAACTGAACCTTTTCACCCTGGAACAGAGGAGACTACGTGGGGACTTGATCCAAGTCTTCAAAATCATGAAAGGCATCGACCACATCAAACCAGAGGAGCTTTTCCAGATCAGCAGGGACACACGCACCCGGGGACACAAATGGAAATTGTGCTTCAAGGCATTCAAAACGGAAAACAGGAGACACTTATTTACACAGAGATTAGTCACAATCTGGAATAAACTACCCAGCGATGTGGTAGAAGGTGAAAGTTTGGGAACATTTAAAAATAGACTGGATAGGATCCTTGGATCACTTAGATATTAATGAACACCAAACGAGCACGATGGGTCGAATGGCCTCCTCTCATTTGTAAACTTTCTTATGTTCTTATATTAACACTTTCTGGGTCAGGAACACTAGGGGGAATCTGTCCTGGCCAATAGATGGTCTCATTCTGGTCTTCTTCACTTCCCAGCACTGGGCCAAAGATCATTTCCATGTTTAAGGCGCTATCAGCAGGAAATTCTGCTAAGACTACTTGTGCTACTTTGTTTGTGGAAGTTCACTCCTGGATTCTTCAGGTAGAAATGGTCGCAGACGAGAAAATACATTTATTTTATTAAGAATAAGATTTAGTTTTTCAGCTTCATGAGACAAAGATGTCTGGCAGTGAAATTCCATCGGAATCAACTTTTCTTTCTTATTGCACAGTAGCAATGTAGAATCTTAATTTAGCTTCACAGCTTTATACATATTGAAGAACCCAGTAAAGAATTGAAGTCTTGGAGCACATAGAATAAGATATTTATTTAACGAGCTTGGAAGAATCACGTGCGAGGGGCAACCCCTCTTAGCAGAAATGAGTACAGTTTTAAAGGTAAAATTACATAGAGTACTGTGACTGTTTATCCAATCAAAAGCTACAAAAGGTGCAAGTTCTGCAAAGTTTGTAGGCTGTTCTTCCGAAGCGAGGGGTCATCATGGAAGCAGGTGTCCTCCTGTTATGTCTATTTCAAGGATTTTTACAAAAAACTGAGCAAACTTTGGTTGAAATCAGCGCTAGTCAAAGCATTATCTTATCATCATCTGCATGTCTGTCCTGTGCAGGTACAGAAAATTATAGATACAATTTTGTTGGAGCTGAAAAAGGAGCCGTACATCAGAAAGAAACTCGACCAACTGTTCAACGAGTTGAATGAAAGCAGCAGAAAAACCTCCGGCAAGCTGAAGGAATATTTCTTCCGTTAAGAAAGTAAAGCAGAATACAAGGAGAAGGAATTTGATTTGTATGAAACCGACTCAGAGGCTGAAAGCAACTGAAAGCACCTGAAGATGGGGAATGTTCTGGATTGTTTCTGTAACCGGATTTGTTGCCAACATACCACAATAAATCTGAGGGCCCTATTGTACAAAGTATTGGAAAAGAAAGTGGCCGACGATCGCCTTTTCTCTACAGATTTGACTGTCGACGATACTCAACTTTCAAACTTGGGAGCATTTAATGGATGATGTGAAAAAGATTGAGGGTTATGAAAACTGGGCGGCTATGATCACGGTTGCAAAGAACGATGTTAGACCATTTCATCAACATTAATATAATCTTTTACAAGTTATGTTTAATGAATGGCTGTTTATTTTTAAAATAGCTCATATTATTGTTTAATACATGTATGTAATCGATGTGTATACTTATAAAATAAAAGCCGGTGTAGTAGTCGATATAGAGCAAGTAACCAATCAGTTGATTTCTTTTTGTTTAAATAATGGGAAAAAATGCTGTATGTGTTATACTTTTCTCAATTGCTTAAAATTGGGTTTGTACTCTGAAAATGAATAAAAGAGCCTTTTTATAAATATTTTGTTCATTGTTTTTTGGGTGCTCTTACAGAATGTCTCGACAAGCTCCTAGGATAAAGGAGTTGCACTACAACCCCGCCAAAGTAGGGAGTTTGGGGGTCGGAAGGGTTTCCGGAGAGGGCTGTCAGAGCAGGGTATTAACGCAGATAAGATTAGTGTGGCCGAGTGGTTGTCTGCGCAAGATGCTTACACCCTACATAAACCGGATAGAATTAACTTTAAAAGAAATTGTGTGTATGTTTCAGACATAGATTCAAAATGGCAGGTGGATCTAGTGGATATGTCAAATTTATCAAAACATAATAACGGTCACACATTCATGTTGACGTGTATAGATGTATTATCAAAATATGCATGGGTGCAAGTGTTGAGGAATAAATCCGGCGGTGTTGTTACGATAGTCTTCGCCAGTTTGCACTTTTAAATCCACTAGCAAGCATCCGTAAGGTTTTTTAGTCGCATCTTCAAACGATTCCAAAAATAATTTAAATTGTCTGGGGTACATTTGCCGGGCCAAAGTGTTCACCTGCAGCTTATCTCTAGGATTTTTGAAAAGAATAATATAATTAGCATTGAAATTGATCGTTCGACTCTTTTTACCTTGAAAAAACTAGATAGACGATGCTCAAATTTCTATGGTGTGTATATTTTGTAAAAGCTTTCTCCACTATGCTATTGTCGCTAGCTGTTTCCATGAGATCGTCGATCATATTAAATTACATTTGTTGCCGGGTAACAAATCATCTTCGCAAAGTGAGGCGGGCACACCTTCCACAAATTAAAGATTTTTAATTTTAACCATTAGCTCATTGTACAGAGGCTGCCAACATGAGTAACACCAAACTATGTTATTAAGAGTATGTGTTATAGCCATTGTCGAATTCTCTAAGAAAAAAGCTTTTACCGGAATTGGAAGGGCCCGATATAATACATGAAAAGGGGTGTTGCAGTCTGTTATCGAACCCCCCGTCAATATCCATAGGGTAACATATTATAGTCCGGCAAAATAACTCTTTTGTTGTACACTACCCGAAACCTTTTCTGTAGTGGCCTGTTTTCGAGAGTGTAGAGCTTATTATTTCAGATGATCTGATTTCTGGAAGTAATCACCTTTTGAGGTTGAACGCTTTGATCTAGGCCTACAACATAATTTTGAACCAATGTCGTTAGAGACTTGATATTGATCAGTTTCTTGTTAGTGTGATTCAAAGGTATACCTTTCACCTTCATACAGCTCTTTCCTGAAGCTGTTTTATAAGCATAAGTCTTCGATGTGATCTTGAGGGTCTAGCTCATTTGTTAACTCGCCCAGATAATCTTCAAGCGGCGGCATCCAATCACCCAGTCTGCTGACAGAGACTACAGAGTCTGTATCGTGATATAAAGTTCGCTCCTGCAGACGATCCATTAAACTATACAATTCTAATCTGGCATAAACCGTTGTAAAAACTGCTATAAAAACTTTGACATTTCCCGGCTTGATCAGGAAATCTTGAGGGCGTCGCCACTGCACCTGAGCTTCTCTGTCAGTTATAAAGCTAAAGTGCGACACATCGTGCTCTTTGGAAAACAGAAATTGAAGAAACTGCGACAGATCTTTAATCAAGGTTGTGTTTATTCTATTAGACCGCTCTCCAAATTTACCCCACAGACTATTTAGAATCAGTTTTGATATCTGTCTCTTTGCAGGGTTTACAGTTATGTTGCACGGATCCAACCTGATTCCCTCTTTTTCAAGATATTTCTGGATATAGCTCTCTTTACTGGTTTCATCAGTACACCATGAAGGGTAGCCTGAAGCCTCCTGCTTCCCTTTAAGATGCGTCATGATGTAATCAGCAAAAAGTCTTTTTTCTGAGAAAAGCCAAACCTTGTACACTTTACTGACTCTATCCTTTCTCAATCGCTTTATAAGCTCCACGCTGCACCACACCCCTGTCAATGACCTCTCATCATCTGCATGTGGGCACTCCACCGTCTGGTTTTCAGTTTCAATGCACGTTCTACATAGCGGAAACATCAATTTTCCCGAAGCTCTATAAGGCAAAACCGGTAAGAAAAGCCCTCTGGATACATCGTGACCTTGATTAAGCCAAAGTATTGCTGGAGATTGAGAAAGTTGCGATAAATTATGGTGGGGTGTCCTACGGGGTACATTTTTGTCTTGTTGACAAAGGGGTACAGGCTGGTGAAATCATAGTAATCTATTCTCTCCTCAGCCTTCGTCTCGTAATGTAAACAGATCACGTTAGTGCGTCCTCCGAACAAAGCGTCCCTCGGTTCGAGACATTCGGTAAAAACAAAGGTTTTCATGAACGTCCGAACAATACCGACCTGCTTTTTCATAGCCATCCATTCATGTTGCCACATCACTTTCACAGTTAAACCGTAGGTGTTTTTTAGAGTCTAGTTTCTTTGTAAGAAATCAAAGTGTATATCTCGCTCAGTTTCATGGGTAAGAAGTTGAGCGAGTCTGTGTAACGCTGGTTGAAATCATGGTCTGTGAAACACATTATTTTACAACCCTGCGCTATGATGTCGGGGGTTACACTGTTTTCCACCAAATATTTCATCAAGATATAAGAGTCATACCCCCTAGCATTATGAGCTATGAATGTGTAATCTCGATACTTTGGACAGCAATATTTTTGAAAGAAACCCTCAACACATGATTCACCGGCTGCAGCCCACTCACGATCCAACATGTCTATACAGTGAATATAATTCGCTATATGAACACCTCCTTCCTGCCTACACTCAAAGTCATAAAATACATACTTGTTATGTAGGGGCGCCGGTTTAACAGACTGAATGAAACATTGGTGTTCGGTCAACTTAAACAATCCTTACACTGCACTGTGGGGGCTTCACCCTTTCGACATTGCGGATGGTAACACACATTACAGTACACGGCGCATTGATGGTTCTTCCTATCATTAAAGCCCTTGTAGCAAAAATCACAGATGTACGAACACCCCAAAAAGGCTTCAAATTTCTAATACCGTAGTAATGATTTTCGTGAAGGAAAAGAAAAAACGTCTGGGGGGGAAACTCTGAGTGAGTTTGAAATGGTACAAACACATCATTTATCTCACAACGGTACCAGACTACGATCTTAAGACCCGTCACCTCCTCAAATGTGTGGATATCTGAAAAAGTCACCATCTCCTCTTCCAATAGGCCTGCTGCCTGATGATGGATTTGAAATCCGGTCAAGCATATTTTGTATAATATCATGCATTGTGACAAATATCTCGGCATAATTATCGCTGTTGTATAATTATGTAATTAATAAATGTTTAATCCCCGGTCCTGTTTATGTGGTGTGCTAAGGCATTCATTAAGATTGATTGTTTGACCTTCTTTGACCTGTCTTTGATTGTTCAACACTATATGTAGCAACTCACGCAGGTCCGTAGATGCCAACTCAACCTGTAGATTGATAGTCTCCTGCTAGGTTGTAGTTAGATCTTCTTCTTCACTCGATACAACGCTGGTTGGTGATCCAGGTGGTGTTTGGATATGCGCTGGGGAGTCCTGGCTCCTAACTTGCGGCGACACCCGGGCAGTTTCTCTGGGTGTTGTTGGCGAATAACTGGGGCTGCCTTGCTGTGTAATCAGACGCAGTAATGAACTGTCTGAAATAGATTCCAATGAACCTGAAACACATGAGATCGGATACATTTAACACCCCCCAGTAACAAAAAATAAAAAATAAAATAATAATAATAAAATAATAATAATAAATAAATAACATAATGAACGTACTTAATCAAATGATATATAATTATTAGATTTATGTAGACATATAGCATTTAAATGAACTATTCTTATACTTTTATTAATAATACAATAATGTGTTCAGATTATTATAGGCTATTCACAATAAAAATATATACAAATATGTTTTAAAAGAAAAACTACATCTAGATGTCTGTATTACAATAATAATAAACAACATTAATAATTGTCTCAATAAAGCGGGCGCTACGAAAACATTAAAAATAACGGTCTAAGTAAGTACAATGTAAAATGACAACCGCCCGGACAATATTACTGTTTCATAAATAATCATTTTAAATGTACGGTTGTAAAAATGTATAAACGATGTAAACATACCATTTAAATGCAGACGTCTTCTTAGATCAGGCGTTCCTGATTCAAGTTCGTCAGCATTTTCGGTGTCTTAAATCGAAATATGTATAAATATGAGTTAATACCATAGATTAGTCTGGGCGCTGCAGCCAGGTTACTTTCACTTTCAACCGTAGTCTACTACATCCAGCATTCCGTTGCTACAGCCCTTTAAACACTACAGATTCCAGCATGCCTCGGGACCGACCTGCGTGCGCATCATTCTGCTCAGATGGCTCAGCGCAGGCCCTCAGCATAGCACGCCCTGACAAGGCCAGACAACAGACGTCCATGCACACTGGTGTACAATATGACCACGGCTCCATCTCTCGGAGTAATGAAATAAAGGTCTCACTCACCCTCAGAACATGTTCTTTTCTGAAAATGCTTGACACAGGTCGGTCTGGAAATGTCATCTGATAAAAACACAAAATGAAATAAAAAGCTGACTGTATAGACCCATAATTTACCTTCACACATCCTGGCGAGATATTACATGTATAAAATGGAAAGTATAACCTACTCGGCTCAGCGTATGAAGTGCTGGGTCTTTCGTTATCTAAAGTCGGGAACAAATCTGAAAGTAAATATGAAAATAAATAAAAAATAAATGTACGTATATTCATAACACATATAAATCACATGTTTGATATATTATTACATGATTCTTACCTGTATTCATTGATTAGTTCGGATAGAAATCAAGAACATTGTATGGGGTGCTCTGTAATCCTGCAGATTGCACATTGCATTGTGCCTAATATTTATAAATATTAAAAAAATACATCAATAAATAATACCTAGTGTAAAAGGCTCGAGACGTTTCAAAATCAACGATTCCTATAAGCAGAATTAAAACATTTAAATACATTTCAAATATATTTAAAACAATTCTAATATTAATTACATTTCAAATATTATATTTCTTAAATATGTATTTAAATGTCCCACATTGTATTATAACCTTTCTGAATGAGTGTACGGTTATCTAAACACTTTGCAATTATATTTCTTGATTACTTTAATTATACTTACCATCAAAGTTTGAGAAGGTTAGTCTCCGATCCACATGGTCATACCCGGACATCATTCACAGCGCTTGTGTTATCTGGACCCGTGCGAAACAGCGTGTATGACCAAATGGACTTAATCTCAGACACGGCACTGCTTTTAAACACCACGCTTTGCGCATACACGTGCATGACGCCCGTCGTAATTCCCGTAACCTTTTCGTTCACGAGCTTGAAAATTCTTTGACAATCCGTATGGTGGCGCTCAATGATAAGTCATCTAAGGTTTGTTCATGAAAATATCAGGCTTATTAGTTTTTATTTAGCCATAATATCTGAAAATGAAATGAAAATCTATCGTATGTTGTAGATCATGTACAATGCTTGTTGTTGACCTATGTTTAATACAATTTTCTGTAGGTCTTTCCATATATATATGCTATATATATGTGAATTTCCAAATTAAATGCCCGTGTTTAAAATTATGTAAAGAGTATAGTTACATAATCAGTTGACCCTAACCATTATGACATCAGCATTAAATACACGTTTAAAATTAATTAAATAAAACTGTCTTTTCTATCGGTTTCTGTATATTTCTTATTATATTTTATTACATTTTAGAACCAAAATACGCGTTTAGACAGGGGGGGTGGTGGTTATTAAGTGTGGGTTCTCTCTCTCTCTCTATGCATGATTGATGTTACAACCCACCACCACTATCACACATCTTTTATTTTAACGCATAGCGGCTGTATATCACCTGATTTCAAAAAGTTTTGCTGTCATTCCTTATCTCTCTCTCTCTCTCTCTCTCTCTCTCTCACACACACACACACACACACACATTTAAAACTTAATTTTATTTATTCAATTTTTACATTTACCTTTTCTTTACATATTATGTTTGATATTGTCTGTAACTCTGGAAATGTATTGTATCGTGTAGTAGTAGATTATATTGATTATATTGTTTATTTCTCTTTCCATTTCTTTTAATTTCATCTATGTCCAGGGTATCTGGGCACGTATGTTTTACACCATCTCTTGGTGAGAAGACCGCTTCTAAAACAAATCAAGATCTCTATACATTTCTCGTTATTACTAAGTTAGCGCCGTGTGAAGAAATTACTTATTTAATACAATTTCTCTTTTATTTCATTCATTCATTCATTCATTCGAGCCGCTCACCTCCGGCATTCCGCTCCGCAGCAGTTCTAGCATAGTGGCGTGTTAAGCCCTCTACGCTAACAGGCTGGGACTTCTACCACAGGAGGATTAACACAATACTACTATACTACGAGGGGTTACGTCACTTTGTAACGATGTCATTATGACACGAATGAGCACCGTTACACTCGCGCATAGGGATGTTCCGGTTATGGAGGCCCCGCCGCTTCTACAGAATGTTATCTCTTGGCACCTTCCGTTATAAAGCGGGGGGGAGGTTGGGGGGCTGTCACATCGTCTCGAATGTAAACAGACTCTGTTCTCAAATTGTAAACAGACCCCTGTCTTCAGTGCCCTGTCAACTCCGCCCCCAGATATACTAATTCTTCAAACCAAACTCTAACCTGATTTGCTATTTCTTCAGTGCCCTGCAAACTCCGCCCACAAATATTCTAATTCTTCACCGATCCGAGGTTACAAAAGGCGTAGGCATCTACTCGCACTGTTGCCAGATCGGGGGAATTTTAAGAGCCCAGGGGGAAATTTGGGGGATATTATTTTGATCTTGGGGGAATTTAGGGGTTTGGCACAATCGATTTCTCCCCCCCATACCTCACTTCATCCACCCCCCAGGCCCTCACTTCACCGGCAATCATATTTGGGGGGAGAATAAGTGATTAAGGGGATTTTTACAACCAAATTGGGGGGAATTTATGGAGAGGACCTGGCAACACTGTCTCCTCGCCACCCCACTAGCTCAAAAAGCTCCAGACCGACATAACCCATGTCCATTTGAAAGAGGTAACCCCTTTGGCCCACTCTCGCTTGGATAAAAATATCTATGTTACTAAATAATCAGGAGGGATTTAATAGAACTCTTTTGGAGCTTCACTCGCTTAGGGAAAAATAGCTATTTTACTAAATAATAGGGAGGGCTTAAATACAAATCTTTTGGAGGGTTTGAAAAACAGCTGAAGAACCCCACCACCCTGTACATTCCTTCGGTGCCCTGTCAACTCCACCCATCAATATGCTAATTATTAAGTGACGCGGTACACGCACCCCCACCCCCTAGGAACGGGGCCCTCGAGTTCAACTCAAGTTCAAGGTCAAAGGTCAAATCCCCCGCAGCCCCCCCTTCCAAAGAACTTCAAGTAGGTCTTCTTAAATCCCCCGATTCACTGAGAAAATCAATAATGTTGCTATCATCAGCCATTTCATCTCAAGTCATACATACGCAATCCACAGTATTGCATCCTTATAGTTGCCTGTCTTTCCTCTCTAGAAATGAGCCATTTAAAAGTTGCACTTTCGAGTTGTAATAATGAGTCACCCTCTTTGATATTAGTGTTGTAATTACAATAACGTATGTACACAATAAAAACAACCAACATTAGCAACTTCATAAGGGTTTTTTAGAGTTTAAGCAATTGCGCTGGCCCTTAATTAGTTGTGTCTGGTTGTCTGGCATAAACATTCTGAATTACTTACTCTCATTCCGCAGCCAATCACATTTCAAATGCCAGACTGAGACCAGGGAGTTTTTAAAGTTTTATGTACTTCCTAATGGCAGGAAATTCTATAAAGGTACTGTTAAACCAATTAGGTATTATTTCAAAATTGTATATAGAGAACTGAGGTCCTCTAATGCTAGAAATACACTAGACAACTTTCATAATCCTAACTTCGGTGTTCCTCTCACATTAAAATACTTTCCTGTTGTTTTTTTGTCTTGCCAACGTAGCAGTGCACACACTAGATGATGTGTCACAGACGGGGGGGTTACACACTACACAATTTTTTACTTGGTCGTGAAGATTGAAAACAAAATAATGGGTGGTATTTGTGGTGTTGTCGTTGTGGCTACAACATTATTATAAGTTCCTAGTAATCTTTTCCTGCTACACCAGCTTCAGCCTCTTCTGCCTACAATTTCAAAAACTTGTCGCTGACAGCTAAATTGGGGCCAAAATCGTGTACGCCCAGTTTAAGAGTGAATTAGTCCACCCTGACTTCAGACTACAGTTAATCTTATATTACCTAGGTATACTTGTCACAGACGGTAATGGGACTTAATTAATCACAGATTGTTTAATTGATTTGTTAAATCTTTTTTTTATATATTTATATTGTCACTTATTAATGTTATTTATTATAGTTTTCATTTTTGCTTTGTTTGGTTTGCTGTTTATCACAAATTTTAGATGCACGCGTGTATTTCCTTTTTCTTTGTCAAGTCGTCAGAGTGGCTCCCGCTCCAATTAGGGAGTCACCAGTTTTCCCAGATCAACCTATAACATCTGTTTCCCCTCTGCATTCGCACAAGGAGGTAGAGCCCGATAAGGAGGGCGAAGAGAGATAAGGGGTAGACCAGACAAGAAAATAGTTTATTTAACTTGTGCCGTATAGGCTTTCCGCTAACGCTCAACGTGAAAACGTCAGCTGTTAATTAGGCACAAGACCTTTGATATGATGGGAGAAAGTAAGTTTTTGAATGTGACGCAGCGGGAAAGAATCGGGGACAGGGGGGAGAATGCGTTTGGTTTGAACTTAGAAAAACAGTAAGATTATCCGGAGGGAGATTAAAAAAAAAAAAAAAAAAAAAGGACCTGTTGCCGATATCCTGTGAGGGGTTGAGTTTCGGGATTCGGGGCTGTTTCGTGGACTTAAGCAAAGACTAGAGACACCAGAGCGAGTTGACACTGAAACGACAGAGAGACCGAGGAAGACTGCGATCGGGTTTGGGAGTTTATTTGGTTCTTTTTTGTTCCTTTTCGAATAACTTAGGATTGTTTAGCGGTTTGGCAATGGAGTTTTTTGTTGTTCCTCGATAATTACTGACTGAAAGCTTTGCTTATATAGCTATTAGGACTTGCAAGGAGGAGATGGGGGTTATCCGTGGATTGTTTCTTTTTTTTTCTATTTGGGACAATTTTTAACGTGGAAGATCTGCTGCGGGACTAATCTGTTTTTAAGCATTTATTTTTCTACACTAATAAGAGCAACTGCTGTCTCTTCCACGGAAACTGAAAATGCACATTGAATGAAAATAAAGGGCTTCATGATTGGGTTGCTAATGAACTTTGTATTTTGAAGCAATAAGTCTGGTGTTTGGGAGTATGTCATTTAAGTAGATTGAACTGAAATTGTTCATGTCCTGTGTTCCTTCATTTGCTTCTGCTGCTACTAACCTTTTTCTTGTATTTTTCTGTCTGCCGGCTTGTTCTCTTACTGTTTGTGGGTTTAGTGATTAGTGATTCAGTGTAATGTTTATGGATTTTAGATGGACGGAAAATTGTTGTGATCATCAATGTAAACTGATATGGGGAAGCGGGTGTATGAGAGTAGTAATTGTGAAACTGTTATATGTCGGGAAGAAGAAATTAATAACGAAAAACTGGTGGGAAAGTAATTAAAATGGTAAATGTTTTGCATTTCTATTGCTGTTTTCCTCTCTATAGTCCTATTTCTCTGGTGTTGGGGTTCAGTGGGTAAAGATTTAGGTTTGCTGCTGAGTCCCTGTAATTATTTGTACAAGATAAATTAAAACTTTTATATTGGTAAGGGTTAACCCTTGCCTGGCACCCCAGCATTTACGTACAAATTCCGTTACAAACTGACCAGTACAGCTAGGTTTTTTTTTTTTTTTTGCGGCTCTTGGAGCTGCTGCCTTTGTTTTGAGCTGCCTACTAAGATAGCTAGATTAATGGGGGAATGTGTAGAATGGACATTTTACACCGACTAGAGGTGTTCTCCCTTTCTCTGCAGAATCGCCTTTGTCATTGGTGCGACCCTACCCAGCAAGCCCGCGTTGCGGTGGTGCTCCAGGGGGATGGAGAAGGAGTGGGTCTGAAGAAAAGGAGGACATGCAATTTGTTTCCTTTTTCTTTACCTGAGTGCGAGACTCTGAAGAGGGGAAGAAACTATTAGGTTAAAAGATAGGGAGTGTTTTGTAAGATTTATCTTAAGGTGAATAGGTTTTAGCTTGCAGATTTTAGATTTTTATTTCAAATCAATAATTCCAGCTATCCACCTGATTTGAATTGTGGCAATTATAGTAAATGTTGTGTACTGCTATAGTAGTTTGTCACTCTATGAGACCCGTCACGCCTCCGGGTTACATCCTGTTTTGGTATGCTGGGATCGTCAGTTCTGAAGAGACGTAATAAAAAGCCTAAACGTTTTTGCCAACTTTGGTTTCATGTGTGCTTATTTGTTGTATAAATAATAATGCACTATACAACAGTAAAGAGATGATCAGTCTATGGTTCATTACTTTAGGTTTTGCTGCTGCATAACTAGGCATCAGTATTAATTTCAAGGAATTTGTAAATTCATCTCAGAGTGTCCAAGTGAATATGGAGCTATGTAATATATTAATATATAAAATATATATAGTATATTAATATGGTGATGTTATGCATCACCCCTCCAACACTTGTGAGGCAGTCATTGGTTTATAGTCATTATCAAGAGATTTTATATATATATATCAGGGTCTCTTGTATATCTTTGTATACCATTAAACATATAAACATTGGTATAAAATATTAGAGGGGGGTTGCAACACCAAGTCATCTCACTGATTACGATTGACTATGATCAAAGCAATTCTGCCTGACATGTTTAGCTTATGTGGACAAGCAGTATAAATATTAGCACATGTTTTTATTAACAATCCTAAATGTTTGTAGACTATATTGAATAACATTCTCAGTACATTTATGGATTTATTTATTTTTCCTGGAGAACCACGCTGTAACATTTTTGATGAAAGTACAGCCTCACAGACGAGATCTGTGAAATAGATCGAGAAATAGATCTGATAATTACAATTCAACTGAAGAAAGGTAATTATTAAAGCTTAAAATGTAAATAAATAAGATGCTGCACAGATCTTTAGAGTAATTTACTATTTGTTTTTAATTGTTATTATAAGCTAATTGATCCAAATGTCTCACTGAAGCATTATTTTAAAGATGCATAGCACTGACTGTCAGTATATTTAATTAAACTACAATTAAGGAGTAACAGGTTTCTTGCATTTTGTATTGCGCTTATATTTTGTAAGTCACCCTGGATAAGGGTGTCTGCCAAGAAATAAAAATAATATATTTTACTGTATTCAACCACCATTTTTCAGTAATTCATAACCATAGCTATTGTTTTCTACAGATAGTTTTGGATACATTTATTATAAAACAATAACATTATTAATATTAACAGTATACACTACAAATGTTCTGTTCCCTTTACCATGAGTTATGTACACTACACTACACTACTACCATTTATTTTTAAATATATATCATGAATTTCAGTTTCAGTTGTTTAATTGGTAGAGTCCAAGGCTGGGATGGATTAGATATGCTTAAACAATCCTGGAAATTATTTGGAGGGATTATAGTTGATGCTAATTATTTTAATTATTACAATAAATATCACATAATTGCGGTTTAAAAATATTTATTGTGCTTGCAGCTGGATTTGTATGAGATGACATTGCTTTTATATTGGGTTCCCTGTCCTTCTCCCACAAATTTATAGCACTGTTTTGAAAATAACCTCACATCCCACATCATCTGATCTTCAGAGCAAGGTGACATTAGGTATGGTTGAGTGACCCTAATAAAGCAACCTTTCTCTCTAACATGAGGAAAGATAATGAAAATATTTAAACACGTATTTTAAACCCATATTTTTTGTTGCCTCAGGGGGAGGACTCCATAGTTCCCAATACATTTTTTTTTCTCCAAATGCATTACTTCACAAATTAATTTCTGGCCATGAAAGAGTTAAATCTGCTAGGGGCTAAATGAAGAATGAATTATGAGAGACACACACTTGAATGGATTGTATGATTACAGGGCTCCAGTCGAGAAACTCTCCCCTTCTTGCAGAACATTTCAGCGGTGGAATCATAGCAACATTAAAATGACTGCTGTTTCAAGGTTACTTAACCGATAAATTATGTTATATGCTTAGTGTACCAGCCAATAACACCCACCAGTGACTCGATGTGCCTCGACATTTATTTTGTAGCGATAGATGTTGGAAGATACTAGTTCCTTTTCTTTCCTTTGCCATGCCTCCAATCCTTGAACCCCCTCTCTGCCTCCTTTTTTTTTTTCTTTTGTCACCCTTTACTTTTTTCCATGTTCCACTGTTCTCTCTCCTTCACTCTACCTCTTTGACAATAAGCTTATGTTTAGAAAATAAAGTGACTGGTTTTATGTAGAACATAAAGGATAGCTAAAAGGAGTAGTTGCAGAGGGAAGAATAAGGACAGTGTTTAAATTCTGAATGTTAAAGTTTATTACCAAACTTGGCAGCCAAGCTTGGGTGAAAACCTCTTAAGATACTAAGCTTCAGGAGAGGGAGTGATTCTCATGGGAATGTTTTCTTTCAATATGAAAAATAGTCACCAGTGTGAGAAATGCATCACACATGTCAGAGGTATTTTATGGCAGCTGATGAAAGGCCCTGTTGTGGAATGGTGAAGCATGCCCCCAGTTCTGGTTTCCCAATGAAGTAACTTTCTCTTTTGCGGAAAAGATAATACTTTCAAACAATGTATTTTATGGCAAATACCTACAGAAAAGTAAAAGTACTGACTGTAAATGGAAAACGTGTTTATAATTTTGAATATGACTGTATTACATGATTTTGGAGATACTTGTCTAATTACCTACGAACATAAGAAAGTTTGCAAATGAGGAGGCCATTGTGCTGTTGAAAACCGTAGGTTGTTATTCATACAAGTTAAGCAGTGTAAAAGACTGCGACATGGAAGACATCTGTCTCAATGCATAGTAGTTTTTCTTTTTCTTTGCAAAAACAGTTGATATTTGTTTAATAACTAACACAAAAATGGTACAATTGTCAAATTCTGGTGATAATTGTTTTGTTGCTTTATTATTCAGATTCAAACATACAGACAGTTGAAAAACACTTGTATTGAAACAGAAATGTGAACAGTGTGTATGTGCATAATACACTTGATGTCAGAAGAAAGAGCATTGCAAAACTGTGTTTCCTCTGTTTATTTCAAATCAGTTGCAGGACCTGGTCAGACGCGGATCTGGAATCTGTAACATATATATATATATATATATATATACACTCACCTAAAGGATTATTAGGAACACCATACTAATACTGTGTTTGACCCCCTTTCGCCTTCAGAACTGCCTTAATTCTACGTGGCATTGATTCAACAAGGTGCTGAAAGCATTCTTTAGAAATGTTGGCCCATATTGATAGGATAGCATCTTGCAGTTGATGGAGATTTGTGGGATGCACATCCAGGGCACGAAGGTCCCGTTACACCACATCCCAAAGATGCTCTATTGGGTTGAGATCTGGTGACTGTGGGGGCCAGTTTAGTACAGTGAACTCATTGTCATGTTCAAGAAACCAATTTGAAATGATTCGACCTTTGTGACATGGTGCATTATCCTGCTGGAAGTAGCCATCAGAGGATGGGTACATGGTGGTCATAAAGGGATGGACATGGTCAGAAACAATGCTCAGGTAGGCCGTAGCATTTAAACGATGCCCAATTGGCACTAAGGGGCCTAAAGTGTGCCAAGAAAACATCCCCCACACCATTACACCACCACCACCAGCCTGCACAGTGGTAACAAGGCATGATGGATCCATGTTCTCATTCTGTTTACGCCAAATTCTGACTCTACCATCTGAATGTCTCAACAGAAATCGAGACTCATCAGACCAGGCAACATTTTTCCAGTCTTCAACTGTCCCATTTTGGTGAGCTTGTGCAAATTGTAGCCTCTTTTTCCTATTTGTAGTGGAGATGAGTGGTACCCGGTGGGGTCTTCTGCTGTTGTAGCCCATCCGCCTCAAGGTTGTACGTGTTGTGGCTTCACAAATGCTTTGCTGCATACCTCGGTTGTAACGAGTGGTTATTTCAGTCAAAGTTGCTCTTCTATCAGCTTGAATCAGTCGGCCCATTCTCCTCTGACCTCTAGCATCAACATTTTTGCCCACAGGACTGCCGCATACTGGATGTTTTTCCCTTTTCACACCATTCTTTGAAATGGTTGTGCGTGAAAATCCCAGTAACTGAGCAGATTGTGAAATACTCAGACCGGCACGTCTGGCACCAACAACCATGCCACGCTCAAAATTGCTTAAATCACCTTTCTTTCCCATTCAGACATTCAGTTTGGAGTTCAGGAGATTGTCTTGACCAGGACCACACCCCTAAATGCATTGAAGCAACTGCCATGTGATTGGTTGGTTAGATAATTGCATTAATGAGAAATTGAACAGGTGTTCCTAATAATCCTTTAGGTGAGTGTATATATAATTGATGTTGTCATTAAACAATGCCATCTTAGAAACTTTTGTTTTATATAAAGTGTAAACATCACCATGGACATGCTGTTTGTTATGGGGCATACATTGAGGTATGTTTCCATATGGGTTTATTGCTCCAGTGGTTTCTAAATTACTGAATTTAGCAAACACCTGCTTAACTGATCAGAATGAAAGACTTATAAATTGCTGATACAAGGGTGACCTCTAAAACCTGCTGGATGGGTGCTCTCCAGGACCAGGGTTGGAAACCACTGCCTTAGAGCTTCAGTGGAGGGTCTAGAAGTAAATAGTAAGCCATCTTGCTGGTGTTCACATGTTCTACTTGAATAGCTGGTCTACCTGCGCTTTGTGCACCTACCTCAAGAGAGGTGTATAGGAAAATACCTGAAGAACCCAGTCTGGATGCATAGACGGTAAATGTATTTATTTAACATGCCAGGCCTGGAAGGGGCCCGACATGGAAGCACTCTACCTCAGCAGAGACTTATTGAATAGCACAAGTGGTCAGCCTTATATACATTGCAGGACATGTGGGTCTGTGGCTGGGGTCTGTCACTGGGGGTTTGCCAGAGTGTTATCTTGAGGTCAGATTTCTGACCCTTGTAATGTTCATAGTAGTCTTTCTCGGAAGAGGTGTGGGATCCAAAGAACAGATGTCTTCCTTTGATATACTAGGAAAGGTCCGATCCCACGGATCTTATTTAACAACTGTCAATCGCTCATTATCAAAAACAGTTCCTGCCTATTTGGAGAAAATATTAAGTCCACAGACTTTTAACAAACAACTGTGGGCCCTCTCTCTCTCTGCAGTTTGATCTTTTCTATTATTGACAGGAATGTCTAGAGGGTATGCCCTGAACAACTTGCAAAATGGTTGTTGCTACCATAATACATTTACTTTGCTTGGTCTGCATATTATTATTAATATAAAACATAATACAGTTTATATAAAACATTAATAATGGCTCTTCAATACCCCAATGTTAGAGCAGTGAGCTCCAGCTCCTCAGCACTCCTGCTATTGGTACTTTGTTGTGGATACCTGTGAAGCTTAAGCACTTTGGCATGGAAAACCATTTCTGGCACCCTCTTGGCATCTATTCTTTGACGCTGCTATATTTGGCTCCTTGGTGCTTAGGTGTGGATACCCTGGCATGCAGCACATACTAGGCAGAGCTTAGGTACTTGGTGCTTCAGCACAGGTATCCCTTTAAAACTCAGGCACACACATTTCCATAGCACTTAGGTACTTACTTCACCTGTGTGGACTTTAATTAGTGCCTATAATACCCCGTTTTCCACTGGCCATGTTTAGGTGCACCTCAGTGTGGCCGAGCTATAACCGTACACCTAAACTTTGCTGCCAGTGTTTGCATTTATTTGCATTAGGTACAGCTGCCCTAGGAAGTGAATGTGAGACACGAAAGGTCAAAATGCATTCTGGGACACTGGGCATTCTGGGATTTCAGGTTTGGAAAATTGAAAGTATTAAATATATACTTTGGACTGAAATGTTTTTGCAATATGTAACAGATAGTCTTACACAGGGTGACCAGATATTCAAACATGTTAAAATAATATTTAAAAAAAAAATTACATCACTTAAAAATATGATAGGCTATTTGTTGGTAAATTAAGAGTTAATTTAGATGTGTCTGCTCCTGTTTCATCTAGTAAAAGCAGTGCGTTTTTAAAAATAATATAATGATTTGATTAACATTGACAATATAACGTAGGTATCCTAGATACTGTGTTGCATTATTAAATAAAGTGCATGTGTGTTTTAATCTGTCCTGTGTAGCCACTTTGCATATCATGAAATATACAGTATGAAATATACAGTGAGAATATGTAGCTTCTTAAGAACAACTAATAAATGTATATGAGTACAGTTACAACACTCTGGGATCGATAACTTACTCAGTTTTTCGCAAATTCACTGTTAGCATTTTTTCCTGGATAACCTACATAAGCTTAATCAATGTTGCTAAATAAATTAATCACATCTATATCATTTTGCGTGGCATCAACTTTTATTTTGTATGGGATTCCTTTAAAAAATACCTTCTCTTGCTAGTAGTTTACATATAGTTACATATAGTTACTGGTAATGAGGGTTTACTAGTATAATTAAAATGTTTGCTTCTTCATGCAATCGATCACATAAAAAACATGCCTCTATTTTAAAGATTTTAATAGTGTATTCAATCTATTTTGAAATAATTATCATGACATTTAATTTAAATCCAGCTCGTATGGTCACCCTATTCTTTCATGTTTGCATGTATTTATAAGAAGAAAAAAAAGTGAATGTATTTTGTCACGGCACACTGTATTGCAGTCTGATTCAATCCTTTCTCCAGCAGTATTTGTGTGATCTTTCAAACACTTTTAAATGTCTTACTACTCCAAGCAGTTGATCCTGTGTGGCCCGACCATACATTAATAACTGCTGAAATGTAAACATCTTCCCAAGGTAAACACACATATTCTTTCTTTCTACCTCATCTCTTGCATCAATATTGGCCACCATTAGTGTAGTTACAATTTCAAAATGCAATGACTTTGCGTTTGTCTACGTAAAGGGATGTAACAGTATGTGCCCTAAACCAGTTTGGGACACGGCCGGTACAATGTATGAAACAATGCCTTCTGAAACTAGTTTGAGCACAGGCGGATGTTCACCTGAGTCACAGTGGAAACACACTGGACTCAAACGGCCACGCTGAGGTACACCTAAACATAGCCAGTGGAAACAAAGCATAGTACACAACCATTACACTCTTGCTGCTTTGGTTCTATCCACCTGACACTAATGCTCCTAATGCACATACATAATGTGCACCTGGCATGTCCAGTGCAATCTGCCTTTGGACCTCACTGCCATAACAGCATCTAATACCTTGGCACTAAACAGTGCTCTCAACATGCCTGGCTTCCAATGCTGCTTCTTGTGCAACTCTCATGACAATTGCTTTACATTCCTGTGACCAGATTACGCTAGTTGTACATCACAGAATAGTTTTTTCGCAGGCTTTGCAAAATCTTTCAGGAATTCGCCACCTCATATATCGCCTACAGAAAGCTTCCACTACCTCCAGGTCACTGAACTATATGATAATTATTTCACAAACACATAAAAAAAAAAAAAAAGACAAGTACTCTTAACTAAAAATAACTAAACTAAAAAATCCAAAGCTGGTTTTATGTTTTTTATTTGAGATGTTTGTCTGTATGACTTGTACTGCACTGAGTAGTTAGGAGCCTTTCTATTTCATTACCACATAATTCAAAACCAATGCATGCTGCTTGTGTAAAACAATTTACAACAGCTATCACAGTCGTTATCAATAATAAAGAAGGAAGTCATAACTGGCATACATTTCTAAAAACCTATTTGTATCAGTTTATCAACTCCTTTCAAAGGCTTTATATGAAATGTATCATGTCAGTGGTGGATGAACAGACAGTTTAATGCAATGGCACAAACATTTTACTTAGGAGGCCCTGGCTGGCTAGAAGATTTAAATCGTGATGTAATCAGCGTATTGTAGGACTACCTACCTCCCTCATTCAAAAAATTGGGGTTTCAATTACAAAAAATATTGTAGAAACACACTGCCAGGGTTAATGAGGCAATCAGAAAACTCAAAGAAATGTTAAAGAAAAATAAATAATGGCAAAACCAAGTCAGTATATATTTTAGATTTCTGGAAATTGTTCGCCTATCTGTTTTTGTTTTTGTTATGAGTAACGCATGCACATTTTATGTAAGATTGTTATTCTGTAGAGGAGGTGTTTGTGTTTGAGACCACTGTTTCTATATGTATTTGATTTCCTAACAATTTAGCAATCCTAGTTATTTATGCTGTAGTGGCATATTGTAAAAAAACTATAGGCCTATAAAGATTTTGTTCTGGTGCCAGGTGGGTTACACCTACCACATTAACATCAAGTCAATCAATACAAACTACCACCAGGACACAAATAAATAATTGAACCCTGTACCAGAATTGCAGAGCCAAACTTCCCTTTATAAGTGTATTCATTCACAATGAAAAAGAAACCGGAAAAAATAAACAATAAACCACTGCTCAATTTACAATATACATGTACACAACCACTTACTCACATTTGAACTAAATGCGTTGTAATGCATATCAAACTGACTAACACAGTCGAAGGAAAAACAAAAAAGCAAAAATTGCTTTTGCTGAAGGTCTCTTCAGAAGAAGTCTGAAGTGTGGTAGTCTTTAAACTATACCAGGTGCATATCTTAAGAAAACAATGTCAAACCCTCCTTTGGTCCGGATCTGTTTTCCACTGGGACATCCAACCCAATCCGGAAGCAAGCCGCAACTTAATCGAGCTGGCCTGGTGCGGCCCAATTTTTCCACTGCTTACGTAATTTATGTCATAAGCTTACCTATTTCAAAAGTTGTGTTGCACTATACAGATGTTTGGATTAATCCTTGTTACCAAACTATCAGCTTTCACGGTTATAAATAAATAAATGTATCTATCAAGAGAAGCAAGAACAAGTTAAGATAAAACGTTACTGGACATTGGAGGTTAAACCTAGGGCTATCACTTGAAACAACCTGTAACACATTTTACTTAAACTCTTTGTGTAGACCAATCCAACAATGTTTTACCAGTATGTAAATAGCAGTAATAGTTTGTTAAGTATTTGTAATGTATTTAAACCTAGTAATAGGGTAGACTGCTCGACTCTGAGCCAATACTAGGAGCAAGGCCTAAAATTAATGGCCTGGTTCAGGGTTGGCTCTACAAAATGAACTGGGTAACATGCAACACCTCATCAGCCTGGTTGCAGGTCAGACATTCCATTTTTTAATCACCCTTAATATTTTGTTTGTTTGTTTTAACCTAATTTGACATGTTTACCAACCATCAATTTCCAGTAACAGAATACAAATTATTAAATAAACAAAACCGAGCACTTAAACAAACATAAAATAAATACTGTTCTTACCTTAATGTAATTGTAATTGTCTTTCCTTTCGATTAGGAAAAAATTCCAAAATGTCCTTTGGAATCAGCTTCACAGTTAAATCACCTTCTGTGTGAAGAAGTGCCAGTGAAGAAAATCTTTCTTCTCCCATGGTTGAGCGCAACCAGTTTCTAATCCGTCTCATAGCAGAAAAGCTTTGTTCCGAAGTGGCCGTCCCGACTGACAAGTTGAGAGCTAACTGAATAAGTCTGTAATAGTTTGGGTCATACTCCGAGACATTTCTTTATGAGGTCTCTGAAGGGTAACAACTGGTTCTGTACTGGCAAAAAGGTCAATTTCTCCAGCTGCAAGTTGAGGATTTATTGATGAATGCCATTTTTTGAATGCAGTCAAATGCTTCAGTAATCGCCATTGACTCTTTTTTACTCTGCAATGATGGTATCCAAAACAGGAATGTACAACTGCTGATTCCACCTATTTGTTTGAGCTGCAGTCTCGGGTGCATTTGTTGCCTATTCATTTTCTCTTCTATAGAAGAAGGGTTTGCAAGCATGTTGTCAATGCTTTGCATTTTTACTGCAAAAACACTTCTCCACTTACATGCCCAACTGCTTACAGTTAATATCCGAGTCTATTAGATACTTGCCGAACACGGATTTCACAGGATCCCAATGCAGTGCCGTGACTAGTTAAACATCAACTGAAAATAATCGGAGTGATAGCAATGTTATTCATATTATATTAACAACTGGACAGTGTTTCAGGCTGTTGTCCTGTGAATAACCTGCCATAATGTAGCTGCTGTAACTGTATGATTAATCGTGAAACGTGTATATTTTGTTTCAGTTGTAACTTGCCCTGGTTAAGGACATCTGCTAAGTAAAGTTAAAAATAATACGGCAAAAAGTGATTTTGTTTATACATGTTTAGCTCTTCCTAATATCTCTTAACAGAAACGTGTATTTATTACGCTGTCTCCAGTCATGTAAAGCATAAAGAAAAAGCCACAAAAGTCCTTTCCACACCAGGCTCTCTGCACTTTGGCAGAACATATCGGCTAATAAAGAAAACCAATCTAGACTCATGACGGCACAGTACTGCCCTTACATACATATTTTGACCAAACTGCCAATTAAGTGTCTGCCACACCATTTGTGCATATACAGTATGTCAATGTTATTTTTCGTTTTTTAATTATATTAACTATATCACCCAGCAGTAGATCACCCAAATATATTTTCATTTGAAACTGCTGGGTGATATAATTAATATAATGTAGTTAACTGATTGTTTTTATTACATTGTTCGAATATATATCCCTGTGTTTAACGGTATCAGAGTAGAAGGGATAATTATAATGGGATCGATGATGCGTTGACACAGCTGGTCTGTATTGAATGGCGTGTCAGTATCATGGCTCACGGACTGGCCCTACTCCACAGAAATGAACACATTGATGCACTAGACTTCCCATCATTCATCTTTAATTTGCTGCGAGTGAGACGCTGAGTCCGCCACCTTGGGTAATAATGACCCTTCTTCTGAAAACACCAACATGATAAAAGCATAGCTTATTAATTATAAAGTACAGCATACAATAAAACATATACAACGTATACACTAGGCTCAGAGTGCACACCTGTAATCTTTAATTTAGGCTTCTTTGTGATTTGTGATCGATGTGTCCCTCACTCGGCTCTCATGCCTGTGACCTGTGAAGGATCCGCTCTCGTCTCTAACCACCTACGCACTGTGCATGTCCAACCCAGCATCTACACCACGTGACTTTGGTATATATATTTTTTCTGCTATGTGAAATATTTTTTCTGGTATATGATATATCCACTTTGGTATACGATTCTTTTTCCTGCTACAGTAACTGTGTGAGAGAAAATTTCAAAGCCACGTTAAGCAATTTTACTCATAGGCCTTTCATCAATGTTTGACCAGATTTTGATATTGCAGATGTCAGAAAAAAACACCACAGGTGATGTGAATGGTATTGGGAAGTTATATAAAATATAAAGCTTGGGTATGAACTGCTGATATGTTTGAAAATTAAACCAGATTTTGCAAGGTCCTGTGAGGTTCTGTGCACTTCGTACTGCATATTTAACGTACATTTGATATTGATTATGTTCAATTAAGTGCCTGTTCTTTTGTACAGGACTGGTAGGTGTCGGTCTTGTCATGAGAAAAGTTAGAATCCAATTGGTTAGTAGAGTAAACCACGTTAAGCTATTCCCACATTCACCGCATTTAACATTACCCACAATTCACCTTGGTTACAATAGGGATTAACACATGGTTACATTTTAAGTACACTTAACCACCTTAAGCCCTTTCCACATTAAGCGATATTCACATATGTGCAGCGCTTAACGTCATACTTTTATTGTTAATGTTACTTAAATGTCTCCATACTTTATTGATGGCATTAGGAAGTTTCCAAATGTAAACATAGGATTATTAGGGGGCCAAGCAACGAAGTTGCTGGAACCCTATTGTTATTGTTAGGATTCTTATTATTATTATTATTATTATTAGGGGGCCAAGCAATGAAGTTGCTGGAACCCTATTGTTATTGTTAGGATTATTCTTATTATTAGGGGGCCAAGCAACGAAGTTGCTGGAACCCTATTGTTATTGTTAGGATTATTCTTATTCTTATTATTCTTATTATTATTATTATTAAGGGGCCAAGCAATGAAGTTGCTGGAACCCTATTGTTATTGTTAGGATTATTCTTATTCTTATTATTCTTATTATTATTATTATTAAGGGGCCAAGCAATGAAGTTGCTGGAACCCTATTGTTATTGTTAGGATTATTCTTATTATTAGGGGGCTAAGCAATGAAGTTGCTGGAACCCTATTGTTATTGTTAGGATTATTAGGGGGCCAAGCAACGAAGTTGCTGGAATCCTATTGTTATTGTTAGGATTCTTCTTCTTCTTCTTCTTCTTGTTCTTCTTGTTCTTGTTCTTCTTCTTCTTATTATTATTATTATTAGGCTTCCATGCACGAAGTGCTGCAAGCCTATTGTTTATGTTAGGATTATTATTATTATTATTATTATTATTATTATTATTATTATTATTATTATTATTATTATTTTTTTTTTTTCCTTCTACCAAAATTTCTAATGCCCCTAAAAAATGCATTAAAACTCACGAAACTCGCAAGTGTTATAGACACCACTTATACCTACAAATGCAGTGAAAAGTACATGTGTCGGTCACATTGTGAAATGCTACAAAAATCTTCTTCTCCAAAACCAACGGACACATGCATATGCCACTTCATACACATGCATACCTTATGCCCTACTATTAAGCTTGTTCATCAGAAGTTGCTCGGTCTCACGCTTTGTCCGCCAGGCTGTGTTCAAGCTTTGGTGCCTTCTACTCCATGCCACTTATACCCACTGTGCCACAAATTGGTATGCATGACACTAGTACAGAGTACTACCAAGGTTGTTAAAGGCGAGTTGCCCCAGTGAAAAACATGGGTGCTGTGGGCCAATGAAAAAAAACGTATGTATCACTTCAGACAAGTATCACATTACCTCTACACTGGAATGCAGTACACACATGAAACTCTGCACATGTGTGTATGCCTCTGCCTTGAAGAGAAAATCAGATAATGAAGTTTGTGGGGTACACGGTTTAGCCGTAATGTTGGATTTAAAATGAATCCGCGTGCGAATATGAAAATGGCTACTACTCCAGAATGATAAAGCCCAGTGCCCTGAAACTGTGCATGTATTACATAGATACTGCAATCTATCAAATGTGCAAAAGGCAAGTGAATGCGTGCAAAAACATGGCAGCCACAAGAAATGTCTTTGCATGAATGCAAAATAGGCATATTAAAGCATGAAATTCACCCCAGAAAAATCTATGAGCAAAATTCAAACACTCACCAAATTGTGTTACAATATATCACTAATGACAGCTAATTTATTCAGAAATATAGCCTAATGTTCTTAAACTGTCAGTGATTAAACTAGTAGAAAGATCTGTCAAAGTTGATGAAGCCAAGTTGATAGGACACAAAACCTGGCTGCTGTACACCAACCACAAATGAAGGCTTCACACGTCAGCCACATCATGACATTCCGTATGTAGACCTCTACCTCCATCATGTGGTCAAACTTGGGAATTCCATTCTGTATCTTGAATGACACAATAATGAAATCGTCAATTATATGCTAGAATTAAAATACAATTCTACATCATATAACTGAAGCAAGCAATGAAGAAATTGATACTAAAGTCCACTGACTTTGAATATATACTTCAAATAACAAAAAATGAAAACCGCAAATGTATACTACATTGGATTGAAATTGAAAATAACACATTTCATAACACATGCATTTAAACTACAAATGCCTGCTAAAATCTTAAACCTACTGATACAACATGGAAGCTTTAAAAGTTGCATGCAACTTCTAGTTATTATTATTATTTTTCCGCAGTTTTTTTCAAAAGCCTATAAAAACCAAACTGCTGGACGAAAACTCATGAAACTTCATACAGTGATAGATGGATATGTAGTGCTATGCCATATGCAATATGGAGGCCCTATGTCACATGGTCTGGTGGCCATAGTGGCTTAAGTGACATTTTGGAAAATCTACAAAAATCTTCTTCTCCGAAACCGCAGACGGGATACATGTGAAACTTGGTGTGTGATGTTATGTTATGGCCTATATTCAGATTTGTTCAAGACAAGTCGATAAGTCACATGGTTTGGCAGCCATATTGGATTGGCCAAGAATCTTCATAGATCTGCTACTCCGAAACGGTTGGTCCGATTCATACAAAATTTTCTACACGTGACCTTGGCTAGTTCCTCTATCATATTTGTTCAAGGCAAGTTGATTGAAGTAACAATATGGCCGCCATGAGCCAATCAAATTTCAGAGATTGTCAAGTTGGAAATAAATGCATATGGTGCAGTATGGAACTATGTTAGAATGTATTGGACTGTTTAATACTTGACAGGATTGATCCCATGAGCAATATGGTGGTCACTGGTCATTATTATTATTATTTTACTTATTTTTTCTTCTCTCCCACCAGAATATGTTCAAATGCCTATAACTTTTGAACCGATGTCTAAAAAGTCACCAAACTTGGCATGGATATAGGAGTCTATGACATGGTCACTCGACCACAAAATGGCACCATCATGTAACACGGTTTGGCAGCCATCTTGATTGTAGTCCAAACAAAAAATGTCAGTTTTACAAACATCGTTTTCTCAGGAAAGGTAAAGAGTTGAGATATGAGACTTATAGTACATACTGTGCTTATATTAATACTTGATTTGGCTATTTCCAAAAATGTATCAGTGATATGGTATGGCAACCATCTTGGATTATGCTGAAAACACTTCAGCCTAGATTTCTCATAAACCCTTAAACTGGGTGATGGGTGCTTTGGTATACAGTGTCTTTGGACTGTGTTCGACATATTCTTAAAGAAAAGTTACTACATAAAAAAATGGCAGTAATGAACAAAAGATTTTGACTTACTGTAAATTTTGTTCAATTTTAAGCCTGCAATGACACACTATCACCACTGGTACCAGCATATACCACAAACAGGACAGAGAAAAAATTACGAAGCGGCCATCTTGGGCATGTAAATCGTAACAACAAAGCACTATCAGTCACTTGCAACAGTATTAGAGTGGAAACTATTGTTTGAAACACAGAGACACTTCTGCATGCAAATACAAATAGTGTAAACTGAGATGTGTTTATAGTGAGGGTTTTCAGCTGTAGAGACCGTTAAGGAAAGCGAGGGAGAAACCGAAAGTGAAAGTAAAAAATATTCTTAAATGTGATTCTCAACACACTGTAATGCAAGGTATTAAAGTAAATACATTAAATTGAACAGTGGTACAATAGCAATGACGTTGTTGAATCTGTAGTGGTGGGTTTTTGCGTTCAAATTAAAGTCTTTTCAAACTGAGATCACAACGAGTGCATGACTTCCTGTTTATGTCATGTTAACGATGCAACACGGGGGGCATAACTTCGTGCTCTTCTCTCTCAGTGAAATCGTAACTTATGGTGACATGTTATATACTGATCTGTGCAGAATCGCTTGGTCTTTGCTGTAGAGTTGAAAGGGTGAACATGAGACGTGTACTGTGCGAGCTAGACCCGAAAAAACTGACCTACTCGGTCTTTGGCATGTATATCGTAACAACAAAATAATTAGTCACAATCAGTCACTTGCAACAGTATTATCATGTAAAGTATTAGTTTAAACACACAGACATTTCTGCATGAAGATACAAATACTGTCACCTGAGATTTGTTTATACTGAGGGATTGTTTAATCTGCAGAGAAACCATGAAGACAAGCGAGAAACCGAAAGTGTAACTAAAAATATAATGTGATTAACAACACACGAATACATGTTATTAAAATACATATATTAAGATGAACAGTGGTAAAACGTCAATGAAACTGCTCAATCTGTAGAGTTGGGTTCTTGCTTTCAATTGAAAGTAATTTCAAACTGAGATCGAGTGCCACCACGAGGGAATGACTTCCTGTTTAATATTAACGATGCAACACGGGGTCACGACTTTGTGCTCTTTTCTCTCAGTGAAATCGTAACGTATGGTGACATGTTATATAACAAACTATGCAGAATCGCTTGGTCTTTGCTGTTGAGTTGAAAGGGTGAACATAAGACATTTCCTGTGTGAGCTATACCCAAAAAAACGGACATAATCGGTCAGGCGCAATAGTAAAAAGGAATTGCTGCTATTTGCCCCTTAGTGATATACTTTGCTTTTCCAGGTGTAAGTATATATAACCCACACATCATTAATCGATGTGACAACCAACTGAAACATCAAATAAAAATCTAAATAAGGTTTAGAAGGTAACTACGAATGTATATTCTGCAGCAGTTATGAGCTGCTTACAGTTTATTTTTATTTGCATGGTTTGTTTTAGTACACAAACGAGTCAGGGATTCTTTCAGCTATAGTCAAAAAAATACCAGAGACAAACCAAAAGTGTAACAAAAAGCTATAAATGTAATGAACAACACACAGCAATACACGATATTTAAATACACACAGGAAAATTAACAGTGGTACAACAGCAATGACTTTGCCGAATCTGTAGCGGTGGATTATTGCTTTCAATTGAAAGTCATTTCAAACTGAGATCGGCTGGATCCGTGCATCAGTACCTGTTTAAATAGTTAACGATGCAACACGACTTTGTCCTCTTCTCTCTCAGTGAAATCGTAACTTATGGTGATATGTTATATACTGAACCGTGCAGAAACGCTGGCTCTATGCAGTGGATTTGAAAGGATGAACATAAGACGTTTACTGTGCGATCTACACTCGAAAAAACGGACCTGCTAATTCAGGCGCTTAATATTAATAATTGGGGATATTTGCCCCTTAATGAAAAACATTGCTTTTACAAGCTGTAATTATATATAACGTGCACATCGGTAATCAATGTGACAATACAATGAAACAAAGTAAGCAACTAAATGAGGTTTAGTGATGGTAACTGAATTGATAAGATGCAGCAGTTCTTAGATTAGTTTTTAGATTGATGTACACAAACGAGACTTGTAGAATAAAGTGTTTACTCATTTATTATGATACCAGAGCTATTTATATTATAACTAATTTAATTAAAAATGAAACATTGAAATCAAATAAGGGTAGTTGATTTTTTTAGATTAATACTGTCTTCTACTTGAACATATTTGACCACAAGAGGGGGAACTTGACCATGAAAACAGATCTTGTCAAAATTTGTCTGAAACCATAAATTTCTTGACTGGAATCACCTGGAAGCCTCAATAGTATTATTATAATAATTTCTCTGCCGTTATTTCCAAAAGCTTATACAAACAATACACTTGATAAAGTGATACACAGCTGTGTAGAGTGATGCCCTATGCAATATGGAATCCATATGTCAGATGGGCTGGTGGCCAGATTGGTTTAAGTGACACATTTTGGAAAATTTTCAAAAGTCTTCTTCTCTGAAACCACAGGTACGCTTGATGTGGAATTTTGTACACATGCCCTTGGTTAGATCCTCCATCAGATTTGTTAAAGGCAATATGATTGATGAAACGAGATGGTTGACATGAGCCAATCAAATTTCAGCAATGTTTAAATTGCATAAGGTGTTATAAAGAGCAGGTTTGAAGTACATTAGAATGTGTTAGACTCAGTGGTACTATGTAGATGTGTACTTGGCCCCCTGTATTGCTGCTTGCAGCTATATTTTACTTATTTATTTGTAACTAATTTAATTCCTGACAGCTTTTCACAACGGTCACACACACAGGTGAAGCAATAACAGAAACTCTGAACTTTAAAGTAGATTATAATTGTCAATTATTTGCCATATGAATGCACACTCACACTTTTTTGACTTTAGTGTGTATTTGCTCTCAATAAGGAAGGGGTCACCACTTTTTCCAAGAGGCACAGTTTCTTACAGCCCCTGGAAAATTTGGTGGCCCTCCTTGTAAATCAAGCAGGAGTTTTCCAAAAATGCCCAAACTTTTACTGCTAGTGTGTCCCCCTCCAACCTGCATACTCAAATACTTTTGTGACTCTGGTGTGTATTTGCTCTCACTAAGGAAGAGGTTACCATTTTTTCCAAGGGGCACGGTTTCTTACAGCCACTGGAAAATTTGGTGACCCTCCTGTAAATCAAGAAGAAGTTTTCCAAAAACGCCCAAACTTTTACTGCTAGTGTGTCTCTCTCATCTGAATAATCAACATCTTTTTTATGTGATCAAACATTTTATTAGAGGAACATGGAATTAAACATAATAAGGATCACAACAGAAATGTTGCCCTTTCCATTCCCCCTGTAATGTCAATTACAATCTGCTTATGAAAAACGGGGGATTCAGGCCAAAACAATAATCACTAAACACAACTTATTACATAGTTAGGCCCGTGACACCCCTCCACCCCCCATGGGAGTACATTGAGGTTTTTCTGTTTCCTCACTTTGTGCATGCTGCACAAGAGAAGTTCTCCTTGGTCGATGGCTGTCCAACACATGTGTGGTGGAACCACCTGTTGTAGCTATCGCATGCAATTTGAAACATACAAAGGAAAGCAGAGATTGTAGACAAACAAATGTAGAGAATTTAAGAAGTCATTCCAACCATGTACATTACATTTGCATAAACGTTTAGAAAACATTTCTATATATTTTTAATTTTAATTAAAACATGTTTGGACTTGTATAATAATGTATTTAAAATGTTAAAATACAAGTAAAATGTTCACTTCTTAATTACCCATTCAACTTGTGACACTGCATCACCCAGAATGTCCTGCTCACCACAAAACAGACACAGACTGCTCAGATCATCTGTGGAATAATCATATTTGGATACATATTTGAGAACATGCACACATAGGTACATCTCAGTACTCTTAGACCTGTCCTCTATAATTTATTTATCATTTTATAGATGCGTACATTCATCATGCCCATTTATTTGTCTTTAAACATGCAACTATTAATTAGTGGCTACCAGATATTGCAGTCTAACATGTGAGAAATAGTTAGAACACCATCACCAGACAGACTGTAGATTATGTAGTTTGTTGTTCATGTATGCATTTAACCTTTCCTTTTAAATATTTATTTTTATTATGAAACATAATTATACTGTACCATAGACAATACAAGATTAACCTGGCAATGTTGCTGCTGACCCAAAAAAGCACAATTAAATGATCAATTCATATGCAATAAACATGGCTAGATTAAACAAACTCACAGAGCTTTACCTGTATTGTCAATTGTGAGAATTTGAGCTAAACCACAACTCCATCTGGAAACTTGGCACCCTTTTGTTCTCATGAAGGCCCTAAGGATAATTTTAGTATTAGTTAATGTATTTCCTGTAAGTAAGAAAAATAATACATCTTCTGGATAATTGTCTTAATTTTGTTTTTCCTTTATGAAAAAATAAATCCAATGTCCAAAGCCTTCATAGCTTGAAATGTTATCAAAATTGCATACTGTAGGAAGTGCCTACCAACATTTCAGTGTTCAATTTCAAAAGTATGAATTGTATACCTACAATACCTGCACACAAACCCACTACTTATATTCTAACACACCATAACTGCCACCCCAAACACACCCTGTAATAAGGTGTAAAACTGATTGTTTTATTATTTCCTAAAATAATAGGATGGGATGGATATACGAGCTGAAAGTAAAGTAACTACTTTATATATCACAAAATAAAATAAATAAAATTGCCCAAAAGCGCATACCATCTCTGCCACTCATGCATATACTTACAGCAAGTGTCCAGTGGTGGTGGTCATTTATAATGCCTAAAATTAAACTGTACTTGCTGGGATCAAGTTGAAATGGATGGAGATGAACAAATACATAACTGCATGTAAGGTTTCCAATATAAACTCTTTGTAAAACAACATATCTGTTAATTGATTTAGGTGCAGTATTTTGAACTGAAGCTTGACTTACCTTTTTCAGTGTTTGATAAGAGCCCCTCCATATTTTGGTCATTGTGAATGACTCAATCAGGAAGGCTTTGTCTTACCCTTGAATATTAAATCATTTCACCATTGCCCTTATATATGCATTTATCACCTTGAAAAGGATAAACATATACATATACATTGGTATTTAAATGTATTATATTCAAAGTAATTTAATGTTTCAACATAGAAGGTGCCAGGTAATATCAATAAAAGCAAGTTAATGTATTATAATAAATTCTACATACTTTAATAAATAATGTACATTTCAAAACATTAATTCTGTTTGTATCAGACAGAATGTAGCATACCTCACTCTCAAGCTCCCTACCAGGGGCAAGGTGCTGTATGTCCCAATAAAATAATTTATATTGACCAATTTTGGACCACAAGACCTGGCTTCCTTTTCCAGACCAAGCTTCTTCAACATCTGCAAAAAGTTTGCATACATTTTTAAACTTGCACAGTACTACCGTTTTGTATGTGTTTTACTAAAGTCAGTTTGTTCTCATATTATATGTGAATGGTTTGTGCTGTCAAAACACTTACCCATGGAGAGTAATTTAATATGCACAATTGTATAGTAAGAAAAAAAACCCTCACATTTCTCAAGATTAACTTGACTATCTACATCAGGGGGCGGTGAACCTTGACTTTCTACTTCAGGGGTCGGTGAACCTTGACTTTCTACTTCAGGGGTCAGTGAACCTTGACCTTCTACATCTGGGGGCGGAGATCGTTGACTTTCTACTTCAGGTGGCGGTGAACCTTGACTTTCTACTTCAGGGGTCGGTGAACCTTGACCTACTACAGCTGGGGGCGGAGATCATTGACTTTCTACTTCAGGGGCCAGTGAACCTTGACTTTCTATTTCAGGGGCTGGTGAACCTTGAATTTCTAGTTCAGGGGCCAGTGAACCTTGACATCTACATCTGGGGGCGGAGATGCAGTTTTCCTGGGAGCAACCCTAGACAGTAACTTGTGCGGAACACAAGGAAGGTCTTCTATATAGGGCACCAAATGATCCAAGCTGATTCTCGGAATGACCCTTCCTTTTTCATCACACAAATCTGCACTTTTGCCCTGCATAGCTGTAATCATGAAAGGGCCCAGAAGGTCCTCATCCATTTTGCCCCCTTTCCTCTGCTGGCTCCTGCGATTCTTCCTTAATACCTTTTCACCTACTGTGAACATGTGTCTGACTGCCCCTGCAGCTTCTTTTTGAGCCTTTGTTTTGTTCACAGCTGTTTGTGCATTTGCCCTCACAGTCTCATACATTTTGTCTTGTAATTTTATACCTGGGAACACAACCTCATCCCCAAGCATGTCTTCAACAGATGTGTTCACCTATCGGAAAAGTTATATTTTAATTGCTAAAGAAGTCTACAGAGGTGAAAGTTTGTATTCATTAGAAAAAAAAAAACACGTAATTTTATTCTTTGTAATTGTTGCATTTTAATCTGTAGCACCATGGGATATAATAGTGTTGAACTACAATGGACATTTCTGGAGAAACTTCTTCTGTGTTGGGAAGTGCTATTTTTGTCATGTTGCTTACACATATTGCACTGTTCAAAGGAACTGTAACAGTTGTTTGAAATAGCTTTTAATACATTGCTTCAAAATCCATTGTAGCCAGAAGGTAGTAAAAAACTTTTATTTTGTATTCAATGTTAATAGTAATCTGCGTTGCTAGCACATTAACAGTACAATGGAAACCACATATTATAACTGTGATAATGTAAAGAAAATCTACCTGTGCTTACAAATATAAACCTACCTCAAAACTGGAACTTCAGAGGGGTAGCGGCCCTCTCGTCCAAACATGAGAAAGTATGGAGAATAATGTGTGGTCAGTTGTTTTTTGGTCCTCAGCTCAAAAATAACTGCATCTAGATATGTGTCCCAGGTCTCTGGCTTCTGTTGGCAAAGTTTTCTTAGAGCCCTGGAAATAAACTGGATTTTATTCCCCACATTTATATCTTACATTTAACATAAACTAATCACTCTAAACACATTGAATCATATTATATACATTCTTACCTCTGTATGGTCCCATTCATTCTTTCCACCAAACCATTGGTTTGAGGATGGTAAGGTGAGCAGAGGCTCCATTTTATATTCAGCAATTCACAAACCCCATTGTTGACCTTTTGATAAGAAAGTGTGGGCGTGGGAGCGAGGAATGTTAAAAAACAGCACAAACATAATAATGTAAACAGACAGTTGTTTATCTTAAAATAACATTTTCAAATGCCTGTAATATTTTTGATAAAAATATATGATTTCTAAGAATCTACAATGAAATGTATACCTACTGAATAAAATAAGCGATGATGGCTAAAATGATTGTTGAAATCATACAAACAATTACAGATATATCATATAAAGTTAACATTTAGAAATAGTTAATAACATATATACACCTGATTAATGAATTCTCTCTCTTGGTCTGTTAAAATCCTCTTAGGAGCTCCAAAAGTGTAAAACACCTTCACTATACACATTGTGATATCCTCTGCAGATTTGGAGGAAATGGGGAAGGTCTCCACCCATTTGGTAAAATAATCAATCATCACGCAAATGTATTGGTTGCCTTTTGGGGTCTTGGTCAATTTACCAACGAGATCCATTCCAAGAAGCTCCCATGGTTCCTTGACCTACAGGAAATGTAAGAAATTATAATGTGAGGATAATGTGGCTGTTAAACAATTGTTAAATACTATATATATATATATATATATATATATATATATATATATATATATATATATACTGTGAAATACAACTGCAGACTTACAATAGGAGTGCATTTTTCTTCGAGTTTGATAGTGATCCTCTTCCCCTGATATTTAGGGCACTGTGTAACCTGCAGATAAATTGAAATCGTAAGAAAGTATGAATTATTTACATACATTTTGAGAACTGTCTTTTCTGTGTAAGTAATGTATACTTTCAAATCACATGCATGATTTTGTATACATGCCAACTTCCCATTTGAATTCAGTTTCAGAGGACGAATTGGCAAATCCGACCAAAATGTTGGCAACAGTTACAAAGTATTAATTAATGGAGAAACGATCTGTAATAGAGACATGCATTTTATTTTTTGCTGTGAAGCTGAGATTCTGCTAAAAAGAACCACATGCGGTTTGTTTACAATTCAAAACAACAGCTATTAATATATGCATCTATTATGAACTTATAAGGCAGTATATATTACTTAATATACTAAGTAGAAAATGTGCAATCAAGTAAAAAAATAAACAATTAGATTTTTTTCCTATCAATGGAAAACAGAAACTGATACAGATGTGGCACCCACTCTGCCCAGATTTAGCCCTGCCAGGACCCCTGGGGTGCAACGGGACCAAACTGGTCTCAACAGTCTTGATGAATGAATGTTTATCGCATCAAGTTTAATTAAATCCAGGACTTTTAGAAAACTTGATTAATGTAATTCCATATTACTTTAAAATATTAAAAACATTTTACATACAAATCTATTTGCAGTACATACACTCTATTAAAAAACAATCTGGGTATTTAGTAAACAGTTGGTGATAGTCTCATAGTTTGACAATTGACAATTTACATGATTTTAAACTTTATCTCACAGTATAAGATTTTTCTAAGAAGAAGTTATATAAACTTACATTTTATGTATTTATTGTTATGACAATAAATCTTGACCTATTATATTGGATACAGGTGTGGGACCTTCGTCAAAAAGCACTCAATTATCAATATCAGAACTCATTCCAGGCCAGTATTATCTAGAGGAAATTGCCTCCCTGGTTCTGTGTCGGCCACAGAGTGCTCCTATCACACTTGCATGAAATTCAAGAAAGAGGCGGTCTGCTTCTTCAGTGCCTTTTACCACCTTCACCTTCATTGAAAGATCTGCCCCCTTCTTTCATATATAATAGAGCTCTCCATCTAATAAACAAAAGACAATAAAAATAAAATAAACTACAAATTAGACGCGGTTGTGAACACATATACAGCTACAGCAGTGATTTCCAGCGGTATCCCGTGATATGCCCTACCTTATTTTTCTAGTTGAGATTAATGTCTCTAAGATTTGGTGACATTTCAAGACATTAGGATAAAAGTATTGCAGTAGCATCTGTCGTTGATAATAAGTTAGGCTGGCTAATGATGATTTCGTTGTATTGAACATAACTTAACATGACTGAACACGAAAATAATGGTCACCAACAATATAAACACAAATAATATTGGCCTATTATTTATTTGGCAAATACTGCCACCACCACATCCCTAGATAAATAAGCTATACATGTTGGTGCTTCCTGAAATTTAGTTTTAATGTATAGATGTTTGTAATCTATCCAATTTTAGAATTACCTTGAACCACATATTGTTCTGCACGCCTCCGGATTATAAACTTTTCTGCCTTCGCCGTGGCCTTCTCGGAATATTTCCCCATTGTCTTGTATAGTAATATTTCCTCATACATTGTTGGGTCCGTAATCTTCGTTAGAATTAATAGATCAAAGGTAAATGTTTTTAAATATTTGCAACACTCATCATTATACATTCAAATACATTGAAATAAACTGTTGTTACTTTGAAAATTTGACATAATATACTTATCTTCTTTTGTTATCGCAATATTTCATTCCCACTGTATTGTTGGGCGGGATTAACTACAACTTTGCTGTGAGAAAGTAGCGTTTCATTCTCTCGCATTGTGCAAGAAAGGAGTTGCGAGAAGGTCACTTTGTGGCACAAATCGGGTCAGATTGAATACTGTGACAGTTTAGCAGCGCGATTTCCATTTGCAGACATGCCGCTAATGCTTCTGCGAGCGAGTCTCAGCACGAACATATTTTATTTAATCCTGCCCTTAGTCTGAGTAGGAATACAAAATCTCACAAAATATTGACAATTATGACATATTCTGGAACCAGACAGTCTACTGATCAAAACAAGACCATCCATGTTTTGGTAGAAGCAACACACACCCGTAGAGAACTCAAAATATCAAGATGGAAAACTCTATTTACAGTGTACTAATACACAACGATTTTACACCATTGAAAATGGCTTCATGGCATAAACATAAATTAAAACAAAACAAAAATGATCATGTTGCCATCTCGTTAGTTATTTAAGGACATCCACACAGACTAAATATAGAGTAAAACTACAAAAATAATGTTATAAATATGTTATTGTGTTGTTAATACAACATGACAATGTAAAATAGAAGCCTACATGCTTACACATTCTCCTAAAAACAATACAATTATAAGCAAGTCATTCCAGATAACAAGTGATATTGTTGGATAACAGAAAGTAATTCCGGTATTCATGTATGATAAAATACAAGTTTTAACTTATGAATCAGGCAATTACTTAAGCACCTATGTAAATGTATTGCTTTGACCTACAACTATTCAATGCCATCTTTCACATTATACATATATATTTAAAAACAATATTATAAATGCTTTTTAAGTGTTGTCCAGTATGACATGGAATTTTGTACCCTAGCTCACCAGTGATCGAAAAGGTCAAATTATCAACATTTAAGGAGAGCCTTAGTAACCTTTCTGCACAGCCTGGGGGTCCTTCATTATCTTCTTAATGATGCAAATATCTAGCAAAATGCAATATGTAAAAATGCTCCTGAATGTCTGTTTTCCGAAAAAAAAAAAAAAACTAAATATTCGACTGCCAATCCATAGAACTCAATAGTAATTATTAATAAATGTATTCTTCAGGTATGGTCATGTCACTGCCTAGTGGGTTTAGGGGCAACACACTGAATGACCATGCCACCTCTTTATGACAAGAAAGGACCTCGTTGTACCCCGGACAGGCTCGACACGACCCAGAGACACCACCACAATAACCAGGTAAAGATGAACAATAATGTATTTACACACACAAACAGGGCATGAAGACTGTTCTTGGGCAATAGTGACAATACACAGTATGGGGAATAAGCTTACATAAAACCTAAAGTAAAACCGCCTTTAATAAAAATGGCATCTAAAATACTAAACAAACCCAATCCAAAATAAAACTAGAAAAATAATAATGGGGATCTAGTAAAATATAAAATCCAATATTTCCCTGTTGCAGAATTGCAGAAACAGGAAATTGGATACTGCTTTTTCGTTTTTCCTTTCCAGGTACAGTCAACACAACAATCACCACAGGTAGGTGTGACAGGATACAGAAAATAAAGATTCCCTCTCAAAGCCCTCTGTACTTCTTTTCTAAGCAAACCGGACCAGTAAGTCCAGCTGAGAATGCAGGCAGGTAGCATGCGCTTGGCAAAGGAACAATAATTAATCACCGACAATCAAATGATAAGGGAAAATCATAATAAAACCACAAAAAGAGAAGTAAAATCAATCAATCAATTTGTATTTGTATAGTACCCTTTGCAGGGTAGCCACAGAGCGCTTTACTGACTGGTAAACGTACAACAAATGTACAGCAAAATAAAATAATACATAAATAATACAATACAATAAAAATAGACCTATAAACCATTTATAGAATCTAAAATAAAGTAAATGAACATTTAAATAAATAAACCATTTAGGCACGGAGGAGAGGAAAACAAAAAAACTCCTATGGATGTCATGTAGGAGAAAATAAATCTCTGGGGGTCCACGGTTTAGGGCCTAAGCCTAATGGTGGCCTCCCCTTCATAATAAAAACACCAGTGATGATAAAGCAATAGGTGCACACATATAGAATGAAAAGTGAAAAGAGCCCACAATTAGTTATTTAAATAATTAAAGTGAAATGAATGTCCGTCATGCCCCACTCAGCGCTGTCCTAGAATCATTTTAAATATTCTACTTTTCAACAAAGCTTTTATTATTGTTATGTGACTGGTTTGTTTGTAGGATTGACTGACATACACCGATCAGCCATAACATTATGACCACTGACAGGTGAAGTGAATGGGTGGGATATATTAGGCAGCAAGTGAACATTTTGTCCTCAAAGTTGATGTGTTAGTAGCAGGAAAAATGGGCAAGCGTAAGGTATCTGAGCGGCTTTGACAAGGGCCAAATTGTGATGGCTACACGACTGGGTCAGAGCATCTCCAAAACTGCAGCTCTTGTGGGGTGTTCCCAGTCTGCAATGGTCAGTACCTATCAAAAGTGGTCCAAGGAAGGAAAAGCGGTGAACCGGCGACAGGGTAATGGGCAGCCAAGGCTCATTGATGCACGTGGGGAGCGAAGGCTGGCCCTTGTGGTCCGATCCAACAGACGAGCTACTGTAGCTCAAATTGTTGAAAAAGGTAATGCTGGTTCTGATAGAAAGGTGTCAGAACACACAGTGCATCACAGTTTGTTCCGTATGGCGCTGCGTAACAGCAGACCAGTCAGGGTGCCCATGCTGACACCTGTCCACTGCCGAAAGCGCCTACAATGGGTACGTGATCATCAGAACTGGACCACGGAGCAATTGAACAAGGTGGCCTGGTCTGATGAATCACAAGTTCAAGGTGTTGACTTGGCCTCCAAATTCCCCCAGATCTCAATCCAATCAAGCATCTGTGGGATGTGCTGGACAAACAAGTCCAATCCATGGAGGCCCCACCTCACAACTTACAGGACTTAAAGGATCTGCTGCTAACGTCTTGGTGCCAGATACCACAGAACACCTTCAGAGGTCTAGTGGAGTCCATGCCACATTGGGTCAGGGCTGTTTTGGCTGCAAAAGGGGGACCGACACAATATTAGGCAGGTGGTCATAATGTTATGGCTGATCAGTATATATTGTTGGTGTTACTAAGTTTTATGCACTGGATACAAAATTATGTAAGTATATGCACTTTTACAATGGCTATACAGCTATGAACAATTGCAGCAACTTTCAAATGTTTGCTAAAACATGGACCCCACTTTCACATAAATGCAAGCTACTACATTTCCTAAAATAAGAGGTCTACAGAATCTGGATAATTACAATGAGCTGAGTGGGGTTTCTTTAATGGAACTGTGGAAAATCAGCCTAGTCTACTGAAATACTTACATTTCCCTAATTCAGAGCCTTTCTTACATGAATGTCAGATTGATGACTTGTATGGCTGTGTTATCTGGGCCAGTGTTGACTCACCCAATATAGACAAATTCTAACGAGTTGCATCCCCACACAGCTCAAAGGATGATTCAAACAGTGAGGTTTATTGCTAGCCTTGATAATTACATCTGCTTTAGATTTTGTCTCCTAAATTTTGAAGCTGGGTCACTTTGACATAGCAGTCATTATAAACTTAGACCTTTAAGTACCTGATAGGAGCGAGGAACTGAGGGAAGCACTCCTGCAAATGATTACAATGAAACAAAAGGGGGCTTTGCACCACTGCTCGTGGTGCCAGGCAAAGCTGCACTCTGACGACGGGCATGGACAATGCGTCAGATGCCTGGGCACCAACCATGCCATGCAGGCTGTTCGAGCCTCTCCTTAAGAGGAATGGATGGGGTATTTAATGGTGGCAGTGACCTCCTAGGGCCAGAGGCTGGATACAATCTGAGTTGAGAGGCAGCTGGTTCGAGGCCACAGAGAGGACCCGCCATTGCCCTTATGCACTTATTCGCAGAGCTACAGAGGCACATCCCCTGGTACCCCTGCGAGGAGGCTCCCAGGAACTGGCTCATGCAGGACAGGCCAATGTGGAAGATGGAAGTGCTGCCACTCTTTGATGAGTTAGTTGAGGTAGAGCAGTCTTCCTTTCCCTTCCATCGGGGACTGCGTGACCAGACTAGTGCAGGCCAATGCACTACTGGAGAAGGAGCCCCTCTGCCCCAGTAGACAATGCCGCACCACTGATGCCATGCTGAAAAAGGCATACACAGCAGAGAGATCAGCGGTCAGGGCAACAAACGTGCAGGCCATATTGGTGCTGTATATGGGGCAGCTGGCCAGGAGGCAGAGAACGCCCTTCCATCAGGGATGTAGAGGAGATGGAATTGGTGTTGAACCCTTCTTGGAAATAACTGGAAAAGTCATTGAGATAACACAAATAGAACTTTATTGAAGCTAGCTTGGAAGTTCAGGCCCGTTCCCTCAGTGAGACTTAACTTTTACAAACACAAGTGTAGCTTTTTATGTAAAAATAACATATAATGTTGTGACCGTTCGTCCAATCAAAAAGTTTAAAAAAATGCAAGCTTCGCAAAGCCTGTAGGCTGCCCTTCCCGAGGGAGAAGGTCATCATGGAAGCAGATGTCTGGTCCTGTTACAGCATACAAACTGTACGATCTTGTGGTTTTTTTAACAATGAGGTAACATCTTTAGCTTTGAGAGGAAAACAGGAAATCCACAAACAGACAAACCTATGGGCGATACATTCGGACCTTTTAAGAAAGGGTGTATCCTTAACAACTGCTTTGTTGGCCTTTTACTAATAAATAAAATTTGCCAAGTCTGCACACGTCATTATTTCTAATATCAATATAAAATATTATACAGCTTATATTAAACATTAATAATGGCTCTTCAGCTGGTCTCTGCATTCATGACAGACTTGCTCCAAAAAGGAGAGAAGGCAATGTGGAGATTGCTGGAGGCAATGGTGGCCGTCCTGCTAGATGCCCTGATAACACCTGGGCAGACGTTCGGTGAGTCAGTGGACCCAAGCATTGAGCGTTCGGACAAGGCCAAGGAGTCAGCCTCAAAATATGCTGATCTCCAGCAGTCCAGGAGACAGCTGCAGGCGCGCCACTGGCCTTACCCACAGCACTCTCAGGGCAGGCAGTGGGCCATGCAAGCCAGGAACACCCCACAACCACAGGCTGGCAGTGCCTCACAGGGTTACAGGCACAGAGGCCCAAGGGGAGAGGTGAAACACACACCCTCCCTGCCAACTCACAGGGGGATTGTCCCTGAAGAAGCACAGCAGCCATTTCCAAACCCAACCCATCCCAAACACAGGCTGGCACATCCCCCATTCAGGGGAGTGCTGACCACTACTGTTGGATCCTCCGAAAGGGCAAGAGCCCTGGCACTGCAGAAAAAACGAGCGATATGACTAGTGGACAGAGAGGACTCTCGAGCAGGGTTCTACTCAGGGTACGTCCTGGAGCCAAAGAAAGATGGAGGCTTCAGACCCATTCTCGACCTGAGGGGTCTCACCATGTTTCTGAGTGTTAAGGTACAACCACTTCACCAGAAGTAAACCCTTCAGGTTCCCTGGACTAGGATAACCCAGCGCCGTCAGTTCAGGATGGTGGATCCTCCGCAGGAGACGAGCTCGGGAAGAAAAAAGTCACCGACAAAATGCCAGATCGTTTGTCTTCAGTTTATTTTTGCAACAGCACACAGTTTTATACATGTCAGAAGTCAGAGTTCCGGGGCAGGACATATTACAGATCTAGTTGCTAGGCAGACATGGAATGTGTCCAATATTATAACCCCTAACACACTCTACAGTTTTGGTTGACATATCTGCACGGTTTGCCTAGCAGTAGATGACGTGGGTTTGTCTGAAGAGCAGCATGTATATTGTTTATGTTGTCAGCTCTGAGCTGTTCCTCAAAATAGAATATAAATATAGGGAGATTCTGGTTTGACATTTCCAAAATAGAGGTGAGGGGATGGCCGTGAGTTCAAGTGTCTAGACTTTCACAGAAATAGTTATGCGCGAGTATGTTATTTCTGCAATAATGACAAATTTCAGCCCCCCTGCCACGGCAAGTTTCCAGTGAGGTGGAGCGGCTGTTATTTGTGTCCCGCCGTGGGACAGTGGTTGAGTTGTTGGCATTCAATCGAGCTGGATGTACAGTTAGTCACCTGGCTGAAATGGGTGACAGTCCTGCTGGGCTGGTTCAGTCTGGGCAGCTTTTACCTGTGAATGGACAGCTTCAAATTAGAAGACCCATACAAAAATACAACATTGCATCATCCATCAAGTGAATGTCCATCTCCCTTACAGAAACTGGAGGAGAGGCAGGAAGCCTCATGGGTCGTCCCATAATAATCTCATCCAGAGAAAGAGCTCCTTTTCTGTTCTTTTTCTTTTCTTTTTTCAGATTTGCTGACAGTCTCATTGTCATTAGGACAATAGGAAGGCCATCTGGACATTCGAGCCCTGTTTGCACATTTTAGCACCCCTTAACAGTATTTTTACTACTTGTACTGCATCAGCCTTCATACAGGGATAGACTTCAACCCTTTGTAGAAAACATTTACATTTGTACAAATATATATTCATAACCACAACATGTAGGCATTTTAACACAATCTATTTGCATATGAACAAAGTAATGATTTTGTGATTTCAGATCCCTTCCCTGGATTATGAGCTTGACAAATGTGGCAAGTGATAGGGCTTGAGAAGCTGGAAGGGGAGTTTGGTCTGAAAAGTAATAATAATGTGCTGCTGTTTTCAGCACAAGAGGTTCGGAAGGTAACTGAAAGAGAATATGAAGGAAAATATGGAATTTACTTGATGTAAATTACTGCAATGTTTTATAAATAATTCAATGAGACAGTCATAGTAAGATTAAAACACTTATGAAACTGTTTGGCAGTTATCAGGTTCAGAAAATATCAAGCAGACTGAAGAAATAGGAAACCCAAACCCCCCCGAATAGGAAGGGGAAAAGTGACGGTGTCTGTGAGCTCTGCTCCCCCTGGCAGACAAGCAGCCTGAGTGAGAGAAAGAGATAGTAATGGTTGCATTTTAATAATAATAACACTGATGTTGATAAGAATAATAAATAAAAGAAAACAATAATAAAAAACTAAAGCACTGGATGAGACAAGGTATTGTTCCTAATACTGTGAATATAATCACAAATGTATGTTTATGGGAGTGTTGTAAAACAAACTGAAACAATAATAATTGATAACTGTAAATATTTACCTAATGATTATTAACTATATTGTCTAAGGAGTTGCTGTAATGACTACTGATATTAATGAGATCTTATGAACATATCTGATATGCACATTACGCATCGTATCCAAATGAAACTGATATTTGACCCTTATGACTCGGACAGGACAAAAAACAATCTGAGAATACTTTTAACCTATATAATTTATAAGCTTTGTAAAATAAACCCAAATATCTATTTTGCGGTGATAAACGCTGTTCTGAGTAGTTTGTGACTTGTTTAATACCAAACAAAGCATAGCTATTTAAAAAAAAAAAATCACTAAAAACTATTAGAGCGATGGTTATGGTTGTTTTTTAGCTCTTATAAAGGCGTGAAATATTCTTAGTGGTTGTTGACTATAGGTCTAGATGATTTAAAAATGTTTTTTTGAGAGGCAAAAAGGTTCTAATAAAAGTTTAGAGTTGAGAGGAGAGAGATCGGCTCCATCTTGGTTTCTATTTGGAATTTGATGCAGTGCCATTTTATTGGTTGTTTTTGATATGTTAATTTGTAATGGGGCGCACAAAGTCCAGACCAGAACAATGCCTTACAAACAGCTCCGGCATATGGACAGCTGTATAAGTATGAAGGTCAGGTCTTCAACTCGACAGACTCATACTGACCTTTTGATTTAAGACTAAAGATCAACAATGGCCGGAAACAACATCAGCGACTTCGATTTAAACGAGTTTTTAGGTAAGTCTTCAGATTAATTTCATTGACTCAGAACGTGTTGTGTACATGTATTGTAAATAAGGCTATAGCATCTGTTTTAAGCTCTGTAAATTATTTTTCAGCCTGTCAACAGGAGTTAATTCCCAATGCCGAGGAGATCATCTGGAACAACGCCGGTAAGCTTTTTGTGTTTGTGCTCATGGGTTCTTATGTATGGATGTGTGTGTGGGGGGGGGTGTGTGGTTTTGAAGCGGATCATTAGAGTTTTGAAAACGTTTTAATATATATTAATGCCGGTCTCTTTAATTACACAGAAACTATCGAAAGGCCCGTGGTTAAAGTCTCCGAGGATCGACCAAGAGAAGTGGTTGCCTCTAGACGGCTGTCTGCCGACCGGGTAAGAACTAAACCCCCGGTTGTTTGTATCACGTTTCTGTAAGATGTTTGAGTTCAGTTTTGTTAATTTAAAAAAATTATCCTTTCTAACAGTATTAAGAAACGTGGTTCGAGACAACAAAAGGCCTTCCACATCGAGGGCTTGTTTCGTTTTACCTTCGAGAACCGTAACCTTTCAAGAATCTGAAAGGCCGTCAGCCCCGATATCGGATAGCTGTAAGTATATATCTGCAGCCTGTAAATAAGAGGTTAAAGCTTTTTATAAAGTGCTGTGGCTAAAGGTTAAACATATCTCTTACCTTCACAGCGGTGCAAAAAGCTAAACCAGCCGAAAAACATAAGAAACGATTATTCTGTGGAGGTAAGTAAGATCTTTCAAACTTTAATGTTTTTAAAAGGGATTTGTTTGCCCTCTGAGGGTTGAGGTTTAATATTTAAGGGATGTGAGCCTGTTTCCTGTAGGGCGGGGGGTTCTGGGAAAGACCTGTAGAAGGCCGGATATGTCTGGGCTTGTTTCTGGGAAACGTGTTTAGAAATGGCCGATTGCCGTACCATCTGGTTAGGAAGTTAAGCCGACCGAAAGGGTTTAGTAAGTTGTTTGGCATATCTACCGCTATTATACTTCTGTTTTAAAGTGGTTGTTGGAAAAGGATTGATTGTGTTCATTGTACTTAATATTTAAACAAATCATGAAAACGCTTGTGAAACAGGAAGTCCCGGGATCAGGAAGCGTTTACACTTGGAAGGTTCGTTTAAAAATGAAATGTTGCTGTGGGTGTGTGTGTGTGTATATAAATGTGTTTTATTAATAATATTACAGTTTTTAAAGAAACATTTAAGAAACAACTTATTTACAGCAGCTTCTCTGTTTTACATTTATTATAAGGTTTTAGATTTTATTAAGTCCTAATAAATATAGTGTCTGTAAATAATAAGGCAGTGTAGTGAATGTCTATTCTCAAAGGTCTAAAAAAGCTAAAGGTTTTGAATGTCCTGCTCAGGTTGTTTTAAGTTTGATTTCTGTCACCGTTTAAAGATATAAATGTAATGTATTTTTTATTCTTCCCAAGACTCTTGGGATAGTCATTTGGTGGATGAGCTTTTGAGGACAATTACTCCGTCTAAGTGGGATCAAACATCTTCACCGGTGAGACCACCGAGAGGATCCCCCACGGTGGTCTTGGAGACCCCCCAACATCTACTCGGGCCACAGCCTTCTGGGGGTAATTCAACACCCCAGATTCAGCTCGCCTCATTGTCGGTCGAAACAAATACAGCCACCCAACAACCTCAGGGGTCGCCGTTAGTCGGGGCTGACACACCCCCCAACATCGTTCACCTCAACCCGTTTCTTGGCAACAGAAACGCAGAACAGTACCCCGTGCTTGGTCAGGGTATCACCGCAAAGGCCTGCTTGGTCTCCGGCCGTGAGTATACGCTCGCTCCCTGCCTCCGTCGACCGAGATTTACCAGAGCGACCATCCTTTGAAGCCGAGCCAGGCCACCAGCCCCCGGAGCTACTTCCTGAAGGTCGGCATGAGTTGCTACATTCTTTGTTACAAAATCAAAGACTTGTGTTAGTGGGGCAAAACCTGGTGATAGAGAGCCAAAACACACTTATTAATACCCTTACTAATGCCTTGTACCATATTTAATGTTTTAATAGCCACGAAATGCCTTACTATTGTGGGTTGTTGGAAAAATAAAAAATACATTTAAAAATGTCTGGACTTGGTAAAAGAACTCACGAACTAAAGGATTATGAACAAGCTAGGCCCCCAAAAAGACCTTCCCAAGAGAACGTCCCCGGCCCTGTTGTGAACTCCTCTGATGTTCCAATGAACCTGGAACTATTACAAATTGTAAATGCTTTAAATAACCACCAACTACCCCCAATAGAATTAAACCCTCTGAGCCAATGTGAATTAACAGACTTACCGTTGAACCCCGACCTGTTACAGATGGTCAATGATCTAAATAACCACCTCCCACCGGTAGCGCCTATAGAGGTTCTCCCCCTAGTTCACCCCGATTTGTTTGAAATGGTGGAGGCTTTGGAGGAGCTACCCCGACCAAATTCTGCCCCTGTTATAAATTATTTGAGTCAATTAGAACACAGGATGTCGGCAGAAGCTGCCATCTCTATAGAGGAGGATCTTGACATTAACCGGTTGGATATCTTTAAAGGGCTTTTACAGGCTTTAAATGAGACTCCTCTAAAGGGGGGTTTTGTAGATGACGGCAGTGGTGGTGTTCGGGATGTGGAGGGTTCTGAGACTGTGGAGGACATGCTCTGTGAGAATGTGGGGGGTGACAGTTTTGTTCAAAATGATGATGTGTCCAAGAGTTCCAGTGATCCCGTGATTATAGATAGACCTGCCTATAACAATTTTGAAATGATTCAGCGTTTTAATTTTGCAGAACTTTTAAATTGTGACAATTATGCGGAAATATTTGTCAACATACACGAGGCCTTGCAAAACATGCTTGAACAGGTTGCTGAAAGGGTCAGACCTTGAGATGATGTACAGTTAGAACTCAGAGGGGATGATTTGTTTAGCAACCTATTTGTAATGCTGAATGGAGATAATTTAGATCTTGATGAATTTCTGGCTAAAATCGAAGCGTTGTTGCAAAGTAACGCGGCCATCTTAGCTGATGAAAGTCTGTCTCTGGTAATGAATGTGGTTTGTAACCCTGAGGGTGGGGCGCTGAGAAGACTGTCGAAATGCTTGAAGAACGACATAATTAGGACCAAGCTCAGGCAATTAGTGGTGAGTTCCAGTGGGGACAATAAGCTCTGTTTTGCATACAGTTTAATAAAACTACTCACCCCCGACATGCCTGAACCCCAAGCTCTGCAAGAGGCTTTAATGCTTCATCAGAGTGCTGGCTTAAACTCTCAACAGATGGTGGCCTTTTCAGACATTCAGACAAATTTCAGACACATCCTGAAACCCATACACAGACTCTGTTTCTCTTCCTAAGTGATAGTCATTACTTTGGAATAAAGAGTTTGACGGCTTTTTTGGGTTGTTCGTATGTTTGTCCTTGGTGTTATAAGGCCTTCAATGATAAGCTTAAGCACCGCTGTGACGGTTACTGTAACGTCTGTTTCAATCCGCAATGTCGTAAGGGTTTGGCACCCACCATCCGATGTAAAGACTGCTTAAGGATTTGTCTCTCGGCGTTCTGTTTTTCCGAGCATAAGGTACAGAGGGCAACTGAGTTATGGTGATCAAACTAAATATTGCCCGCAGTGTTGCCTTCAGTACCGATTTCATGAGGTTAAACCACACAAATGTCTGGAGCCGAGATGCAGGATCTGTAATGCTGATTTAACCCCGGGGTCCGAGCACCAGTGCTTTATTCAGCCGGTTAAAAAGGAGCCGCCGCACAACCGGTATGTCTTTTTTGATTTTGAATGTTGATAAGAAAACGGGGTCCACGTTGCTAATTATATACACTGTATTGATATGTTGGATCGTGAGTGGTCAGCCAGCGGTGAGAGTTGTGTCAGGGATTTCTTTACACGGTATCGCGGTCCAAAATACCTCAATTACACATTTATTGCACACAATGCTAAGGGTTATGATTCTTACATTTTGATGAAGTATCTGGTGGAAAATGGGGTGACCCCAAAAATAATAGCTCAGGGTAGCAAGATCATGTGTTTCACCGACGAAGCTTTCAACCAACGTTACATAGACTCGTTAAATTTCCTCCCCATGAAATTGAGCACTTTGCCTAAAGCTCTGGGTTTTGAGGCTCAGAAGAAAGGTTGGTTCTGCCATTTTTTTAATACTAAGGACACTCAAAATTATCGAGGGTCCTACCCGCCCGCCTCTTATTACAGGGTTGATACTATGATGTCTCATGAGAGGGCGGAATTCTTTAAATGGTACAATACGGTTAAGGGAGGTGTTTTTGATTTCAGAGAAGAGATGGCCGCTTATTGTAAAAATGATGTGGTGATCCTTAAAGTAGCCTGTGTGCATTTCCGCGCTGCAACACCTCAGGTCTCAACCCTTTGCAAAGTGTGACCATAGCGTCTCTCTGCATGAAAATGTATTGGGCCAATTTCTTGCAGAAAAACACTATAGTGGTCACCACTTCTGACAACTGTCGTGCTAGACAAAATAACTTTTCGACTGTCTCCATACAGACATGCTTTAAATCAAGGGGAAGTCAAAATGGGGTCTTACTACTTAGACGGTTTTAGCGACGTGTCTGGGATGCATACCGCTTATGAGTTTGCTGGCTGTATTTACCATGGCTGTCCACAGTGCTTCGACCCAAACACCTTTAACCCAGTAACACAAAAACTCTGCGGTGATATGTACTATGATTTACAGGAATGAATTGAAACTTTAAAAAACACCTATGGTTTGAATGTACTGGTGATTTGTGAACACGAGTGGACGGCCCTGAAGCAGCAGGATGCGGGGGTACAACGGTTTATGGAAACCTTGGACTTTCCTGAACGTCTAGAGCCCCATGATGCGTTATTTGGGGGTCGTACCAACGCCATCTGTTTACATTATGAGGTAAAGGAGGGGGAGAGAGTAGATTACTATGATTTCACCAGTCTGTACCCTTTTGTCAACAAGACCAAAATGTACCCAGTGGGTCATCCAACCATCATTTATCGTGACTTTCTCGAACTCGGTCATTACTTTGGTTTGATCAAGGTCACCATGTACCCTCCTCGCGAGCTCTTCTTACCCGTGTTGCCTTACAGGTGTTCGGGAAAATTGATGTTCCCTCTGTGTAGAACATGTGTGGAACCTGAAAATCAGACTACCTCTTGTCTGCACAGTGATGAAGAGAGAGCGCTGACGGGTGTCTGGTGTAGCATTGAGCTTGACAAGGCGGTGGAGAAAGGTTACAGAGTCGGTAAGGTGTATGAGGTTTGGCACTTTTCTGAAAAATCTGATACTCTTTTTGCTGATTACATTATGACCCATCTGAAAGGGAAACAGGAGGCATCGGGCTATCCCTCTTGGTGTGTTGACGCCGCGGACAAAGAGTGATACGTTCAGCAATATTTTGAAAAGGAAGGGATCCGTCTAGAACCGGGGAACATAACTGTAAACCCTGCCAAGAGACAAATGTCCAAACTGATTTTAAACAGTCTGTGGGGTAAGTTTGGGGAAAGAAATAACCGTCTAAACACAACCTTGATTAAAACCCCTGAACAGTTTATAGAATTTATGTTTTCCAAACAACATGCTGTATCACACTTTCAATTCTTAAATGACCGCGTGGCACAGGTCCAGTGGAGGGCCCCTAAAGATTTCCCCACTAAACAGGGTAACGTTAATGTTTTCATAGCGGTTTTTACCATGGCTTATGCCCGGCTTGAACTGTACAACTTAATGGATCAGCTGCAGGAACACACGCTCTATCATGATACTGACTCTGTAATCTTTGTCACCAGACCAGGGGATTGGATCCCTCCCCTCAGGGACTACCTTGGGGAGTTAACGAGCGAACTAGATCCTCAGGACCATATAGTGGAGTTTGTTTCAGGGGGTCCTAAGACTTACGCATACAGAACGGCGGCGGGTAAGACATGTATGAAAGTTAAGGGTTTCACTCTGAACCATTGTAACAACAAGCTCATTAACATCAAGTCTCTGACGACCCTGGTACAAAGTTTTGTAACCGAGAAAGACGCGCCTCCTCGTGAGATTATTACTGCCGGAAATCAGATCTATCGCAATAAAAAGGGGTACACGTTGGAAAATAGATCACTAAACAAATGGTTCAGGGTGGTGTACAATAAAAGAGTGTTGAAGACTGATTATAACACTCTGCCTTATGGATATTAGCGGCGGTTTTGATAACAGACTTCAACAACCTTTCTCCTGTATTATAGCCGGTCCCTCCAATTCGGGTAAGAGCTATCTTATAAAGCACATCATAGAAGATGTGGAAGCAACTGTGTCCCAAGCTCTTGACAACATAGTGTGGTGTTACTCTTGCTGGCAACCTCTCTACGATGATTTGGCTTCGAAAAAAAATAATCTGAAATTTGTGCAAGGTCTCCCCGCCTCGTTGTCTGACGATGACTTGTTCCTGCCCGGTCAAACTAATCTAGTGATCCTTGATGACCTGATGGAGCAGGCCGGTGACAACAGTGAAGTGGAAAAAGCTTTCACAAGGTACACTCATCATAGGAATTTAAGTATTATTTATTTAGTTCAAAATTTATTTTTTCAAAGTAAAAAAAAGCCGCACTATTAATTTAAACGCCAATTATATAATTATTTTTAAAACCCCCAGAGATAAACTACAGTGCCTTGATTAGCGCAGGTTTCAGCCACGGTTTGTTCAGTCTTCTGTAAAACACGTCGAAATAGAACTGGAAATAGTAGCGGTCTGGTTCAAACAAACAGCTGTGTCTCAACTGACTGGGGTGATTCACTTCACAACCCAGACAGACTTCTTTCAGAGCTCGGTCGATGAGAGCACTCAGAATATACACCAGGGTGCTTTTAACCACTCTGCTTACTTGGTCACGTACCCCGGGCATAAATCCAGCGTCTTCATCACGCCCCTGGGACAGTTCGATGCTCATTGGGTGGTGGTTTGTGGGGTGTTTCTACATCCATTGGACCGACCCCCTCCTGAGACGTACAGACGGTAGACAGTTCAGCAAAATCGAGGCCCTCCATGAGCTCCAGAGGCTGGGGCTCACCGAGACTCATTTGGACATCCATCGCACAGTATGCTGTTTCGTCCTGAGGGACCGGGGGTTGAGGTCTTGGAGGGTAGCCGCAGTCAGAGGGTTCCGGAGTGTATACAAAATTTGGGGAATAGAACCAGGGGAGATCCCGGGTTTGAAGAGGTCTGTAGAGCCTGTCGACGTCCACAGCTTTCGGGTAAGACATTCTCTTTAATTTTAAACCATGAATGAAGTGTTGCGCCTTTTATCCTATCTCTTCACTACGTCACGACAGACCGCCCTCTTAGAAGAGAGTAGCCTCTGAGCCGCCAGACCCCCCTCCAAACCCCCACAGGTCATCTGTTTTATCATCGTCGTCGTCCTTCAAGGGGGATATATAATCCATAATCCAGCATATTCCCCTTCTAACAGAATCCAGTTGCGAACATTTGATCAAGATGTCAAAACCGTCATTTATACAGGTTATGACCTCTTTCAAGAACGGCCAGTCCAAGTCGTCAAACATGATTTCGGTAACATGTTTTTCTGGCTCCTCCACAACCCCTTATTTTGCCTTAATTTTTGCTTTTGTTAACATTTATACATAATTATTCCTTGGGCAACAATGTTATCTAACGCTGACATTATAGTTATTTGTGGTACCGTGACCATTAATATGACTAACTTGCTACTACTAACGTTAGCTAGATAGCTAGCTACCTCTAATATTAGCTTGTTACATCAGGGCACTCGTAGGCTTAACTTTAACAGATGATGTGGATGTGTACTACTATAGCAAGAAAAACAAATGGCAATGAAGCCAGAAAAGAAGGTCCAACGTAATATAATATGTTCTTTATAATTCATTCTTAAAGTAGTTAGCATTAATTACAATTACATGGTATTTATCTTGATTAAATATGATTTTAATTCCCCCAGAATAGAGAGATATACAAATTTAGGTTTCCTTTTCTTTCTCTATATAGAACTCACACAGAGATGTGTCAATGTCAGTGAACTGGAAAAGTCCCACATTAATAAATTATAATTTCACCTACAAAATAGTAACAAAAACATCTGTCTTGTATTATCACATGAACACTGCAGAGTAATGCAGTTTCCATCAAATGTTAAAAGTTTATTTTCTGGAAATGAATGATGATTTAATTGCATGTTTTCTGTAACTGCTTTATTCGGTAGATCTGCCCTTGGCATAGTGATGTAGAAATTGCCCATTTGATTGATAGTTCACACGGCAGACATACAGAAAATAAATGTTGAGGATTCATGTGTGGCCTTTGTTCCTGGATGTTGGGTGATCTACTGTAAAGCAAAATGCAGCATAAAGAAATTGTTTTATATAAACAACTCACTAAACCCAAACACCTCAGTTCATCACATCAAACAAACTAGTGTAGGCATCTGGCATCCCATAGTCTGCAGATGGCCTTGACCAGTTTGTTTGATGTGATCAACTGAGTTCAAGTTAGATCTCTAAAAAGACAACAGACAACTCTGGGAGCCAAACCATATACAGCTCTGGAAAAAATTAAAAGACCACTTAACATTGATTTCTGAACTTGGTTTGGTCTCTTAATTTTTTCCAGAGTTGTATTCTGTGGCAGAGATTAGTATTAATTATTGATAGATAGACAATAAATAGTTTAAAGTATGGATGGAAAAAATCTAGTTAAAATAATATATATATATATATATATATATATATATATATATATATATATACACTCACCTAAAGGATTATTAGGAACACCATACTAATACTGTGTTTGACCCCCTTTCGCCTTCAGAACTGCCTTAATTCCACGTGGCATTGATTCAACAAGGTGCTGAAAGCATTCTTTAGAAATGTTGGCCCATATTGATAGGATAGCATCTTGCAGTTGATGGAGATTTGTGGGATGCACATCCAGGGCACGAAGCTCCCGTTCCACCACATCCCAAAGATGCTCTATTGGGTTGAGATCTGCTGACTGTGGGGGCCAGTTTAGTACAGTGAACTCATTGTCATGTTCAAGAAACCAATTTGAAATGATTCGTCCTTTGTGACATGGTGCATTATCCTGCTGGAAGTAGCCATCAGAGGATGGGTACATGGTGGTCATAAAGGGATGGACATGGTCAGAAACAATGCTCAGGTAGGCCGTGGCATTTAAACGATGCCCAATTGGCACTAAGGGGCCTAAAGTGTGCCAAGAAAACATCCCCCACACCATTACACCACCACCACCAGCCCGCACAGTGGTAACAAGGCATGATGGATCCATGTTCTCATTCTGTTTACGCCAAATTCTGACTCTACCATCTGAATGTCTCAACAGAAATCGAGACTCATCAGACCAGGCAACATTTTTCCAGTCTTCAACTGTCCAATTTTGGTGAGCTTGTGCAAATTGTAGCCTCTTTTTCCTATTTGTAGTGGAGATGAGTGGTACCCGGTGGGGTCTTCTGCTGTTGTAGCCCATCCTCCTCAAGGTTGTACGTGTTGTGGCTTCACAGATGCTTTGCTGCATACCTCGGTTGTAACGAGTGGTTATTTCAGTCAAAGTTGCTCTTCTATCAGCTTGAATCAGTCGGCCCATTCTCCTCTGACCTCTAGCATCAACAAGGCATTTTCGCCCACAGGACTGCCGCATACTGGATGTTTTTCCCTTTTCACACCATTCTTTGTAAACCCTAGAAATGGTTGTGCGTGAAAATCCCAGTAACTGAGCAGACTGTGAAATACTCAGACCGGCCCGTCTGGCACCAACAACCATACCACGCTCAAAATTGCTTAAATCACCTTTCTTTCCCATTCAGACATTCAGTTTGGAGTTCAGGAGATTGTCTTGACCAGGACCACACCCCTAAATGCATTGAAGCAACTGCCATGTGATTGGTTGGTTAGATAATTGCATTAATGAGAAATTGAACAGGTGTTCCTAATAATCCTTTAGGTGAGTGTATATATATGTGTGTGTGTGTGTGTGTGTCTAGACTAAATGCTGAGTTTCCAGTAGATTTGGTTAATTGGTGGGTGCCCACAACTTTAATATCTTTGTTGCTGAAGGGCTGGAAATTGCTTTTTCTTATGTGAAAGAGAGAGATGTGTAAGAATATAGGTGTAGGTTAATCTCATTTCCAGTAATTAATAAAGAATGCCCCATCTGTCTTTATCCTCATATCAGACAGCTCATCCATAACTCAGCTGCTCACCTGGTATTCTCTCTGCATTTATTTGCTTAGGCTACTCCACTGCTCCACTTTCTCACTGGATCCCAATCTCAGCTCACATCCAGTTTAAGACCTTGGTTCATGCCTACCTTCTTTATCAGATGGCCCCCAGCTACCTCCACACTCACATCCCTTTTGATACTCCTTCCAGACCACTCCAATCTTCCTGCACCAGACAATTCTCTCATTATGGAATTAATCTAATGTTCACTTGTTGTTCCAGTTTTGTCTCCATTGTCAGCATTAGAAAGTTGATTTGTTTTATACTGAAAAGAGAGAGTTTAAATTACGCTTGGGGAAAAGGGATTAATGAAAGCTCTTTCTTTCTCTATTTAACCCATTTAATCCCAGTTTTTTCTCAGACATGAATATATCTAAACCATATGCCATTAATATCCCTATGAAGTAATCTGTTTTTTTAATATATGGAAAAGTGTGTGAAAGGTAGGATAAGTCATTGTCTCTATCATGAATAGACTGAATGGTAATTTACTCCCATGCCCCATCCATAATTCCTACATACCCCAACCCACTAACTAAAGACAGTAACTGACACACCCCAGCATTGTTACCCTAAAGCTCGATCAACTTAATGACATGCCAAAACCCTGATATTTATAGAATATAGTACAGATTTTATTGATCATATAGTATTATTGCCTACAGGGCTGTGGTTATCTGCATTATACCCCCAATCTTGTGATTTATATTCTAGTCCTGTTAGCCATTTGCCTATGCCTTTATTCTATATACCTGATTTGTCACCTGAACGCTGAATGGAAAACAGAGGAAAATAAAAGCACATTGTTAAAAAAAGCACATATTGTACCATTGTTACTTTATTGTACCATTTATTGTAATAGTAAAACTCTCCCATTTAACACAAATGTCATGGAAAGTAAAAATAAGTAACATGAATGAAGGCTTTGAGGTTTACCTTCCTTCTAAAATAAATAAGGGTGGCATAGTCGTGGGGTTTCATGTATGGGTGTGGGGGGTTTCTCATAGCGCCTTTGTGAGCCCAAAGAGTCCAACAGTACTTTGTAGTCTTAAATCCCCCACATATATTGTTAAATAATAGAAAACCTGGACATCTTAACCAGTGACACTGACTTTTCAGTCCTCATCTACAGCCCATGGTACTTCTCGAAGCACTCAATGTGGGGCTAAGCATTTTTCACATGCATAAGTATGTCTGTTGGTCAGGCGACATCTCTGGAACTGATTCCCTGTGTTCACTGCCCAATGAGAAGTGTTGTCAAGCCTTGTTGCATCTTCTATTGAAGCAGTAGGGAGGATCTTCTTACATGGCCTAGTGTTTTTTCCCCAAATCGCTGTAGGAGACTCTGTACCATCATGTGAGGGAAGGTGAGGAGATCCTTATAATTATCTATGACATCTCTCTAGAAGATCCAGCTGTTGACAAGTGCACTGTTTAGAGACCAAGCAAATATAGGCCACCACCACTTCTTTTATCTGATTGTAATATCGTACCTTCAGACTTGGAGGTCATGGAGGTCAACCCCAACCATGTGCTGGTTATACGAGTAAATACACTTAGGTTGTGGGAATCTGTCATAGGCATGTTTTTCCTTAATCCATCTGTTGACAAATACCTCCACATTTGTTACCATGGTGTTCAGTAACACTTTTAGATGTTAGGATTTCAAAATTGAGAAATGTATGTGCACTTTTTCATTGGATGAACTGGAGACTGCCCATCCTCCCTCATAATAAAACTTGGGTGGTGTGGTCAGGAGTTTGAAAGAAGAGGCACAGTGTCATTTCACCCATTAACACTGTGTTACATATGAACAATTTGTGTTGGAAAAAACAAAAGAGGGATATTTTATTACAGTAGTGCAAAGGTAAAGGCTTCCAAATCACCTCACCTCCTAGAGCAGGGGTGTCATAGATCCAGTCCAGCAAAGTTCTTATTTCTAAAAATACAATAATGGAGATGGCGTGTGTAGTTCCTATTCTGTTCGCAAGGTGCACGTAGGCTGATGTGAGTGTGCTCTATTGAATCAGACAAGAAACATCTCGATCACAAAAAAAAAGAAAAAAAAAGTTGCAATTGCTAGCTAGCCAACGTCAAACTTGTAGATGTTGTCCTCAAAGATCCTTTGCATGTTTGGGACTACATATCTTTGTAAACTGGCATTCTCCATGATGAACCTCAACAAGACCAAACTGCGCTCTTGGCTCACACATAAGGATATGAACAACATAGAAAAACTACTCAGAAACAGATCTCTGATGTTGACGCATTGGATAGTGCCAAGAGATGTAAGATATCAGGAAGCAGCAAGTAAGAAAAAGTGTGAGTAGGCTACATTTCTTTTGGTAATTTTTCTGTGCAAAACAACATGCATTTGAGTTTGATTGCGGGGCATGTAAGCTTCTACACTGTTGTATAGGCTACAATGCATAATATGAATAGGCTACTCTACTGTGAATACTGTGATTTAAAAGAAAATAATTATTGAGTTTCCTACAGTAGCTCAAGGGTTATCATATGGAATAATTATCTGAGTCTGATATGAGACATTGCTGAATGTGATGACTGCAAGAAGTCCATGGTATTATACAATAACAGTCTCTAATAAAAATCAGACGTGCAAAAGTGGTAGGGTGACCATACATCACGGTTTTACCAGGACAGTCAGAGGTTTTAATTAAACGTCCAGATGTCCCGACAGTTCTCTCAAAATCATTTAAATGTCCTGGTTATTGGCTTTCCCTTTCACACACCGGAGACTGAACTCCTCAGCAAATTTGCAGCCAATATGCAACCTATTGTTATCTTTCAAGTTGAAAGCAGTGCCCAAAGGGGGAGGGGTGAATGAATGAACAATCCGTCGCAAGGGAGCAAACTGGAAAGCAAGTCTGCCCTGAAGCAATACCTGCTAAGGGGGTCTCAACTTGAACCAGCTCTGGATGGAGGCTGTGGGGGCCCTAGGGCCCACATCCAGGCTGCCCAGGAGCAAGGACAACAGTCACATTCTATTGGGAACAGTAATACAGAGAGGGTTAGGACCAACAGCATCTACACCCTCATGGACAATAGTTTGTTGCAACAAACAAACAAACAAACTATATACAAAGCGGGGAGCAACAGAAGGCCAGCTCTGGCACTGATTAACAGCCTGGCACAGCTTGGAGCGGGGCCACAAGTTCTACTATTAGTGGATGGGTGATAGTTGGGGGGAGGAAAAGAGAGAAGTATTTTTATTTGTTTTAAAGCCATATTAAAGGCATATTTTATTGATATTTTAGTAAATACATTTATAATTGATTTATTAATATTTTGCTATTGTGAAATTCTATTTATTGTTCACCTTGTAACCCCCTTTTTGCGTAAGTGTGGTAGCCTCAGACTTCCTGCCCTGGGCTCTATATTGTGTGGTCTGTTAAACCTTGTGAAAAGAACATAAACCTCTGCCTGCTGTGCTGGTGTGCCAAAATAAAGTGATCCTGGTGTGGGGAAGTAGTGGGGAGTGCCCCAGCTCAACAACTTGGGGTGGTGCAGTCGCAAAGTGTTGCCATCTTGTGGTTGTGACATACATACATATGTTATTTGTTTTTAAAATATTAGTTTTTCAGGTGTTAGAAAACAATCCTGAACAGTTAGGGATCCCTGATGACCAAACCGGAGATGACCTGAATAGTATTTACTATGTACCAGTTGTTCTTGTTAAAGAGATATTGCTTGATATGTGCTTTGCTTGTTCATAAACTAAATGAGTCCAATAGAAGCAGATGTAAAAACCTATATAATAAAGCTAACTAAAATCACTCTTGTCGATGTGTTGATGACCATTATGGTAGTAAAGCATCTTCAGCCATGTAAAATTTGTGAGATAATGAAATATAAATTTAAATTTAACACTAGCACCGAAAATGTTATGTGTTATGTTCATATGTAAAACTATGAAATGTTATTAAACTGTTTGATTTTCATTTTCGTCACACAGCTGTTTTATAAAGAAGCCTCACATGTTGGTTCTAGTGGTTCTAGTGTTAAAGAGCCCAGCTACCTGGAAATCCTCTATGGGGTTACAATCCAATATATTAATTGTATATATGGTGAAAATATATTGTAGAAATTATCTTACAATATATTTTCAACCTACAAAATAAAGGTCTGTATTACAGACTAAAATATATTTTAAATCTACATACATTATACATTACCTGAAAACCTTGGGCTACATTACATAAAGGAAGACATCTGCTTCATGACATTACACAACATCCTTAGTGTGGAAGAACCACTGGGAATGTTCATTACATCAGTGATTATTATATTTAACTAAAGATGGTGATAGAAAAACATATTACATTAGAGATCTACATTAGTCTAATAGCTGACACACTACGTACTGAAGAAATTGACCTTGAGTTAAGTGTATCTCAACTTTCTTATTAACCTCCTGATTTACACTACCTGCTTGACACATATTCACATATACCAGAAATTACATATTCAAGAAGCCAGTACCTCATCTTAGTAGAATGCTCAATTGTAACAACTGTATTTTTTTCATAACAACAGATCATCATTTCTGAAGTTCTTATCACATAATAATAAAACATAATAATAATTTATTTAAATGTGCAAACCTGTCACGGGTGGTACACAACACTGGTCTGCAAATGTCAACTACGTCACCCCTGTGATCAGTGAGGAAGGGGAACCTCACATCACCTATATTTGGGACCCCTACAGTTTTGTCTCAGATCTCAGGACCTCAGTCATTTAGTCTCTTCTCCAGACAGGGATTTACCTGCTGATTGGATAGTGTAGCTATTGTGTTAAAAAGAAAGCGTGGGTTATTCTTATGAATCAGGATAATACAGAGACAACCCCAGTTATCTTGTCTGTGCTATGTGAGTGAGCACAAGTAATGATGATCATTTGCCTATTTATAAACACTATAAATTGTGCAACAGAACTAAACAATTTGTTAAAGGAAAAATAACTAAAGGAGTAGTAGTAGTAATATTATTATTATTAATAATAATACAGTGCAGTCACGATGGTTCAAACACACAAACTTTTTAACTGCCTCACAGAAACCAATGGCAAAATTGTACACTGCCCTTACAGTTCTCCACAGACCTTCACAGTATGCAGTGTGTTGCATTCAATCGCTAGGGAATCTTTATTAGTTTTACTGACTCTGATTCTCCTCGCAGTGCTTATGCCTTTTATAGTAACAATGAGGCGGAGTCCTTCAATGTGCACTAGAGACAATGGGAAAGGGGTACTTGATCCCAGGTTGATAAAACATAAAAAAAGGCTCCAGAGAACAGCACGCCGGAATGAAAACTAAGCCTGCTGCCCTGACAAAATCAAAATGGTGAGCTACTTGCCTGTCAAAAATTAAAAACAGTCTTTCATAACAGAATTGCATTAAGCAGAGTGAAAATCCAACCCTGTCCCATTAAAAAAATGGAATTATAATCTCTGACATGCATGTGTTCACAATTTTGATTTGGTCTGAGTCAGGTCTTTACTGTATGTCAACAATAGCCAGCTGAAATTAGCTGAGCATTTTTTTAATACTGGAACAACAACAACAACAACAAAAGATTTCTTGAAGATATTGATTTGACTTTGCATTTACAATTATAAAATTGATTGATAGTTAGCCTTGACCTTTATAATTTACTCGGCACAATCACCACAAGCAGAAAAACTGCACCTATAAATTAAACAAAGACTGATTGAAATGCTGTAAATTAAAATTAAAATTAAATATGACATGCATAATGGTCTTCAACTGACCCTCTCTTCCTTATGATTTCCTATGTTCTTGTATGATAAAAATACATAAATAAGACCATGATTAATCCCACTGAAATCCAATCTGCCTTCACACTGCAGAGCTGGACCACAGACTGAATTGTTGAGGGAAGGAAGCATGTTATTTCTCAGTATCCCCTGAACACATAGGCTGTCCCTTCCTATTGCTACTGAGCTAAAAATGAAAATAAATGGCATCTGGCAGCTTCGCCATGGTAATACATCTAGCAGCGAGTGCTAACTTAAACCCACATGTGCCACTCCAGCACTCTCCTTTTGGGCCATCAGAAAACCTGCCAATTGACCAGAACAGACATCCACTCAGGGAAATCAGGTGCACTTACAAAGGAGAGGGATTAGAGGGCGTGGTAGTGGATGGTATTATGTTCTCTGGGACACCTGCTGTTTCACCAAACAGAAACCCACACGCCACAAATCAAAATCAGGTTAAAGCACAGGGGAGCTACATTGGGGGCCTGTTGAGCCTGTGGTAATAGGACAAGCAGTTGTTTCAGGATAAATCCTTAGTATGATTAAAAAAAGCACTTATATGTGATCAGGGCAAATAATTGTATATCATTTCAGACAGGGATTTTTTTCTTGTATATTTGTTATTTTGATATGTGCATATTCTATGCCAGGGATGGGCTGCAGCCCTGAATAATATGATTGTTTATCTCATACACATAATTATATGTGTGATGTTGTTTTGCATATGACAAGGATTGAGTATAGTCTTACTACTATTTATATGGCACCATATGATTAAAGGTTTTGGGACAACAAGCAAATACCAAAAGGCAGCATTTCAGAGCATATAGAACAGTCTTTGCTTGCCTGGAAGAAATACTTTTTAGTGCAGTGACATCGATTTGGAATTTTAGTTTCACTTCAAAGGACAGCTAAATGTTTACTACATTACTTGGTAGAAAATCTGTAAACCGTGCAGTAACAGTTGTCCAAAAGAGATGGAGGCTTGTCCCATTATCTGTAATAGGATTCTTACATAGCACTTGGCAGTAAAAGTTACATTTTAAAAACAAAATAATAAAGAAACAACAAGCATCAGTAACAATGGATCAACTTGGAAGGTTCAGATGGTTTAAACTAAAAATCAGTCATGCTGAGGGTGGTTTAGATGATTTATCGCTTAAGACTGACTGCTAAGCCTAACTGTAAGCATAACGTATAGTTTTCCTAATAGTTTTCCATAATATTAAGTCAACAAATCAAAGCATACATTTTTAAATATATATGATTTGTATATATGAAATATATATATGATTCACTTATAATGTTTCAAGATCTACTTTTTGTGAAGCCTCAAGATCAGTCACTTCTTTGAAAGTCTGGGCAGAGTACTAACTCTGTTGCATTTTGCTTTGTGTTATTGTTTTTGCCATTGAGCCTGGTTTATTTTGGGATGTATAAGTTAATACTAAAGCACCTTGTGTTCTGTTCTCATATACAGTGAGGGAAAAAAGTATTTGATCCCCTGCTGATTTTGAATGTTTGCCCACTGACAAAGAAATGATCAGTCTATAATTTTAATGGTAGGTGTATTTTAACAGTGAGAGACAGAATAACAACAAAAAAATCCAGAAAAACGCATAAATTGTTATAAATTGATTTGCATGTTAATGAGTGAAATAAGTATTTGATCCCCTATCAATCAGCAAGATTTCTGGCTCCCAGGTGTCTTTTATACAGGTAACGAGCTGAGATTAGGAGCACTCTCTTAAAGGGAGTGCTCCTAATCTCAGCTCTTACCTGTATAAAAGACACCTGTCCACAGAAGCAATCAATCAATCAGATTCCAAACTCTCCACCATGGCCAAGACCAAAGAGCTGTCCAAGGATGTCAGGGACAAGATTGTAGACCTACACAAGGCAGGAATGGGGTACAAGACCATCGCCAAGCAGCTCGGTGAGAAGGTGACAACAGTTGGTGCGATTATTCGCAAATGGAAGAAACATAAAATAACTCCCTTGGTCTGGGGCTCCATGCAAGATCTCACCTCGTGGAGTTTCAATGATCATGAGAACGGTGAGGAATCAGCCCAGAACTACACGGGAGGATCTTGTTAATGATCTCAAGGCAGCTGGGACCATAGTCACCAAGAAAACAATTGGTTACACACTACGCCCGCAAGGTCCCCCTGCTCAAGAAAGCACATGTACAGGCCCGTCTGAAGTTTGCCAATGAACATCTGAATGATTCAGAGGAGAATTGGGTGAAAGTGTTGTGGTCAGATGAGACCAAAATCAAGCTCTTTGGCATCAACTCAACTCGCCGTGTTTGGAGGAGGAGGAATGACCCCAAGAGCACCATCCCCACCGTCAAACATGGAGGTGGAAACATTATGCTTTGGGGGTGTTTTTCTGCTAAGGGGACAGGACAACTGCACCACATCAAAGGGACGATGGACGGGGCCATGTACCGTCAAATCTTGGGTGAGAACCTCCTTCCCTCAGCCAGGGCATTGAAAATGGGTCGGTATTCCAGTATGACAATGACCCAAAACACACAGCCAAGGCAACAAAGGAGTGGCTCAAGAAGAAGCACATTAAGGTCCTGGAGTGGCCTAGCCAGTCTCCAGACCTTAATCCCATAGAAAATCTGTGGAGGGAGCTGAAGGTTCGAGTTGCCAAACGTCAGCCTTGAAACCTTAATGACTTGGAGAGGATCTGCAAAGAGGAGTGGGACAAAATCCTGGTGGCCAACTACAAGAAACGTCTGACCTTTGTGATTGCCAACAAGGGTTTTGCCACCAAGTACTAAGTCGAAGGGGTCAAATACTTATTTCCCTCATTAACATGCAAATCAATTTATAACTTTTTTGAAATGCGTTTTTCTGGATTTTTTTGTTGTTATTCTGTCTCTCACTCTTAAAATACACCTACCATTAAAATTATAGACTGATCATTTCTTTGTCAGTGGGCAAACGTACAAAATCACCTGGGGATCAAATACTTTTTTCCCTCACTGTACAGTTAGGTCCATAAATATTTGGACAGTGACACAATTGTCATAATTTTGGCTCTGTACGCCATCACAATGGATTTGAAAGGAAACAATCAAGATGTGCTTTAAGTGTAGACTTTCATCTTTAATTTGAGGGTAGTTACATCCCAATTGGGTGAACAGTGTAGGAATTACACCCATTTTTATATGTGGTCCGCCCAATTTTAGGGGCTCAAAAGTAATTGGACAAACTAACATAATCATGAATTAAATTGTGAGTTTCAATACTTGGTTGCAAATCCTTTGCAGTCAATGACTGCCTGAAGTCTGGAACCCATAGACATCACCAGATGCTGGGTTTCTTCCCTGGTGATGCTCTGCCAGGCCTGTACTGCAGCCATCTATAGTTCCTGCTTGTTCTTGGGGCGTTTTGCCTTCAGTTTTGCATTAGAAATCAAAACAAACCAATCAGAGAGATAACAAAAACATTAGGTGTGGCCAAATCAAATATTTGGTACATTCTTAAAAAGAAAGAATGCTCCGGTGAGCTCAGGAACACCAAAAGGCCCAGAAGACCACAGAAAACAACTGTGGTGGATTACAGAATAATTATTTCCTGGGTGAAGAAAAACCCCTTCACCACAGTTGGCCAGATCAAGAACACCCTCCAGGAGGTAGGCGTATCTGTGTCAAAGTCAACAATCAAGAGAAGACTTCACCAGAGTAAATACAGAGAGTTTACCACAAGATGGAAACAGGAAACAGGAAGACCAGATTAGAGTATGACAAAAAGCATCTAAAGAACCCTGTACAGTTCTGGAACAACATCCTATGGAGAGATGAGACAAAGATCAACTTGTACTAGAATGATGGGAAGAGAAGAGTATGGAGAAGGGAAGGAACTGCTCATGATCCGAAGCATACCTACCTCATCTGTGAAGCATGTTATGTCATGTTATGGTATTTATTGATGGTGTGACTGATGACAAAAAGCAGCAGTATGAATTATGAAGTGTTTAGAGCTATATTATCTGCTCAAATGCTTCAAAACTCATTGGACAGTGCTTCACAGTTGCAGATGGACAATAAACCAAAGCATACTGTGAAAGCAACCCAATACTTTTTTTTAGGCAAACATATTGGAATGTTCTGCAATGGAAAAGTCAATCACCTGACCTGAATTCAGTTGAGCATGCATTTCACTGGCTGAAGGCAAAGCTGTAGGCAAATTTGGATGTAACTACCCTCAAATAAGTTTGGTTCAGTAAGAGTGCCCTTAAACACAAAGAGATAATATATTTTAAATCCAGATATTTAAATTAATATTTATAAAGGGAGTATAATGGGAATATATGAATACCAGGTATATTGTGCAGATTGAGTTCCAACATGTTATATTTGTACAGCCAAGTTTGAAAATCAATGTATAAAGCCAACATGTACTGAATCACTTACTTGACATTCTTTACAAAATTAACATTGATAATTTGCCCTGGTTGTTAGCATGTGACATCACTGGTGTGGAGAGGCAAGTAGAGGATTGTAGATACAATATTTATCTGTCTACACAATTCAGTTTAAGTGCATCCACCACAAAATGTTTAACTTTTCTCAACAATGCTGAAATACTCATGTGGTGGGAGCCTTTGCTATCACCATAGACACTCATGATACTGTAACATGGTATCAGAATTATATCATGAATATTTTTAGTTTGAAGCTTTTTCCTATATAGTAAATTATAAGAGTGTCTACATTTGTGTCTGTATATTTATGTTAGTCCTGTGGGAGTCCTAAAAATATAAGCAAAGCTCCATCGGGAATCCTAAAGGGCAAAATCCTTTCACAGTTAAAGTAAGAAAATGTGGCAGAGCAACAAGTAACAAGTAAGCAACTTAACAGGGGTAGGCAGGATTGCAAGCACGGAGATTTGCAAGACTCTGAGTTCAAGGTACAACAGCTCTACGACGGCTCTACAACAGCTCTATTTATTTTAAACAGAGGGCTTTGCAATACAGAGCATTCACAGAGACAAAAAAAAAATCTTCTTTGAGCCTTATCTACACTTTTTAACTTGGTTTAAACAGATTTTGTAAACTGCTGTACCTCCAATGACCAATTTACCATCAGTAAGCCATGGCAGGAGGGCAGTGAACCTACCCCCCTGTATCAGACAAACCTTAAGAAAAAGATTGACAATGATGATAATCTAGTGATGCATGCAATAAGCTGAACTGAAATGTAGCATGACTATGCTTGATGTGTTATTTGAATTATATTGAATGCTTTTAAAGTGAGCTCTCTGCCTGAAGCAAACATTTGCTTGATTTCTCACCTCACATGAAACCCACTATGAAACCTTTTAAAAAATCATGTCAGATCTTAGTAGCAAGTAGAGGTTATGTTTTTCTGTTACAAAAAGTTAATTACAGAATATTATAGAACAAGAACAGGCATTTTGGCCCATCCCAAGTTGCTTCATTGATGTGATTGTAATACATCTCATGTATTAAATTGTATTATGTATTATGTATTATGTATTAAATTCAGATTCCATAATATAACTTGACAAGTGATTTGAAGTGTTAATTACTTTAAAGTTTTTTCCTATCAGTTCATAATCTTTTTAATGTCTTCATACATGTTGTATGATTGTGTAATGAGGAAGTACCTGTTTTGAAGCGTAGCACTGAATAAAATAAGAAAGAGAGGTCCTAACAAAGGCATAGTTTCTAGTGTTCAGTTTCACCAAAATTAGCTAGTCTATACATACTGGGAACTATTCTTCCATGAGAATAAAATCACTTAAAACAATTATATATTATATATATATATATATATATATTAAGATTCAGATTAGGCATGATTTTGCACACTTGTCATTCTTCGAGGTAATTTATTAGTGCATGCTATAACATATGTAACATAAAACAACATATAGAATCATAAAGCAATTACCATTGCATGGTGTTATATAGTTCCGCCCAATGAGCCAAGTCTTTATAATGCAGAAAAGTACATAATTTTCCAGACTAGTTATTTAATGTAAAATATGAATATAAAAGTAACAAACACTTAAAATTGCTTTTTGAAAGTGGCCTGGGATCACTGGAAAAATGTTGATATAGAGAATGCCTCTGTATCAGAAGAAAAAAAACAACATAAAAGCAGTCAATTTGATTTATTTCTGGGATATTTTCTTTGTTCCTCTGTCTATATATCAATACTACTACTTTTTATTTCATGATGAACAGCAATGGCATTAATTCAATCCCATAACTGAAGGGTATTCACCAGTTTTAATGATGCAGTGCTTCTTAAAGGAATGAAAACCTATACTAATGTATAGTACATTAATGTAATTCAGGCAATTTATTGACGTGTTAATCAGTATTGACCACAGTTCCACATAAAATGAAAGGTATTTGTTTTCAGCAATCAGTCAAGTGTATAGTAGTTGTAATGAACAAGACAATTTTTGCCTTAATTGATTAAGTGTCTGCCCAACTGTGGGACTGTGTAATTCCTAGACAAGAAGGGACTCTAAACGCCGAAGGTGCTGGATTGCCAGATTATGTTGTAGTTAACATTCATATTCATCAAATTCTTCAATCTGTGTCATGTTGATTCTGGGTTGTGCAGACCACATGTACTGCAGACAAACACTACACTCATATGTACATACAGTGCCTTGCGAAAGTATTCACCCCGTTGGCATTTTTCCTATTTTGTTGCATTACAACCTGTAATTTAAATTGATTTTTATTTGGATTTCATGTAATGGACATTGTCCAAATTGGTGAAGTGAAATGAAATGAAAAACATAACATGTTTTTAAGAAAGAATAAAAAGAATAAGAAAATAATAATATATTCTAAAAAATAAAAAATGGAAAAGTGGTGTGTGCATATGTAATCACCCCCTTTGCTATGAAGCCCCTAAATAAGATCTGGTGCAACCAATTACCTTCAGAAGTCACATAATTTGTTAAATAAAGTCCACCTGTGTACAATCTAAGTGTCACATGATCTCAGTATAAATACAGGTGTTCTGAAAGTTGAAGACTGGAAAAATGTTGCCTAGTCTGATGAGTCTCGATTTCTGTTGAGACATTCAGATGGTAGAGTCAGAATTTGGCGTAAACAGAATGAGAACATGGATCCATCATGCCTTGTTACCACTGTGCAGGCTGGTGGTGGTGGTGTAATGGTGTGGGGGATGTTTTCCTGGCACACTTTAGGCCCCTTAGTGCCAATTGGGCATCGTTTAAATGCCACGGCCTACCTGAGCATTGTTTCTGACCATGTCCATCCCTTTATGACCACCATGTACCCATCCTCTGATGGCTACTTCCAGCAGGATAATGCACCATGTCACAAAGGTCGAATCATTTCAAATTGGTTTCTTGAACATAACAATGAGTTCACTGTACTAAACTGGCCCCCACAGTCACCAGATCTCAACCCAATAGAGCATCTTTGGGATGTGGTGGAACGGGAGCTTCGTGCCCTGGATGTGCATCCCACAAATCTCCATCAACTGCAAGATGCTATCCTATCAATATTTGTACCAACATTTCTAAAGAATGCTTTCAGCACCTTGTTGAATCAATGCCACGTAGAATTAAGGCAGTTCTGAAGGCGAAAGGGGGTCAAACACAGTATTAGTATGGTGTTCCTAATAATCCTTTAGGTGAGTGTATGCAGTTAATTATTTTTAGCTTATTTACCTGACTGATTTAAGTAATTACAATACCCATCCACAGTATTTTTGGTTTGTTTGTTTGTTTTTTGCACGCTAACATTGTAACTGTTTCTAGTAATATATACACTTTTTCAATACTACTGGATGGTACATGCTATCACTATTAATCTGGGGGGGGATGTATATGTTCTACATTTTCAAAATATACATCCATCAACTTGTAAGATTGACAATCATTATTTTTCTAAATGTGAAAATATACACACACACAAATCCATACATACAGTATATGTATACAACAAAGCCATTTAAAAAAAAATTCTTACAGGCATTTACAAGCTGTACCATAAAACTACTTTTTCGTTTAATATCTTAAGCTGTATATTTGTACTGTATGATGTTTATGCAAGTACAATTTAATGTCACTACATATATGTCGGGGAAAAATAGAAAATCCAGTCACCTTAAAGTATCTAACTGCAGTTTGTACATTTAACCGGGTAGGGGTGGTACTCGGGAGCTCTGTCCTGTGTACTAATGTGTAATGGGTCCTGTGTCAACTTCCCCTACTTCACTTCATCTGTTGAAGCCTCAGTTCCACGTGCGGTTGTATTTTAATATATTGGTTTGATAAGAGCTAAAGGATTTTTATTTTTGAAACCATCTCACTTATGCAAACGAGTAAATCACGTTCACATACAATGTCAACCTTACAGTGTTTTTTTTAACAATCAGTTTGAGCCTCAAAGTCTCCAATAAATAAAAATAGAATAATAGTCCCCAGCAAAATTAAATGTTAACATGTATAGTTACACGTCTGTAGCTACAGGCGTGGTCCAGCGACATGTTGGATGGGAAACTCCAAAGCAACAACTTATCTACGAATGGCAAACAGTGGCAAATAAGATGTCCTTCCTCTTCTTCGATAAACTCCTCTGCAAAAACACACAGTGACTGGATCCTGGAACATGCCTACAGTCTCCAGCCCCTTCTCCACCAAGATATAAACAGTTTCCTGCTCACAAGAACCACCACTCCCTTTTCATAGTGATCGGATGTGGTCAATAACACTAATTATATATTGTGACAGCCCGCTGTCTGTCACGGCACAGCTGCTGCTGACGTCCGCTGATGAGGTGCTCATGTGCCGCAGCTGTGTTGTCCACTCCCTCGCTAACGGGCTGCGGATTCACGGCTGTGGGCAATGAGCACCGAGGCGATTGTGACGTCAGCGGCAGCTGTGCCCTGTCTATTTAATCTGCAGCTAACCACCGATAATAAGGAGTGAGACTTACAACCCTAACTGCCCGGAGCCACTGTTTTGTGTATTTTACCCCTTGTGTTTGTCGTCTGTGAACCCAATAAACCCCGGACACCAACGGAACCCGCGACTCTCTCCCTCTGTGTCCGGTTTGTACATATATGTTGTTATTTATTTTTTATTTTTTAAACCGCATATTTACAGCTGCAAAAGAGTAATCTACCACAAGAAATGTGTCCATTCGTTTGTGTAGTAGTACATCCCAAGAATGAAATATCCATACCCACATATTTAAGTATAAAATCTTGTAAATAGACTAAGACTTTACTATAATGGTCTGTGCACACAGTGTTCATCAACAAACAACATGAATAAGTAATTACTTTAAATAAACTGTCTGTATTCATGAATATACGTAATTAGTATACTTGACAAGAAAATAAATCATTTTAAAATTCAAAATCGTGATAAATTGTGCAGCTGATGCCTAATCTCCAACCATTCCGCGCATTTCCACTGGAAAAAAAAACAAAACTGGTTCTTGGCCGGCAATATAGATTGGACAGTAAAGAACCTTTCTTAATGAAGTAGAGGAGACATGGAGAAATAGAATATGTATTGTTTATTGTTACTGAAAGTCAGAAATGCAGTTTCTTCTGCCATGGTCAGAAATGTGGCACTGACAGCAGAGATACAGGTGGTAACAATGTTGTGGTGTTTGTTGAAAACAGCCCTGACCCATCTTTGCATGGACTCCACTAGACCTCTGAAGGTGTGCTGTGGTATCTGGCACCAAGACATTAGCAGCAGATCCTTTAAGTCCTGTAAGTTGTGAGGTGGGGCCTCCATGGATCGGACTTTGTCCAGCAAACCCCACAGATGATCGATTGGATTGAGATCTGGGGAATTTGGAGGCCAAGTCAACACCCTGAACTCGTGATTCATCAGACCAGGCCACCTTCTTCCATTGCTCCGTGGTCCAGTTATGGCCCATTGTAGGCGCTTTCGGCAGTGGACAGGGGTCAGCATGGGCACCCTGACTGGTCTGCGGCTATGCAGCCTCATACGCAACAAACTGCGATGCACTGTTTTGTTCTGACACCTTTCTATTAGAACCAGCATTAACTTTTTCAACAATTTGAGCTACAGTAGCTTGTCTGTTGGATCGGACCACACGGGCCAGCCTTCGCTCCCCACGTGCATCAATGAGCCTTGGCTGCCCATGACCCTGTCGTCGGTTCACCGTTTTTCCTTCCTTGGACCACTTTTGATAGGTACTGACCACTGCAGACTGGGAACACCCCACAAGGGCTGCAGTTTTGGAGATGCTCTGACCCAGTCGTGTAGCCATCACAATTTGGCCCTTGTCAAAGTCGCTCAGATCCTTACGCTTGCCCATTTTTCCTGCTTATAACACATCAACTTTGAGGACAAAATGTTCACTTGCTGCCTAATATATCCCACCCCCTGACAGGTGCCATGATAACAAGATTATCAGTGTTATTCACTTCACCTGTCAATAGTCATAATGTTATGGCTGATCGGTGTATATACATATATAAATATACATATATATATGTAATGAAATGCAATATATTATAAGTAAATCTATACATTTCTTAATAGATTTTTTCTAATCTTTTAATTTTGCTAACACCGTATCATCTTAAGCCTAATCATAAAACATATCAACTAAAAACACATGGACGTATGTCCGCGTGGGTTCGAACCCGACTCTGGGAAAATACTTTTTTTAATTTAAAACTTTTTGTTATTCTATTTTAATTATTTTATTTTGCTAACATGTTACCATTCTAAGTCTATTCATAAAACATATAACCTAAAAAAATAATAAGTTTAACCTCTTAAACATTACACCCCCTTATTCTATTTTAATTAAATTAAATTTGCTAACACGTTACCATTCTAAGTCTAAACCAACAGGGTAAGGTAGTTGTGACCAGTTGTCAAGATGACCTTGTGCCCTTATTAAGATGGCTTTCATCCTAACAAAATGGCTACCCCCTTACCAAGATGGCTGACTGGCGAGGGTCAAAGCGTAACCCTGGGGGAGGCTGGGAAGGAGAGAGTTCTGGTTCAAGGGGCAACCTTAGGAGAGGTTCCGGTTCAAGGGGCAACTGGAAGGTAAGGTGGGACTTCCGGTCTGTAGGCACGCGGGCGGGACTTACCCTTGCAATAAAAGTGGTACTCTACTACTATTACCCCACTAATGCACATCAAATATCCCCTGAACAAGGCCCTAAATATGGCTTCTTTCTTTTTTGGACAAATAGCAAGTGTTGTCATCCACAGGAAAGTCAAGCAATTCCTGGAACTCTGAGAGATGTTTATGCTGTTGACGATCTGTGAGGGTTGGGCCAACACAACCTGCAGAATCTGTCCACACATTTGCTCGCTTCTTGAAAAGCTTGGTATGACCTATGGCCCCATGCGATGCAGAATTCCACAGCCGGCTCGAAGGAAGCCATGCTTTCGGTTTGATGTTGGTTTTTGGACAAGCTCCCAAATTGCCATTGCAATTGCGTAAGGCCAAACTGGCGGAACAGAAAAAGAAAATCCCCAAAATTCAAATTTGTTTGAAGAACTCGCATTGCCAAAACATTTCATATCCATGTGACTCTTTTTACCCTGAGCCCAGTTTTCTAAACTGGGCAGATATCAGTCTGGAACAATCATTAAGCCAACACATTTGCTGAAGCATGTCTGAAGCCTGGTTAGCGCTACCTGTGACACGTTCATCCGGTAATTCACGACCAATCCACACATGCTATTCCATCTTTCTATAACCAACCCCATAGCCACAATCCATCTTGCAAAGATGGACAGAACCAATCCTGTGGCCGTATTCCATCTTTCCAAAGATGGACAGAACCAATCCCTTGGCCACATTCCATCTTTCCAAAGATGCATAGAACCAATCACAAGCTTGATATGTGCCATGGGTGTGTCTCTCAGCAGCAGCGCTCCGTCACTCCAGCGAACAGAATTCTATGTGACAGCAGCAAGTAATGCATCCTATATCTGAATTATATTAACCTCATGGCCTTGGAGAAAATATTAATTCCTTTTCTATATTGTGTAACATTATACCAAAGTGTCATGACAAGTGTCGTGATTAAAGCTAGACTCACTAGCATGATTTTTTAAATCACAACCGATATTTAAAGTGGTGGGCTGCTCGCACTTAACGACATGCAGGATTTCACTGAATTTAGGTATTTTGCATCATGATGCCCCAAAACAACTATTGTTATTTGAAGTATTTTAATAAATACTTATGAAAATCAAAATCAAATACTCTAAATAATGTAACTTTTTTCATTGATGTGCTCGACTCTCATTGGCTGCTACCGGTCTCCATTCTTATAATGATCTCTAACCCAAGTCGAGTCTTTAATATGAATCCTGTTTGAGATGCTCTTAGCCCCGACCCTGCTGGATTTTGTCCCAATCGAACTCTCAATTACTTAATTGAATCTTAATTGAATTAACAATCTGCTTAGACTTTACTTTTCAATTTGTGTAAAAAAATAGTTGGTCCTTTACTAAGTTCATTACACAATTCTATACTTAACTTAAAACCCCTACTGTTCAAAATAATGAAAATGGTCTGATTAAGAAATTATTGATGGTTACTTCAATTAAGGTTTAATTTAGCAATTGAGAGCTTATCATTTGGCTACTATGGCTACAGCATTTCAGGGAGTAATGACAGATGCTTTTAGCTCACATTAGTTACTGTGTCGTCTCTTGTTATTAGCCCACTACTGGCCACTGCTGTGTGTAAATGAGTGAAATCACTCAAACTGATATTTATTGTGACTGTCTGATTTATTTCATTGAATCGAGTGGTTTAGATCATGTCCAAACCAAAACAGCACAAGGCCATGGGGGACGGGGATTGGATGTCCCACCTACGGCAATTTGCTAGCAAGGGGGTTTGGCCTGCCAATGCAGGCAACAGACCTGCTCCGTGCCAGAAGAAATGGTTTGAGATCAGAGGGTATTTATTGACAAGAGATAATGGGAAACCTGGTATAAAGCCATGTAACATAATCTAAATGTTTCTTCTTAATGGACAAATGATTGTTACAGATAGAGAAATGCCCAATGCAGGTCTGTGGACAGGCAACTCTATTTGGTGGCCCACAGAGTTGCTGGTGTGGATTCCATCCTAAAAAGGTAATCTTATCCAGGCTTTCCGAAATTAAACCATGTTGCTGTTGCTGGGACATTTTGATTCTGTTTCATTAAACAGGCTACCAGTGGACCTCCTTGCTTCCACATCTGCCCCTATCCCTGCCTGTACCTCTGCCCCAGCTCCTGCCTCAGCTCCTGCCCCAGCTCCTGCACCAGCTCCTGCCCCAGCTCCTAAGGGGCCTTCACTGACCATGTCAATGGTAATAGATTGTTCAGCTTGGCATATAGGTTACTGATGACTGTCTCTAAATGGTGGTGATGCAAACAGCATCAGGGTTTGAGTTACAGACAGAAAGTGGCCAAGTGTGTGCATCAATGGTATGTATTCAAATGTGTTTCCAAAGTAAGATAACAAAAGTGTGTATGATTTTAAATGTATATTATTTTGTGCTACCTGTAGAACCCGTCTCTGAAATAACTGGAAAAGTCATTGAGATAAAGCTAATAGAACTTTAATCAAACCGGCTTGGAAGCACCACGTCAGGGAATTCCTTCAGTATGAACTTAATGTTTACAAACATGAGTTTGATCTGCAACCTGAGCACCAGGCAGGCAAGATACTGTGCGGGTCTCTTTATCACTAGAACACACTGTGTGATCTAAGCCTCTAAGAATCGAGTCTCCTACTATAACTACCTCCCTGTTCTGGGAGGGGGAGTGGGCACCATTATGCTCTGGTGCTAAACTGCCCTCACATTACCCTCTGAGCTGTCACTGTCCAACTCAGTGTCCAGCAGTTGGAACCTGTTGGGCATTTCTAGCTCTGGGTTGACTCGTCGAATATTTGTCATGCTCATCCATAGTAAATAATCAGACCAGTTAATTACATTAAAGTTATAATATGTCCTAACTAAAACTGGCTTTATTATATCTGGACAATAAAACTGTCTAAAACACTAATAAATGAAAATAAATAAAAACAACAGCACCTAAAACCTATACTAAAACAACTAATAAAAAAGATTCACTGTTGTTAAAACAATGTTTGCCAAACGTCAGCCTCGAAACCTTAATGACTTGGAGAGGATCTGCAAAGAGGAGTGGGACAAAATCCCTCCTGAGATGTGTGCAAACCTGGTGGCCAACTACAAGAAACGTCTGACCTCTGTGATTGCCAACACGGGTTTTGCCACCAAGTCGAAGGGGTCAAATACTTATTTCCCTCATTAACATGCAAATCAATTTAAAACTTTTTTGAAATGCGTTTTTCTGGATTTTTTTGTTGTTATTCTGTCTCTCACTGTTAAAATACACCTACCATTAAATTTATAGACTGATTATTTCTTTGTTAGTGGGCAAACATACAAAATCAGCAGGGGATTAAATACTTTTTTCCCTCACTGTATATATATATATATATATACACATATATAATACTGTAGACAAAACCTGCCTCATTTTGTCATGAGGGACTTGATGGGAATCTGACTGCAGTCCACAGCACCAGTGATGTTAGGGAACTATGCATACTAATGTTGCCTACTTAATAAAAATGATAATGATGGGATTACCTATTCATTAAATTGGATTTAACCTATAGCAGCAACTGATGATATTTCCAACTGAGTATAGGAATGAGACATTTGCAATCAGTGCAGCCCTATGCATATAGTCTGTGCTACTGTCAAAGCACGGCTGCACCGGGGAGGTATGGGCTATGTATGACTCAAGTAGATTTATTAGGTTAATTATACCTTGCCAACAAAATCTATAGTGCTCAAATAGAATCTGAATGATGGAAAGGATCTTGGTGATCTCTCAGTATTTGTTCCCTATGCAAAGCTGATCTAATTAAAATTGCTTTATGATCTATGGGATCTGAAAAGAAGGGTGCTGCCATTTTATAGGGGTGTGTCTTTCATTGGGTAGAAGTATTAATTTCTATGCACAGACCTGGAGCAGGTTTAACTTTAAGGATGTGTTGCTTTGATTACTTACTTTACTGGACTTTAAATTTGATTCGAGGAACAGAAAAATATAGACTTCTGTCAAGTTATCCTGAGAGTTAGCCAGCAACAAGGAATAGGGCACGGGTTTCAATTCCTGGGATCCATTTTAAGTCCAATACATAGCCGTTGCCATACTCTAAGCCAGCATATAGTGTTGTGGTTGCAAGAACAAGAAAACGTACAAGAAAATCAATACAGAAAGCAGAAATATGTATAAGAGCAAACAACCAAGTTTATAATAAATCATAGCAGTGAAAAATAAGAAAATACAAGCAGTAAATAAAACAATTAATAACTAAATGACCCCTTGGTCACCTCCCGTGACACATCTTGGCAAAGCAAAGGACCCAGACTGTAATACTGTATAATTATTTATCTTCCCTAGACAACACTGGCCCATAACGATGTATTAAATACTGTACAAAGTCTTGCTATATTATCTCCAACTCAACTGCCTAAATCCTCAAACATGGCTTTAAATTAAATCAAGAAAGAGAGGTGGGCAGGGGTGGTGGAGGGGCTATTTCAAGTAACACTAGCATGTTTCTCTCATCTATTCAGTACTTAAATATATGCCACAAATTAAAATCAGTGCTTTGTGATTTATTCATTTTTTTACACATTATCTGTGTGCGTTTGTGTGTGTATATAAATATATACATACATACATACATACATGTATACTTGGATCTAAAATAGAATAAAACCCCTGCCATATTTAAAGCCCCATATCCATATAACTTTCTTAGTCTAATAGAATGGATTTTTTTCTTCCTTTGTAGTCATCAAGCACTGAAGATCAAAGGCAAGAACTGCAAGCTCCCAGGCTTAAATTAGATTAATGCATTTTTGAAAGAAGAGAATATCACTTGGATGAAATCTGTAGGTCAAAGTCACTCTTCCATGTACAAAATGCCTGCACCACATGCCCCAGATTAACTCCTTATTCTCCAGAATAAGGTATTTCTCCAGGTCAAGTTTCTGCATATCAGCACAAACTTACAACTCAAGTGTACAGTTCTGGTAGCATTGCACAATGCAATATATCACGGGAGGTGACAAACTGAATTTTTCATTAATCGTTTTTTTCCCACTTATTTAGAATATTGTTATTGTATTCAGTAGATTATTTATATTCTTTCCACTATTCACTTTCTAAATTATTTTCTTGCATGTTATGTTATTGAGAATTTATGGGTATTGTTTGCTTAAATTACTCACTTTTGCATTATGGTTTGCTGTGTGTGTTTTATCACTGAATTCAATTACAGAGACACACCTGTTCAGCTGTCCACACCACATGTTTTTGTTCAGTTAGACATTGAAAACTCCAAGGAGTGTAGTGGAAGTTATGAAATAACAAAAGATTTTGGGACTTTTTTGAAATAAAAATGTCCTTCACTTGATGCTCCCAGAAGACAGCAAGAAACCACACAGACATTGCTAAGAAAAACAGACTTTATTATATGATGAAGCAAATAGACTTGAACATAGTGCTTTCTTGTTTGTTGCCATTAAGTTTTTGTGTTTTGTCTGTCTGAGGTCTGATTGGTCTTTAGTCAAGTTGATCAAATCAAAAATGTGGGACCAGTGACTCTGTGACTGATATGTGACTGTATTCATAAAGCGTCTGAGAGTGAGAAATAGGTCCTAAGTATGTGAAATATCCCCAGCACAGGGAACACACGCACGCACGCACACAGTATTATGTAAACTGTAGTGTTTTAATGTTCAGCTAATAAAAGCATGATGCTCTTCATTAATGTGAAATCAGTCCTCTTATTTCAGTGTTAACATTGGCCATCTGGGTTTACAGTTTGCAAACACTTTTCTATTGCCTATTCACTTTAGTTGTTGTTTCTATTATTGAATTAAATTCAATGCAAGCTTTATTGGCATGACATTTGCATACAAATATTGCCAAAGCATGTGAAAGCATAGAGGTGAAATCAGTGAGTCAGTGAGGTGTCAATTGGTGGCCAGAAGTCGTAACCGCAGAAAAGGGCATGCACAACCCTTAGAGACATCCCAAGATCTAGAAATGCCCAACAGGTTCCAACTGCTGGACACCCATTTGGACAGTGATGGCTCAGAGGGTGATGGGAGGGCAGTTGAGTACCAGAGCACCATGGTGTCCAATCCCTCCCAGAACAGGGCAGTAGTTATAGTAGGAGACTTGATTCTTAGAGATGTAGATCATACAGTGTGTTCTAGTGATAAGGAGACCCGCATGGTATCTTGCCTACCTGGTGCTCAGGTTGCAGATCTCCCTAAACTAGTAGACGGGCTACTGGCCAAAGCCAGGGGGGAATCCACTGGTCATGGGCCACATTGGAACCAATGACATAGGAAAAGGTAGGTCAGATGTTCTGCAAGACAAATTTAAAGAGTTAGGAAAGAAATTAAAGAGCACATGCATGGCCAGGGAGACAGGCAGAGATTAGAAAGTTTAACACGTTTATGGAGCATTGGTCTTTCTTCTGGGATAGATGAGACCTGTACAAACCGGACAGTCTACATCTAAACAGAAGGGTGTCTTAATGCATTAGGAGAGCGTATGTGCAGAGTAATTGACAATCTTTTAAACTAGGGACCAGGGGGGCAGGGAGCTCTGACAATGGGAGATGTTCCACTAAGGAAAGAAAACAAAGGGAAAGTAGGAAAGTCCTGAAATATTTCTACCTCAGTGCCAGGAGTATAAGGAACAAGATGTTAGACCTAGAAGCCACAGTGCTGGTGTGTGACTATGATGTTGTAGGAGTGATGGAAACGTGGCTTTCAGAAAATTATGGGGATGAATATAAGTTGAAAGGATACACACAGTTTAGGAGAGATAATGGAATGGCATAATGGAAGAAGTGGTGGGGTAGCATTATATGTCAGAAATGACATTGAGGCATAATAACTCAAATTAGATCCTAGTAACAAAGCAGAATCTTTGTGAGTTAAACTTTTGAATAAAAGATCTGGAGGATTAGTGGTAGGAGTGTGTTACAGACCACCTAAATCAGATATTCTGAAAGATGCTGCATTGTACAATGTAATCAGGACTGCATGTAGCAAGGATGTGGCTGTTATAATGGGGGACTTCAATTTCCCATACATAGACTCGGAAAGCTCAGTTGGGAATACAGAAGCAGAAATAGTAATGGTTGAGATAGTAAATGACTGCTTTCTAACGAAATGTGTCAGCTCACAAAGATCTTTTTAAAGTTCTGCATAAAGTTGAAACTTGTTGAATAATCAGGTAATTAGACCTTAATTAACCCAATTGGCAATTAGATGTTATATCAAAAACAAAACAAATATAATTAATTAACAAAACAATTCTAATGAATACCAATCATTTAATTACAATAATAAACAAGTAATTATAAATAATGTGACAAATGAAATTGAAAAACAATGAAAGTAATTACCAATTAAGTAATGCAGGAGACAAAACAAATCAATTGAACAACTGACCATGACAAAAGCAATCACTAGTTATGATAATGGTTAAGCAATTACAATTATATGGAGATTGTTAACAGACAGAAACATAGATTACACTAGAACCAAAAGTTAGATTAGAAACAAATCAGAATGAAATAGGTGCAATTAATGTGAGTTTATTTCTGATGTAAAAAGTGATTTGGTATAGGGACTGTCCTTTTTGCTTCTATATCAACAAGTAGGTCTTGTTCGGGATGTGAAATTAGCCTACAGGACCTACACTTGTAGTTCTATACCAGGGATTCCCAAAGTGCGGCCCAGGGGCCAAATGTGACCATTGAGGATGTTTGGTGCGGCCCCCAATGCCAACCTTCAACCACCCCTTTCTGATCCTTTACTATATTTGTACAGTTTCTGTACATTTTCTGTTACAAATTGCACATGTAATTTGGGGGAAAATAATACAACAATTATAGTTCATAAAAAGGTATGACATATTTCATTTTCATCGGTGGCTCATTTTCTACTGCCCCCCCCCCCCATCACATGAGTAGAATGGGGGGCTCCATAGGCGTTCCCAGATATTTTATGGCATGTGACGTCACTTATTATTATTATTCCTACGTCATATCCGGACGGAAGTGTACACCCATATCGCCCTAATCCCCCACAATGACCCTCCTCTCCTTCTCTCCTTCTCTCACCCCTAGCCCCCCTCCCTCCACAAACGCAGCTTAGTTCTGCAGGCCTTTGTTCTTGCCGGAGAGTGTGAATGTTTCAGGTACTGTGGGTTGTGACCCCCCCAAAATAAAAAAAGATAGTTTTAAGTTAGAATAGCTCAATTGTTTAAGTAATAGTTCTCTCTCTCTCTCTCTCTCTCTCTCTCTCTCTCTCTCTAATATATATATATATATATATATATATATATATATATATTGTAATGAGTTCATTCTTTTTTTAGTTAAAAACCTTGTAGTAAAGGCCTTCTAACTGTCTTAAAAGTTCATAAGATTTAAACTTAAGATATTGTTCAATTTCTTAGCAGTCCCTTATCCTGGCTTACAAATGTTACAATATATCACATTATTTTCTTACGTTCTTAATCTTTAGACCTCATTAAATTACTCTAAGTGAAAGGTTTTTTTTTATTAATTTTAGCTCTCTCTCACACTCTCCCTCTCTCTCACACGAAATGCATAATGTGAAGTCTGAGTTTAAAATTAACGCTTGGGGTTGAGGTCTGTGTGATGTCCCTCAATGTGACGTGGCTCACAACGAGGGGGGGCTTTATGCTAATAGCCCCCTGGAGACAGATAGGGGTCTGACCGCTTGGTGAAATCAAAATAGTCGAATCCTTTTAACAGGTATAATTTTTCAAACGTGTATCAAAAGTCCAAATAACTATTTTGTTTGATCTAAACGCTTTCTGATTAGTGGCTACACATTTTGATACCAAACACACCTGTGTCCCATCAATAACCTGGGCTGTACCAGGAAGTCATTTTAAAACAGCCTGAGGCTTAGATAAAGCCGTTGTTGAAATAATGATTTTAAAATGCTGAACATCCTAGGCTCTGTCTTTAGACTTAAAAGCTAAAACAGGTTCCCTAAAACAGTGAACAGAAATAAAACTGTTAGCTAGAAGTCTGGTGTATATAGTTTTATAGTCAATTTCTTTGAGCTAGGGGTTATTGCTAGATCATATAAACTGTTGAAATAGTCGTGGATCGGGCATCTATAGGTCTATCTGTTTTATTTAATTAATTTTAAAAGTTTTTTCCTTTTTTTGTTGACCTAAAGGTTTTTACTAATGGTCGCTACCGGGCACCGAGCCAGGGAGGTGCCAGCTTGGCGCTCATTTTAATTATGCCGCTGAGAGAGCTGATTGGTTGTGGGGTGTGTTTAACAAGGCGACTGAAAGTCTGGGGGTGTCCCAGAAAAATGACCACCACCGCAGAATAATAGGCATAGATATGTGGTTAGGGCGCCGTCTTGATGCATCATCCACACCTCCCGAGTGAAGTGAAGAGAAGACCTCTGTTACTAAAGAGCTACAATGGCCGGACTTCGACTTGAACGAATTTTCCGGTAAGTCTTCAGATTCCTTTCATTGTTGCGGCATGCATTATACTCATGTTTTGTAAATAAGGCTATAACATCTGTTTTAAGAATGGTAACTTTATTTTACAGACAGTCAACAATCTTTAATACCCAACGCGGAGGCAATAATTTGGAATGGCTCTGTGATTAACAAATGTATGCTTTAATTGTTTGTATAGGCGCGCGTGTGTACGCGGGTGCATTGCTGTGCGTTGCTGTGCGTTGCTGTGTTTGTGCTTTAAGGTAGCTGTTTATATATATATATACATATATATACACTCACCTAAAGGATTATTAGGAACACCTGTTCAATTTCTCATTAATGCAATTATCTAACCAACCAATCACATGGCAGTTGCTTCAATGCATTTAGGGGTGTGGTCCTGGTCAAGACAATCTCCTGAACTCCAAACTGAATGTCTGAATGGGAAAGAAAGGTGATTTAAGCAATTTTGAGCGTGGCATGGTTGTTGGTGCCAGACGGGCCGGTCTGAGTATTTCACAATCTGCTCAGTTACTGGGATTTTCACGCACAACCATTTCTAGGGTTTACAAAGAATGGTGTGAAAAGGGAAAAACATCCAGTATGCGGCAGTCCTGTGGGCGAAAATGCCTTGTTGATGCTAGAGGTCAGAGGAGAATGGGCCGACTGATTCAAGCTGATAGAAGAGCAACTTTGACTGAAATAACCACTCGTTACAACCGAGGTATGCAGCAAAGCATTTGTGAAGCCACAACACGTACAACCTTGAGGCGGATGGGCTACAACAGCAGAAGACCCCACCGGGTACCACTAATCTCCACTACAAATAGGAAAAAGAGGCTACAATTTGCACAAGCTCACCAAAATTGGACAGTTGAAGACTGGAAAAATGTTGCCTGGTCTGATGAGTCTCGATTTCTGTTGAGACATTCAGATGGTAGAGTCAGAATTTGGCGTAAACAGAATGAGAACATGGATCCATCATGCCTTGTTACCACTGTGCAGGCTGGTGGTGGTGGTGTAATGGTGTGGGGGATGTTTTCTTGGCACACTTTAGGCCCCTTAGTGCCAATTGGGCATCGTTTAAATGCCACGGCCTACCTGAGCATTGTTTCTGACCATGTCCATCCCTTTATGACCACCATGTACCCATCCTCTGATGGCTACTTCCAGCAGGATAATGCACCATGTCACAAAGGTCGAATCATTTCAAATTGGTTTCTTGAACATGACAATGAGTTCACTGTACTAAACTGGCCCCCACAGTCACCAGATCTCAACCCAATAGAGCATCTTTGGGATGTGGTGGAACGGGAGCTTCGTGCCCTGGATGTGCATCCCACAAATCTCCATCAACTGCAAGATGCTATCCTATCAATATGGGCCAACATTTCTAAAGAATGCTTTCAGCACCTTGTTGAATCAATGCCATGTAGAATTAAGGCAGTTCTGAAGGCGAAAGGGGGTCAAACACAGTATTAGTATGGTGTTCCTAATAATCCTTTAGGTGAGTGTATATATATATATATATATATATATATATATACAGTGAGGGGAAAAAAGTATTTGATCCCCTGCTGATTTTGTACGTTTGCCCACTGACAAAGAAATGATCAGTCTATAATTTTAATAGTAGGTGTATTTTAACAGTGAGAGACAGAATAACAACAAAAAAATCCAGAAAAACGCAATTCAAAAAAGTTATAAATTGATTTGCATGTTAATGAGGGAAATAAGTATTTGATCCCCTATCAATCAGCAAGATTTCTGGCTCCCAGGTGTCTTTTATACAGGTAACGAGCTGAGATTAGGAGCACTCTCTTAAAGGGAGTGCTCCTAATCTCAGCTCGTTACCTGTATAAAAGACACCTGTCCACAGAAGCAATCAATCAATCAGATTCCAAACTCTCCACCATGGCCAAGACCAAAGAGCTGTCCAAGGATGTCAGGGACAAGATTGTAGACCTGCACAAGGAATGGGGTACAAGACCATCGCCTAGCAGCTTGGTGAGAAAGTGACAACAGTTGGTGCGATTATTCGCAAATGGAAGAAACACAAAATAACTGTCAGTCTCCTTCGGTCTGGGGCTCCATGCAAGATCTCACCTCGTGGAGTGTCAATGATCATGAGAACGGTGAGGAATCAGCCCAGAACTACACGGGAGGATCTTGTTAATGGTCTCAAGGCAGCTGGGACCATAGTCACCAAGAAAACAATTGGTAACACACTACACCGTGAAGGACTGAAATCCTGCAGCGCCCGCAAGGTCCCCCTGCTCAAGATGTACAGGCCCATCTGAAGTTTGCCAATGAACATCTGTATGATTCAGAGGAGAACTGGGTGAAAGTGTTGTGGTCAGATGAGACCAAAATAGAGCTCTTTGGCATCAACTCATCTCGCCGTGTTTGGAGGAGGAGGAATGCTGCCTATGACGCCAAGAACACCATCCCCACTGTCAATAATGGAGATGGAAACATTATGCTTTGGGGGTGCTTTTCTGCTAAGGGGACAGGACAACTGCACCGCATCAAAGGGACGATGGACTTGGGTGAGAACCTCCTTCCCTCAGCCAGGGCATTGAAAATGGGTCGTGGATGGGTATTCCAGCATGACAATGACCCAAAACACACAGCCAAGGCAACAAAGGAGTGGCTCAAGAAGAAGCACATTAAGGTCCTGGAGTAGCCTAGCCAGTCTCCAGACCTTAATCCCATAGAAAATCTGTGGAGGGAGCTGAAGGTTCGAGTTGCCAAACGTCAGCCTCGAAACCTTAATGACTTGAAGAGGATCTGCAAAGAGGAGTGGGACAAAATCCCTCCTGAGATGTGTGCAAACCTGGTGGCTAACTACAAGAAACGTCTGACCTCTTTGATTGCCAACAAGGGTTTTGCCACCAAGTACTAAGTCGAAGGGGTCAGATACTTATTTCCCTCATTAACATGCAAATCAATGTATAACTTTTTTGAAATGTGTTTTTCTGGATTTTTTTGTTGTTATTCTGTCTCTCACTGTTAAAATACACCTACCATTAAAATTATAGACTGATCATTTCTTTGTCAGTGGGAAAACATACAAAATCAGCAGGGGATCAAATACTTTTTTCCCTCACTGTATATGTATATATATATATATATAGTGTGTGTTAATGTTTTATGATTTAATTACACAGAGGCTGCCAAAAGGATCGCTGTTATCGAGGAACTGAGAGAAGCTACTGTGCCTATACGAGAGATCTGCAGACCACGTAAGAACTAATTTATCTTACATCACATTATCGGTACTTATTTGTCCCCATTTATACAGCGGGGTCTTTCATTGGTGTAATCTATATGGACTACATTGCTCGAGGAAACAGCTGTAATTTTAAAAACGTATTAATTTTTAACAGCTTTAAAAAACATGGTCCTAGACAACAAGAGACCATCCACTTCCAGAACGTGTTTTGTTTTACCATCAAGAGCAAGCGACTTTGAAGAGGCTGAAAAACATAAGAAAAGACTATTCGCTGAGGGTAAGTAATGTCTTTCAAACTTTAAGTATTAAAAGGGGTTTGTTTGTTTGTACCACTGAGGGTTGATGGGTATTTTTTTGGGGGGGTGGGAGGGGGTGTGAGTCTGTTTTGTGGAATGCTGGGGGGGTGGGAGAGTCTTGTAGAAGGCATGCTGGGACATGTAGCATGGCATTGTTTAGAAATGTTTGTTTGAACACTCAGTTGGTTATGAAGTTAAGCTTACTGTCAGAGATGTTTTAGTAAGTTGTTTGTAATATCTACCATTATTTTGGTAGTTTAAGATGTATAGAGATGTTTGGGTTTGTAATTTAAAGTGTTTGGAATGTTTGTAAAGGACTACATGTGTTCATTTTTTTTTTATTTGTATTATTATTATTTTTTTAGAAAGCTCCGGGGTAAGATGCCATTTAAACTTGGAAGGTTCGTTTAAAAGCAAAATGTTGTTAGTGGTCTATAAGCCTGTGTTATGATAATATTAATATTACAATATTAGAATCGTTTTTTATGACCTTATTTACGGTTTGTATAAGTCATAAGTTTTATATAGCGATCTGTATTTTATTACGTGGTTAAGTCTTTAAGTTTATTGTTTGTAATTAATAGCAGCAATGTGTTTTGTGTGTTCCTAAGGCTAATTTTCAAAGGTCTAAAATGACCCTAGCATACCTCCGTGAAGTTGACACCCCATATAATTAAATAATCACCAAAACTATTCCATTAATTTGTGCTGTGCTTGTGCTGATTTGTGCCGCAAAAATGAATGTTTGTGCTAGTTTGGTGTTTGAGATATTAAGCATTCTTTTTTGGGCTGTGTGACGTCACTCTCCACCCCATCTCGCTCAAATCGCTCCAAACCGGTGTCATTCGTTTGTGCTCGATTTGTGCTGGTTTGTGCCATTAAAATTAACACTATCTATTTCCATTCCTTAGAAATAACAAATATGATTTGGGGCTCTGACGTCACTCTCCACCCCATTTTGTCTGAATCGCTCCAAACCAGTGTCATTCGTAATCTAAGTAATTCCCTTTTACATAGAAATAACAAAATTATCTCCCGGATCTGTGACGTCAGTCATGCATTTACCCCATCTTGTCCAATGCACTCATTTTCTGACTCGTTCGTTTGTGCTCTCGGTGCAGGTTTCTTACCGTTGATGTCATTATTTTTTTCTTTTAATATTGACAGTTTGATCATTGGCAGTAACTTCAAGCCTCAAATCCAAATCACATCCCAGCAGGCACTCAACGTCATTTCCACGTTGTTTCGAGGTTGAAATCTAGTTGCGATGTGGATCAACAAGAATACAACTACTATTCAACGTGGATTGGACAACGATTCATCAACGTCGAAATATATGTTGCTTTCAGGTTGAATAGACGTCGTGACAGTCAAAACAATCAAACAGACCCCCAGATAACAAACACAATATCCTCTCAAACAAATGTATTTCCTCAGACAGTACTTTTTTCATGTGTGTATTTTGAGTGACACGGTATAAAATGCGCAAAATTCCACTTAATAAATAAAACATATATATATATATATATATATATATATATATATATATATATATTGTGGCAGTGTGAGAGGCAAGGCTGGGGTCAGGGCGGGTCTTTCAGTGGAGGAGACTACAAAACCTCTCCTCCAAGACTCCAAACCCCAGAAGCCATCAGGGCTCCTGATGGCCATAGCCCCGCCCACCACTTCCCCTATAAAAGGAAGCAGGAAGCGAACCAGTGTGTGCATGCTTGACTGGGGGTAGCAAGGTGCACAGGAGGGTGAGAAGACGACGGAGAGAGAAGAGAGCGAGAGAGTGGAAGAGCAGGAGAAAGAAGGGAGAAGTTCACAGTTGATGGATTCACTGGCTTACTACCCTTTTTCTGGACCTGGACCATTCTCCCTCTTAAACCCCGGACTGTCTGACAACCTCCCACTGGTAACGAACTTTGATTACGGACTGTGACTACGAACCTGCCTTATCCCGTCGTACTTCTGTCTGCCCGGTGTTTGGCTCTGCCGACCCGGGCATCTACTGTTATTATTGTTGGTAGTTTTTGGTTTGTAGTTAGGGACCATTTATGTTTAGTTAGTGCTCAAACAGAGCAAGGTTTTGTTTTGTCAGTTTTGCCATTGAGGGGAGCGAGCCTGTTTTGTACCCTCTGCCTGCCTCCCTACTGTGTGTTTCAAGACCAGACCCCGCCTACATACAAGCCCTTTCTTGTGACAGGCCCCCAACCCTGTTACAAAATATATATATACAGCAGACATATATATCCGTTAATATACATACATAAATACACATACATGTATATGTATATATGTGTGTGTGTGTGTGTGTGTGTATATATAATGTTACTGTATGACAAACCGCTTAGCCGCTGAATCAGAGTCGGAAAGGGTCAAGTAATCAGTCAATGAGATGAAAGCGGGAAAGACTATAAACTTGAACACAGCCTGGGATGAACCTCCATTTTAACTGAAGTATGGAGGAAGGGTTTGTAGAACCGTCTCGGAAATAAGTGGAGAAGTCGTGGAGATAAAGCAAATAGAACTTTAATCAAACCGGCTCAGAAGCGCCACGTCAGGAATAATTCCTTCAGTGAGGACTTCATGTTTACAAACATGAGTACAACTTTATAGGAAAATGACGAAACATCTTATTTCCGTTCATCCAATCAGAAGATACAGGTCCGGGTCTATTTACGATCTGAAGGGGTAATGGATCCAAAAAGCAGATGTCTGTCTTTGATGTGCACTAGGAAGATGCGATCCCACGGTCGTCATTTACCTAGTGTCAATCGCTCATTAACAGAAACAATTCCTGCCTATCTGGAGAAACGATTAAGTCATAAACAAATTTTCAGCAAACAGCTGTAGGCTCTTTCGGCACTGTGTGATCTTTTATTACTGACAGGAGTTTCTAACTAATCAACCTTGTTGACCTTTTGCTTAGCCTGCTAAATCTAATCTGCTCAGTCTGTATACAAGCTACTTCTAATGCTAGTGTTAATATAAAACATTATATAATTATCACAAAACACTTTCTTCAACTTTCCTATACAGAGTCTTCAGGGTTTCTCAAGTGTAGGCTATTGAAAGGGTCTTTGCTGCTTAAACTGCTACTGTAGAAATTGATTAAGGTATATAATTATATAAAATATTTCAGTACAGGATAACAAAACTGTATTATGTGTGCGTTAATCAAATGTATCATCAAAATAGAAACTATAATTAAAATATTTTATCAGTGACCATTGATGATATTTGAATTTTTTTTTTTTTTTTTTTTTTTTTACTTCAACTTTAATTCAACTGGAGACCTGTATAAAACATATTGGAAAAACTGTGGGTGTGTATGAAAGTGCTCTCTAACCATAACTTGCATGGAACTATTTTTAAAAAGATTGATAGCATCTTGATAGCATTGATTGTAGAAATACTACACAAATAATGTGTTAATAGTACTATGACAATGTTGTGTTATTTTCTACACAATATGTGCAGGGTACTGTCTTTCTTCTAACTCATGAAAATAAAGTAATTTCAGCCAGACAAAAACGATGTTTGGAGTTTTCATTCTAGGTTCATTGTTGTACAGTGTTTTTTCCTCTACTGTTCTTGTATAGTTAACACCAAGAAAGTGTATTTTAGTTGTTTTCTTTTCTTCTCCCCCCAGATTAACTCTGTCATCACTCACTCTCTCTTTCTGTGGTTGTTTGCATTTGCTGATTTAAATTGATGTTGAAGGAATGTTGACAATTGACATTGATTCAATTTGCAAATCCAATCAATTTGCAACTAAATTTCAATGTTGTATACATTACATTACATTAGAAAGAACGTTGTTTCAACGTTGAATATACATTGAAAATTGGTTATATTTGCAAATGGAATCGACATGGAATTTTCAACGGTGAATCAACGTTGACGATTCAACATCGATTCCATTTGCAAATATAACCAATTTTCTATGAAATTTCAATGTTGCCTATCTAACCTTGAATCAACGTAGATTATTCCAAGTTGATCCAACATTGAATCGTCAACGTTGATTCACCGTTGAAAGTTCCACGTCGATTCCATTTGCAAATCCCATCAAATATGACGTTGAAACAACGTTCTTTCTAATGTATTTTGCCTGCTGGGATATGCCTTATATCTGTGCTCGTGTAGCACTTGTTTGAATTCACCTCGTGTATATTGGTACTTAATATAATGTTGTTTGTGTTCTGGTCCATCGCTGAACCAAGTATTACATCTTGTTACCATCATGTTTTAGGAGTTAATTCAAAGTAAAAAGTAGACTAACTTTACCTCAGTGAATATATCATTAAGGGCACTGCGTTATAATAACCGTTTGCTCGATTAGTTTGTGTATAACTTGATACAAGTGCAGCTTATGTTCAAAATGGTTATTGCATTATGCAAGGACGATGATGGAATGATTGGATAGGATAAACAGTTTAATAAGAAATGGAGATAGATAAAGCTTTTTCATCTTTGCATTTGAAAGTATACACAAGCATTAGGTGTTGTCTGTTCTTTGTTCCATCTTTAAATAGCAATGCTGTAAGCTGCATTCTGCTTGATACTTTAATCTTCAATATTGATTACATGTTGAAATTGAAACATAACTAATTACCAAGTTATTTGACATTAATGATATTTCAGATGATACTGTGCTGAAAAAAAGAAAAAAACTTACAACAGCATAAGATGTTTTTTTTTGGTCTTAACTGGTCTACCAGTCTTGTCTTTCAGCTGGGTTTAAAGGGGTTTGTGCACTTTTCAAGTGGTCAGACTGGGAAACCAGGTTAAACCAGCCAAAACTAGAAAACCAGCATAGGTTGGTTTCATATGGTTGGCGTTATTTCATCAAACTATTACTTTTGGCCGGGAACTAAAACAGGTGTCACCCGGGGAGGGGCGCATGTCGAGGCAAAATTTTAAAAGTAGCCGCACTACACAACCTGAATTTCAGCTGTTGAGTTTCAGGACTCTTAGGGCTTAGGGCAACACCCCCGAGCAGCCACAACCAACTACAAAAATACCTCTACCTAAAGATTATTTTATCTAGAGTCCACACACCAGTTGCAGCAGAACAGTACAAAGGGATGGGTTTCAATAATTTAATACAATTACTTCCCACGTTTCATACAAAGGTTAAAAAGAATTTAAAACAACAAATAAAATACTGGACTCATCCACCAGGGCTCCTGGACCGTCTTCCACTCAAGCGGTAGGCGAGCCGCTTGATAAAAATCCCGCCTTCATCCGCAATACCTCAAAAAAACTAAAGAAGGAGAACAGAGAAAAAAAGAAACAACCAATCGAGTAACAGGAGCTCCTAAGTAATTGCAACAGCACAGCCGGCGGAGCACCAGCCTCCACTTCCATGGCTTGGTACTTGGGACAGGTGTCCTTATCTCCAGTCTTCCGACTGTGCGCCTCCGAGCCCATTGCTGCTCTGCTCCCCCTCTGGAAGCTCTGCTGCTCTCGTGTAGAAGATCCAGAAAAATATAAGAAGTACAAAAGGTTTAACAGCTCCCACCGCAAGGAACACAGGGGGCTACCCGAAATCTCTATTACCGTCCGTCTCACTGTGCCCTTGGCTGAGTTGCGTCGTGAGAAACAAAATAAATTATAAAAGAGCGCTCAAAATAAAAATAGAAAATACAATAAAAGCGAGAGCGGGTGGTTTTAAAAACGTGAATATGTGCAATCAAATCAAAAAGAAAATAATAGTGAAGTAAATAAGTAGTCCAAACCAAAATAAAGTGCTCAAAACAAAATGATGAAAAACAATTAATAATAAATAAACAAAACGTGCAAGTCCCAAGGGTGACAGGTTCCCGACCAATTGCTTTACACATCAGTCCGGGTCAAATTGATCACTATAAGTGGATGATCGTTATGACCGATTTTTTTAATTTTTAATTTATTTCTCATGCAGATTACCATTTAATTAACATTTATATATGTATTAAATGAATATAAAGTAATGAAACTGAAAGCTTCGCTATTACCTGAATTTGATATACTTTCAAAATACGTTGGTAGTACAAATAGGCTAGGCTAAGATATAGCTTGCTGGTGGTTTCAGTGCATTTCAAACACAATAAATAAACTGTAGACTATCAATGCCAAATGCCAATTTGGTCATAACAATAACTAGCATACAAAGAAACGACTCTACCTATGTTTTGTGTGTCGGCTCTTGGCCGCCTGGAAAAGTCAATTCACAAACTTGAAAACTGATGCCTGGATCATGGGTTTGTCCAAAACCAAGTTCACTTTTTACTAACTTGCATGAGATTAGTCTAGCTATCAATTTAAGACTAATCTATGTTTAGACTTTTTTTAGTATAGTACCCCTTATAACGATAACGTTCGTCGTTTTATTTATTTTTCTCCATATGTTGAAATGTATGAAAAGACCCAAATGAACACTATAAGCAAATTATTTAAATAGCATTTGTATAGGAATGATTCCGTCCCAAGCTTTTTGATCCATATAAGCGGTTGATCGCTATAACCGTGATCACTATAAGCGGTCTCCACTGTAAAATATTTGAAACATAATAAAACACACACTTCACCTGTACTTGCTTCACTGTTTATTCAGCTTTCTCTGAGAACTGCAAGCAGAGATGAGCCAAATTTGAAGATAAAAAGCTTTAACTATCTCCATTTCTTTAAAATAAAAAAAACAATGACATCAACAGTAAGAAACCTGCACTGAGAGCACAAACGAACGAGTCAGAAAATGAGTGCATTGGATGAGATGGGGTAAATGCATGACTGACGTCACAGATCCAGGAGATAATTTTGTTATTTCTATGTAAAGGGAATTACTTAGATTGTTTCTTTTAACAGCACAAACCGGCACAAATCGAGCAAAAATGAATGACACCGGTTTGGAGCGATTCGGATGACATGGGGTGGAGAATGACATCAGTGTTCTTAAAAAAAGTTTTTCTGTTATATTTAAGAAACGATCATAGTTACAGGGTTTCTTTTAACGGCACAAACTGGCACAAATCGAGCACAAACGAATGACACCGGTTTGGAGCGATTCGGACGACATGGGGTGGAGAATGACGTCACTGCTTCCGAAAACATTCTTGCTATATCTAAGGATGGGAAATAGTTACAGCGTTTGTTTTAACGGCACAAATCGAGCACAAACGAATGACACTGGTTTGGAGCGATTTGGACAACATGGGGTGGAGATTGATGTCACACAGCCCAAAAAAGAATGCTTAATATTTCAAACACCAAACCAGCACAAACGTTCATTTTTGCGGCACAAATCAGCACAAACACAGCACAAATTAATGGAATAGTTTTGGTGATTATTTAATTATATGGGGTGCCAACTTCACAGAGGTCCCTAGCATAGTGTTTAAATTCTTTGATTTAAATTAAGAGTTTGGCTGTTTCTGTTGCCTTAATGTTTAATGATCTATATGTGATACTTTTTTTTTTTTTCATCCCAAGACTCGTGGGACAGTCATTCCGTCGATGATGTTTTGCGGGCGATTACTCCATCTAACTGGGATCAAACCCCAACGCCGACTAGATCACTGAGAGGAACCCCACCGATACACCTGGAGACACCTCCCCACCAGCATGGATCACCGCTAGCTGAAGCTGATTCACCCCTGAACGCCAGGCTGGTTTCAACCGCATTCAGTCCGCCCCGTTACCGAGCGTCGAGAGGTACCCCACGACCGGTCCTGGAGACTCCTCAACACCAGCTTGGACCGCCGCTAGTCAGAGCTGATTCACCCCTCAACGCCAGTCCAATTTCAACGTCACTCTACCCCCCTGCGATTCTGTATCCAAGATATGGGAGCAGTACCCCCGCCTATGCCAGAGTACCACCAAGTTCTTTTGGGTCTCTGCTCCAGAGTCTACATTCAACCCCTTCAAACCCCGGATGGTATGCAGCGATCGGGGGAGATCTACTGAACCACCAACCCTATAGACCCGCGCCGGTAGAAGACCTCCCGGAGATAATCCCACAAGTGGCTTGTGAGTTGCTATTGGGTGTACTAGAAAATCAAAGAATTGTGGAACATGCGCAAAACCTGGCTATAGAGGGTCAAAAACATTATTATTAAGACTGTCAATAATGCCATATATCGTATTTAATGTTTTATTAGCTGCAAAATGACTCGAAAGTGTGGGATGTTGTGTAAAATAAATTAATTAATGAATAAACAAAAATGTCTGGACCTGGTAAAAGAGCTCACGACCCGAATGATTATGACCGAGGTCAGTCCCCAAAAATACCATCCAGAGAGAATGGACCCGTTCATGTCAAGAACTCAGCCAGCAATGCAATAAACCCGGAACTATTGCAAATGGTAAATTATTTAAATAACAGACCCTTACTCCCGATAGAGTTAAACACCCTGTCCCCACCTGCTTTGGTCGAATTGCTGCTGAATCCCGACCTGTTGCAAATTGTTAATGATATAAATAACCTACCCCCGCCAATGTCTCCTATACAGCCCCGGCTCCCAATACACCCTGATTTACTTGAAATGGTTGATGCTTTGACTGCGATACCCTGTCCAAATTCTGTCCCTGTTACAAATGATTTGTGCCAATTAGAACACCAGGGTTCTGCTGAAGCAGCCAGCTCTATAGAGCAGGATCTTGACATTAACCGGTTTGATATCTTTGAAGGTCCACCCTATCCACCCGCCTATTATTATGGGGTTGACACTATGATGCCTCATGAATGGGTAGATTTCTTTAAATGATACAATGCTGTTAAGGGGGGTGGTTTTGACTTCAGAGAGGAGATGGCTGCCTATTGCAAAAATGATCCTTAAAGAATCATGTGTACGTTTTCGAGCCGAGGCTATCAAGACCTCTGGGCTCGACCCTTTACAATGCATGACTATAGCATCTCTCTGTATGAAAATGTATCGAGCCAATTTCTTGCAGAAAAATACTATAGCTGTCACCACTTCTGACAACTATCTGACTAGACAAAAAAATCATGATCAGTCACGCTTTAAACTGTGGGGAGGTCAAAATGGGTCCCTACCACTAAGATGGTTTTAGCAAGGTGGCCGGGGTGCATACCGCTTACGAGTTTGGCGGTTGTATTTTCCACGGGTGCCCGCAATGTTTCAATCCAAATTTAATCCTGTAACTCAAAATCTCTGTGGTGATAAGTACTATGATTTTCAGGAACTAATTGAAACTTTAAAAAACACCTATGGTTTGAACGTGGTGGTGATTTGGGAACACGAGTGGACAGCCCTGAAGCAGCAGGATGAGGGGGTGCGGGGCTTCATGGAAACCTTTGACTTTCCAGAACGTCTCGAACCCTGGGAGGCATTATTTGGGGGTTGGACCAACGCCATCTGTTTACATTATGAGGTAAAGTCGGGGGAGAGAGTAGATTACTATGACTTCACTAGCTTGTACCCGTTTGTCAACAAGACCAAAATGTATCCCTTGGGACATCCAAACATTATTTATCGCGACTTTCTCGACATCAGTCATTACTTTGGTTTGATCAAATTGACCGTATACCCACCCTGAGGTCTGTTCTTGCACGTGTTGCCTTACAGGTGCTCGGGAAAATTGATGTTCCCTCTGTGTAGAACGTGTGTGGAAACTGAAAATCAGACGATCTCTTGTCCGCACAGCGATGAAGAGAGGGCGCTGATAGGGGTCTGGTGTAGTGTTGAGCTTGACAAGGCGGTGGAAAAAGGTTACAGAGTCGGTAAGGTGTATGAGGTTTGGCATTTTTCTGAAAAATCTGATACTCTTTTTGCCGATTACATTATGACCCACCTGAAAGGGAAGCAGGAGGCCTCCGGCTACCCCTCTTGGTGTGCTGATGACGCGGACAAAGAGCGTTATGTTCAGCAATATTTTGAAAAGGAAGGGATTCGGCTGGATCCGGGTAACATAAACGTAAACCCGGCTAAAAGACAGATGTCCAAACTGATATTAAACAGTCTGTGGGGTAAGTTTGGGGAGAGAAATAACCGTCTAAATACCACCTTGATTAACAGTGTATAGAATTCATGTTCTCCAAAGAACACGATGTAGCCCACTTTCAATTCATAAATGACCGAGTGGCCCAGGTGCAATGGCGGACCCCGAAATATTTCCCCACCCGACAGGGTAACGTTAATTTGTTTATTGCGATTTTTACCACGGCTTACGCCTGGCTTGAACTGTACAACTTAATGGACCAACTACAGGAGTGCATGCTCTATCACGATACTGACTCTGTGATCTTTGTCACCAGGCCGGGGGATTGGGTGACGCCTGTAGAACCGTCTTGGAAATAGGAATAATTCCTTCAGTGAGACTTAATGTTTACAAACATGAGTGCAGCTTTATAGGAAAAATGACGTAACATCTTATGGCCGTTCATCCAATCAGAAGATATAGGTCCGGGTCCGTTTACGATCTGTCCTCCCGTGAAGAGGTGATGGATACAAAAAGCAGATGTCTGTCTTTGATGTTCACTAGGAAGATACGATCCCACGGTCGTCATTTACCTAGTGTCAATCGCCCATTAACAGAAACAATTCCTGCCTATCTTGAGAAACGGTTAAGTCATAAACAAATTCACAGCAGACATCTGTAGGCTATTTCAGCACTGTGTAATCTTTCATTACTGACAGGAGTTTCTAACAAACCAACCTTGTTGACCCTTTACTTGTCCTGCTAAATCTAATCTGCCCAGTCTGTATACATACTACTTCTAATGCTAGTATTAATATAAAACATTATATAATTATCACAAAACACTTTCTTCAACATCCTATACAGAGTCTTCATTCCCTCCTTTTTGGCAATAGAGCGAAGCGAATAGAAGCCAAAATAATCGTGTTTGTCAGTTACAATAATTTCTTCCTCCTGAGGGGCAGGTGGTATAGTGCTGCGTTTTCAGGTTCCATCCATCCCAACCTGCCACCTATGAGGTGTGTATGTATGTAGGGTGAGGTATTCAAATAATCAGGGGATAGGAATGTCTTTTTCTTTGCCTGGTCAGGCAAACAATTATATCATAACTATACCTTAATGAATATTGAGCTCTCTTATGGAAATTGCAGTGGCCACCTACAATTTCCTGGAGCTTTAATGTGTATCTCAAATTATATTTCATCCTGCCCCAGGTCATAAACGTCAATCCCCAGTTACATAATACATACATTGTTTTTGCTTCTAAGGGAATACAAAAGTCAGCAAAATGTTATTTTTACAAATTCAGTTATTCACATATATTTCTGTTGCATTTTAATTTATAAACATTGTACATTCCATACCTCTCAAGAGAAGGGCAATAGACTTTTTCTTACTTCATGACTCTTATTCTATTCATTTGAGTAATTTGACATCTCCACCAAAAGTACATTATAAATTAACTACCAATACAAGAATATATGTTACTGCAGATGTCATTTGAGCTGTTTTCACAATGTATTGCAGATTCCTATAATCTGGACAACCTTTAATTTCAGTATTTTAACTTATTTCTCCATTAAGTCAAGCATCACTTCAGCGTTGTGGACCTCAACATTGGTCTGTTCAAGATGCCGTGAGGCTGTCTTTAAAGCCGTGCCCTCGGCCTACTGTGTCTCAAGGAGAACACCAGCATCTTCTCCATATGCACCTCTGCCACCACAGGTCAGACATCGGTTCCTTCAGGACACGATTCATAACGTGCATATCTGCCATGTGGAATAGATCGGTCATCTGAAGACACAATGTGTGGTTCGCACAACATCAGAGATCCTCCTTATAAAAGGCATCTCTATCACATGGACAGTAGTTGACATTCACACAATCTATGAGGTTTCCAGTAAAGGGACAATTCATAATAATAATCTTGATCCCAATTTATCACAGATTATTTCAGTACAGCACTCAGCTGTCGTCAGCAGCATCATATCTCCTGTGTTACTGAATCAATTTTACTTCCTAATATAAATACTCTTTTGTGTGGAGCTGTCAAACTTTCAAAATGATGTGCTTATCTCTTTGCTTTTATCTGACTTAAATATCTGAGACTATTTTAATAATTATTAAAGCAGCTCTTTCAACAAGATAGTTAATAGTTAGGTAAATGATGGCTGTTATTAATCTTTTTCTCAATTCATTCTTTATAAATGAACCATCATTTGAAATTATTTCCATAGTTTCATTAGGAACAACTCCTATTATTCCTATTTTCATTATTATTTATTTCTCTAATATTTCCTTCCAACATTGCCAGTGTCTTGATTTGTATTTTACCCATTAATGGACATTCATTGTCTCAATATATAAATTTACTTTGAATAAACTAGAGCAAATATGTATTATTTGTTCATTACAAAGCATTGGCTTTGTTATCACATACAATTTTTAGAACTAGTTTTTCACTCAATTCCCATATACAATAATACAATACACCATAGTAGCATTATTCAGTGTGTATTCACTTACATCACATTGAAACATCACATATCATTTCACACTTCAGTCACACATCCAAACAGCACAATTCTTTCAATCCAGTAGTCACTCTATTAAACTATGGAAAGGATAGTTAATGAAATGCCCATAGTCCCACCAGACTCTGTATCCTTCAATTGCGCTTAGATTTAAGAGAGGTTGGAGTAGTATGATTATTCATGTTTCTTTCCAATCTATTTCCATATTGTTTCTTCAGGCCTTTCTCCAACTTTTCCTAAAAGATAATTTTATGTTATTTTCAGTACCTGAAATCATTCAAAAATGCATTGTTAATAATCTGTCCGTCTATTCCTGGACATCGCCACCCTCCTGTTTGTCTATTGGAATCAGCAGAGTTAGTTAGTTTATCACTTTCACAATATTATGGTAAGCATCGTATGTTTCCACCATCCCCCTCCCTCCTGTCCGTCCACACACACTGACATCAGTGGCCATAAGAACGGATTATGGGCTGCAGCACTAAGAGCGGAGGCCAGTGTGAGAGGGGAGACTATGCACTTTGCTGTGTCATGGCATGTGAGTAGGGAACCTGTGGACTAAATGTGAGGGAAATGCATTGTTGCTGGTTCCTGTGAAGACAGATAATAGTAGTTATTTTTCTATTCATCTGTATCAACATCAGTATTATTAGCATTAGTAATGTAATGTAATGTATTCTTGATTTCCCAGGACATTACTGTTGGTTGACAATGTTGCTTGGTTTGTAGTAGTACATCTGTATTTAGTTACAAGGCAGCTCTCTTATCTCTCTCAGTGGGGAGCTGACCTCACAGACACTTTCACTGCCCCAAACTCCCCCCTCCTTTTTTTTTTGTTTGTTTGGGGGGGGTGAATCATCCTATACAGAGTCTTCACCGCCCCTCGAGGACTACCTTGGGGAGTTAACGAGCGAGCTAGATCCTCAGGACCACATAGTGGAGTTTGTTTCAGGGGGACCAAAGACTTACGCGTACAGAACAGCTGCTGGTAAGACATGTATGAAAGTTAAGGGGATCACTCTGAACCATTGCAACAACAAAATCATTAACATTAAGTCTCTGATGACCCTGGTCCAAAGTTTTGTAACCCGAAAAAGACGCGCCTCCTCGTGAGATTATTACTTCCGTAAACTGAATCTATCGGACTAAAAAGGGTTACACGTTGGAAAATAGATCACTAAACAAATGGTTCAAGGTGGTGTACAATAAAAGAATGTTGATGCCCGACTATAACACTCTACCTTATGGATATTAGCAGTGGTTTTGATAACAGACTTCAACATCCTTTTTCATGTATTATAGCCGGTCCCTCCAACTCGGGTAAGAGCTATCTTATAAAGAACGTCATAGAAAATGCGGAATCGACCGTGTCCCAAAATCTTGACAACATAGTGTGGTGCTACTCTCGCTATACGATGCTTTGGCGGCGAAAATAAAAAATCTGAAATTTGACAGGGAGTCCCCGACTCGCTGTGCGACGATGAGTTGTTCCCCCCAAGTCAAACTAATCTAGTGGTCCTTGACTTCCTGATGGAACTGGCCAGTGACAATAGCAAGGTGGAAAAACCTTCACAAAGTACACTCATCATAGGAATTTAATTATTATTTATTTAGTTCAAAATTTATTTTTTTAAGTTAAAAAAAGCTGCACTATTAATTTAAACACTAATTATATAATTATTTTTAAAAATCCCAGAGATAAACTACAGGTTACCATCTTGGCTCGTCAAATGTACCCCAAACAGACAAAGTTCTTTTTGGAGGCTTTTGAGGACGCTACCAAAGAACCCTACGGGTACTTGCTCACCGACTTAAAAGCACAAACCCCGGAAGACTTTAGTCTCAGAACAGGTTTGTGCCCCCCAGATTGGCTGGCAGTGTATGTGCTAAAGAAAAGGAAATAAATAAGAAATAAGAATGTCTGTTCGGATTAAAAGAAATCTACCACTTTTGCAGATGTTATTTGAGGGGAGCCCGCGCCAGAGGAAAGCTGTGCTGGAAATCCCCTTTGGATTTGATAGAGACCCTGTGCGAAATAGCTTTAAACATATTGCATGGAAACATCCCCCTAACCCCTTCTCAACATTCTACACTCAAAAAACAAAAAGCTGTTATCAAGATCATCGCTACTAAGAAGTATTCTATTAAAATAAAAAGAAAGAAGATTAATCAAACCGGGAGGTTTATTGGACCGCTCTTGAACATAGCTGTGCCTTTCCTTACTAGTCTTCTGGCTTCAAGATCGTTTTAATAATGGAACATGCTCAGAAAATGTTTTTGGGCCCTCAGGAACATCTTGAAAAACTGAGAAAAAAATTTGTCGGACTAGAAACCCTCAGACAAACTGTTGAAAATAACTTGGACTCTGAAATGAAAGCTATATTAGCCAGGGTTGATTTAAATCAGCATTCTAAAGCCCAGTTGTATAGTGCCATATTACAACGATATCTCCGTCTGGTTCGGCACGGGGAAAAGATTACAACACTTTAACTTTAAACATGGCCTCTCAAGAAAACAGGGGGGCTGTGGCTGATAAGGGTTTTGATGCTCAGGCCGTTGTGATTGCGGATACCGATCCTGTTGAGGGCTTTTCCTCCTCGCCAGAGGTCGATGTTGTAACCGATGTTTTGAGAAACATGCCTTCCAGAAGCAAAAGAAATGCTGAATATATCCTGCACAAAATGGTTCAGAAACCATGGGTAACGGCTTGGAATGAACAGGGTGAATTTGTTTTGAAAGGACAATTGATCAAAGGATCACATATGTTTGATTTGTTGAAGAGTGTCACTAGTACTAATAAGATCCCTGCTAGCCGCAGACCTGTAGGCTGGAATTCTTTTCTACATGCGATGGCCTGTCTGAACATCCCCCAATCAACAGTGCCTAACCAGGAGACACGCCAAAAATACACTTGTGTAAAGAGGGGAAGGCTGAATGGGAAGCTAAAACCCCAACTGCTCATTACTTACCCAGTGCTAAGCGAACGATCTCAGGATCTAGCACACGTTGGTTTGCTTATTAATAGCCTGTTATTATTATTTGTAAAACAGTGAATGAAGACCGACAACCGATTGTAATTATTTATTTTAGCTTTTATTTTTCTAATGTTGTACAAATGTGTTCTTTATAATATGCACCGTGTCTTGTATAATAAGTGTGTTAAATAATGATTTGCTTCAAAGATTGATTCCAGGTTTTGACACAATGTACACTCGGTTTTTAATAGGATTGTAATATAACTTGAGGGAGGGGTTCCCATTTGAGAACTGCTTATTCATCTCATCTAATATTTTATCCACGCTGTCGTAATAACCTCCTCGTATCGTGAATGACCATTGACTCTTTTTAACATTATCAAAAACTGAGAAGTTGGCATCCTTATCTTGTAAAATAGACCAATAGACTAAGGATACTGTATTTGCGTCAACCCCACTTCCCACGAACCCCTTAAATCTATAGATTTTCCAAATTGCACCGTGTAACTGGATATTTCATTTTTAGGATATATATCGAGAGAGGCGTTACTGGGTAGAGTCACATAGAAGCCGCCTGATTCCACCTTGAGAAGCGAAATTAAACTAAACGAAACGTTATAAGGCTTGAATATCGCAAACCTGTTGCTCCGGGACCCAACTATTGAACTTTTCAGGCCAGTCTCTCCATTTCACTAACACATATTTTTTCCGTTTTTTTTTTTTCCACCATTATCTTTTCAACTCTGAATACTCTATCTTTACCCACAATAATGTTTTGTAACTTGGCAGCGTAAAACGTCCCTTCTATTTCCTCCCCATCATAGTCTTTTAACCGGTACACGGCGGGGTTTCTAGCCAACTGCTCGGTAACTGTAAAATATGAATCGGAAAATGTTTGTTCATAACCTTTGGCAAAAGGGTTGCGCAGCTTTGAAACTCTCACCACATCACTGACATTTAACTTATAAGCAGTTAGTGAAATGATGTATATTGTGTCTCTTCAACAGATTCTGAAATTCTCTGTTGAGAAACTCTTTTCCTTTATCAGTCTGCAGTTTTTTAGGACACCGACCCTGGGCCAATATATCCTCAAAGGCCTTTGTCACCACACTATCCGTTTTATTGAGCAGAATGCGGATCCATGCGTATTTCGATACATTGATGCACATCAATATAAATTTGACATCAACTAGATTCATCTGCCATTCATCTGCCAGTCAGATGTCATATGTCAGTCACATAGATTCGATTTATCTTAAAGTTAATTCTGAGCGGTTTATGTAGGGTATAGGCGTCTTGTTCCCTTAGCCATTCTGAAACAACCTCATCCTTAGCCTTAACCCCGGCCTCAGCGAGTCCTCTTTGAAAACCCCTGACTGTGACCCTACATCTTGATAGCACTTAGCTTTCACCGTCCAGGATGTAGGACCTTACTTACTGTACTTGTGTAAATTGTAAATTGGAATTTGTAAAATGTATTTTCTTGAATTGCTATTTTTTTGTTAAATTGGATTTGTAATGATTGATGCCTTGTACTTACTGTATTTTTGCACTTATGTTGTAAGTCGCCCTGGATAAGGGCGTCTGCCAAGAAATAATAATAATAATAATAATAATAATAATAATAATAATAATAATAATAATAATAATAATAATAAAACCTTTCTTACCAGCCAAACCACCGGCCTTGGCCAGGTTGTAGTACAGATCCTTCATCTGGGGAGCTTGCAGAGTCATTCTGTCAGATCACACAACACAATGAGCAAAGTTTTTATACATGGTTTTTTTATTCTATTTCAGGTGAACAAACACCTCTTTTTAGACAATTGAGAAAAGTATAACATACACAACAATTTTTTCTACAGTCCAAACAAAAATAAATCAGATGATTGGTTACTTGTTCTATGTCAACAATGGCATGTTTTTTTATCTTGTAGGCACACACATCGGTTACATACACAAATAAAACAACAATATGGGCTATTTAAAAGTAAACAAAGGTTTGTTAAACATGATCAGTAAAAGTTCATACAGATGATGATGAAAAGGACTAACATCCTTCTGGGCACCCTCGACCATCTGACTCCAGTTTTCATACCCCCCAGTATCTGTTATGGCGGCCATTAACTTTTCCAGGTTTGAAAGCTGGTCCTCATTTGCGGTTAAATCTGTAGAGAAAAGGCTCGCGTTGGCTACTTTTTTGTCAAGTATATGGTGTAATAGAGCTCTCAGGCTATCCACCGAGCCAGTTGCAGAAGCAGTCCAGAACATTTCCCATCTTCCAGGTCCCTCAGTTCAGGTCAGAGTCTGAATCGGTGGCACAGAGCTCAAATTCTTTGCAGGTCTCAGCTTTAACTTCTTTACGGAAGAAATACTCTTTTAGTTTCCCGGCGGTTTTTCTACTTGGCTCATCCAGGTTATTGAACATCAAGTTTCTCTTTTATATATGGCTCATTTTTCAGCTCCAGCAAAATCTCATCTATGATTTTCTGGACTTGCCCGGGGGTGGCCTGCAGATGGGAGTAAGATAGCGCCTTAATTAGCACCGGCTTCAGCCACGGTTTGTTCAGTCTTCTGTAAAACACATCGAAATAGAATCGGAAAAAATAGGCATCTGGTTCAAACAGCCAGCTGTGCCTCAACTGGCTGGGGTGATTCACTTCACAACCCTGACAGACTGATTTCAGGGTTCTGTCAATGAGAGCCTGCAGAATATACACCAGGGCGCTTTTAACAACTCTGCTTACATCGACCCGCATGCTCATTGGGTCGCTCGGCGGGCTGTGGGTTGTTTCTACAACCACTGGAATGCCCCCATCCTGAGACGAGTCATCAATAGACAGTGCAGCAAAAGCAGAACCGTTCAGGATATCCTGAGGCTGTGCATCCCAGAGACTAGCTTCGACGTCCATCGCAAAGCGTCCTGTTTCGTCTTGCGGAATCGGGGGTTAAGGTCCCGGAGGGTGGCCGCAGTCAGAGGTTTCAGGCATGTATACAAAATCGGGTGAATAGAACCAAGGTAGATCCCGGGATTGGAGAGGATTGTAGAGCCTGTCGACATCCATCGCTTTTGGGTAAGACATTCTCTTTAAGCCTTGATCAGGGGTGATGCGCTTTTTACATGGTCTTTTCATTACGTCACAATAGCCCGCCCTCTTAGAAGAGAGTGGCCCCTGTGGCTCCGGCCCCACCACCAAACCCCCACAAGTCATCTGTTTCAGCGTCGGCACCGTCCTTCAAGGGGGAAATATAATCCATAATCCAACAGTCTCATTTTAATAGAGTCCAGTTCAACACATTTGATCAAGGTATCAAAACCTTCATTTATATTGGTTATGACATCTTTCAAGAACTGCCAGTCAGTACCATCAAAAACAATTTCAGCAACCTGTTTTTCTTGCTCCAAACAACATCGTCAATAGGGTTTATAATAACGGTCCACCTAAACAACAACTTGCGGTCATCAGTCATAGTTAGACTCTTAACAACTCTTCCGGAACACAGAAAGTTTTAATTCACATCTTTCAAAGCCCTGTCTCGTAGGTACCATTTCTCTTGACCCCTCATGCAATGCTTCTAGCGCCTTATCCACATGTCCAACATCTCTCCAGATGGTTACCTTCAGCCAGTCCTCATAAGAGTATTCAATTACTTTCTCAAAAGGTTCTGATATAACATCCTTCTCACCCAAAGCGAAAAGCTCCACACCGACATAACCCAGATCCCTTTTAAAACGGTAACCTCATCGCTCACCACCGGTCAGTAGCCAAGACCACTCAATCTTCAAATTGGTGAGCGAAGGAACCCTAGCACGGGTTTTCTTATCACGGGGTTTCTCGTTGACGTTGTTTGACATTTTGAAAATGTTGGATTGTTTCAAGCGATGAGAAATAAAGCCGTGTTGTGTACCGCTGAATCTTAAATAGAGAAGAGATTTTCCGGGGAGGGATCATGGGGGATTACACTTCCAGGCTAGAAGGAGGGGGGTGGGTCGATAGATGAAGGGGGGTCATCATGGGGGATTAGGGCGATATGGGTGTACACTTCCGTCCAGATATGATGTAGGAATAATAAACAAGTGAGGTCACATGCCATAAAATATCTGGCAACACCTATGGAGCCCCCCATTCTACTCCCATGCAAACTCTGGAAATTGGCCCTCCATCACCAGACATTGGGAACCCCTGCTCTACACAGTGCACCTTCACTTCTAATTGTGTGAACTGTGATTAAGTTGCCATGGTTAATTGTGAGTGAAATGTGATTGGTTGAACAGTACGTCAACAAGCAGCCAGTCGTAAATTGTGCGCACATCAGGGAACTGGTAATTTTAACTAGCTAAGTAAGATCGCTATTTTTTCTAACAATTAATCCTAGTGTGATAGCTTAATTTACTATTACACTGTTTTAAGCAAAATTAGGAAATCCGGGCTTTTGGCATTGCAGGCTTATAGCTCTACTGGGTGGAGCTGTGCGATGCAGAGCGTTCAGAGGGGCACCTGTTGTGTGCAGTTCAGGCTTAGTGTCCTTCAGTTGCACTTGGCAAATCTGGTTTACAGTCAATAGTGTTATCATATGTATTGTTTTTACATTCAAAATAATCATAATTACACAAATACTCTCATGCACAGAGACCACAAAGCAGAGAACAGCGAACAGAGACCGCAGAGACCTTCAAAGTATTGTGTGATTGTGTGTGGGGCATAGCTTAACCAGAACTGGTGCGTTTTTAAATAACACGTAGTTGCAGTAGGCTGCCTTAAGAACTGATATATGCCTCGTATTACTATTATTATATATCTTTTTTAAATATGATAGTGTTCTTAGAAAATTGCAATACAAATAAATAATATACCTATTTATTTATTTTTAACCATCAGAGTGCCAAAGTGGCGCTCCGTTATACTTCCGCAGCACTACACCCCTGTCCACCAGGCAATAACAGATTTTCAACTCAATAAGTAATGCAGCACACTACTATGTGATCATAGTTTCTTCTTTCATATGTGTTAGAAAAGAACATTGCTTAAATATTTTTTTCTTTTTAAACACAAAATTCACATGTCAGAGAGTTCAATCTCTGCTACTTTCACCCAGTATAACAGTGCAAGTGGAATGGGAGCAGTGTGGGATGCTCTTTCCACTCCACTCCACTCACATGCTCTGATGTGGAATGAGCATAACTATAGATCCTAAATTGCTTGATAACAGAGTTCTATCTGGACCTCCAATCACACACTTAAGCGCGGGAAATAGGGCAGAAAACAGAACAGATTTGAGCATAAGAACAGAAGAGCATAAATTACTCTGGCTACTCCCAAGGAAAAAAGACACAGTGGACACAATCTGAGATTAACATCACACCCAACTAGATGTCCCTTTTGAGTATCTTTCGTTTAATGCTTAAATTCATGATGCATTCTAAATAGCAAAAACTGTGTCAGCGGTGTGACATTTGCCTATTATTGAACTTCTTTTGAATTCTGTTGGATCTCATTTCCCATTTGTAGTGGCCTGCTTGTAATTTGTCTACTCCCACAGCTTTCAACTGTGGATAAGATCACATGATCAACTTAATTTAGCACCTGCAATTAAGGGTGATGTCAATGCTTTCTTGCAAACTTATGGAAATTATCTCTGAGATGCACTTCTCATCTTACTAGGCAGCATAATGTCTGTCATTTTATATCTGCTACTGTGTGAATAATTTACAAATCATTACCATATCAACTAGAATATAGGAATTAATTTAATATTCGGTTGTTTGACTGTTGTATTCACACTATGGTAAATTATAGAGCAGGATCATTCTTTACTGCTTGTCAATTTGAGGGAATTATGGGCAAATCTCCAGCTCCAGACAAAGACACAGCAATGAAATCTATTTCTCACAGGGATCATATTAATAAACCAAATTTGTCCTGCAAACATTAAATTCACTTTCATCAAACCCAATGAAGTGTCTGTTTTATGGCATTCATTACAGATGCTCTCTACTATGACAGTTTAAACATTATTATTGTGTACAGTAGAAGAGTTGGGCACACTACCGAACTAGTATGCTGATATGGTTATGAATATTTAAATATTACTATATCACAGCCTTTATCCTGGACAGTGGAAAATAAGAAGGCTTCTCTCGAGCCGTAATACACTTTTAAACAGATCTCTCCCTAAACACAAATCTTAATAAAAACAAACACACACCAAGCCAAGTCACAATCCCAAATCACAGTCCAAGTCCAAAGCCAAAAGGGTGATTACTGGTGTCTTTTCCATTCCTCTGTTTCTCTGTCTCTTGCCTGCACCTACTCCAGCTTTTACACCACCAAAAAAAAGGTTTATACCAATCAGGTATATCCTGTCCCAGGGCATCTGTGGGAAGCTGTGGCCTGCTGGCCAGCCATTTTGTGTTCCACAATATATATTGTGGCATAGTACTAAGGACACAAAATGGCCAAGGATGAAGCAACATGTGGAAGCACTTGACCTGGAGGGCTTACAGGAAACGCCTTAGGGCAGAAAGCAGGGTGTAATCTGTTAAGATTAGATAAAGGAAACAACAGAACAATGCTGGCTGTGGCTTCTGATTCTCCATTTAAGTTTGTATACAGTAATACTCTTATTAAAAATTGCCTAATTGTTAATGCATTTTACAGTTTAAATATGTTTTATATTTATACTGACATACAATAGCGCACATCATACTTGTGTTTAACATTCCTGACACTTTAATGTAATGATAAATAATGTATATATGTGCATTCATTGTCAGCATATCAAAACAACCAATATATATATATAAAAAATGCAATTATACAAATAAAGTATTCAGTCAACATTTTATTTTGTTTACATATTAAGGACATCTTTTTACACTTTTACAATGGTGTATTATAAGCTGTGACCTTCACTTCTGTAGTCAATATAATGCTCGTATTTTCAATATTAAAAATATATACTAACCTCTAAAAATAACCTCTACTGTCACAATGTAATCATGCTGGGTAGTCATGTTGCTGAAGCTAGAATAGGCAGTCCTATCACAGAAAGATAAAGTGTGTGAGCAAGGTGTTGCTTATGCAAGTCGTGCTCTTACTAAACAAGAGTGACACTGCAACAACTAAGAAAGAACTCCTGGCGATGGTTACCTATATACAGTATTTCCAGAATTACCTCCTGGAATAAACCTGTAATAAACTATGGTCTGTATAGAGTACAATCTCAAAACCTGCCTTTGACATCCCAGTGGGCTTTAAGAGGATGATTATTTATTTATTTATTTAGTATTTACATTTCTGAAGGAAATGGTTTGAAATAACTTCTACAAGAACAACCTGATTGCTATTCCCAATGGAAAACTAAGCACCATCTGCAGTCCCTCTGAAGCTGTATTGTTGGTAGAGGGCCTGCTTTTAAAATAGACGCAGAGGCCGTAGATCAAAGATTATGTGGTGGCTCTCAAAAGCAGTGGGAATTAGGTTCATAGGTAGGTAAGCATTGAAAGGTTATTTATTAATTTATTTAGTTTGAGGGGGGTTGCAGCAAATTACATTGAAGCCTCTGGTGCCTTGTAAACATGCAGAAATCAAAGCAATTGGATCCCTCAGTATGTAGTCTGGCAGCTCTGTAACCTAGCAGGTGCTTTGATCGGCAGGGCAATGTGGCACACAGACAAGATGGCAGTGTACAGAGAGGTGGGGGTGGCTTTTGAAGTGGAGATTATGAAGCACAGGGGGCACAAAAGGTCAAGGTGCAAGACACATCTGTTAGGGGAAAGTAAAACACAGGGCATTTACATTCTGTGCTGTTTACCAAGGGACTGAGTTCAAGCACTGCCTGGCTACAAAAACTGTCTTTGAACATCAATCTTTTGCCCAATTTTTGTTCACACAAAACAATAAACATCCGTTTAGACTGTACCTGAAATACCTCTGCCCACCAACACAACAATATGACACTATTGCTTTAATACATTTCTATTTTGAGCTAATATGCTCCCCTCTACTGCTGTCTGTTATTTAGGTTATTATTCCTATGCATTATTGAACCTGCTACTTTACTGTAAGTAATTGTGCCTGCTCTGAAACCACTGCATACAATATTGTTGGACCTACTGCACTGTATTTTGTTCTAATTTTAGTCCAGAGTTAGCCCAGAGCACATGCCTTGCCTAAGGAGTAGAGTGATTGGTCAAGTCCCCAGCCAGCTTCACCACATACAGTGAGGGAAAAAAGTATTTGATCCCCTGCTGATTTTGTACGTTTGCCCACTGACAAATAAATGATCAGTCTATAATTTTAATGGTAGGTGTATTTTAACAGTGAGAGACAGAATAACAACAAAAAAATCCAGAAAAACACATTTCAAAAAAGTTATAAATTGATTTGCATGTTAATGAGGGAAATAAGTATTTGATCCCCTGTCAATCAGCAAGATTTCTGGCTCCCAGGTGTCTTTTATACAGGTAACAGCTCGTTACCTGTATAAAAGACACCTGTCCACAGAAGCAATCAATCAATCAGATTCCAAACTCTCCACCATGGCCAAGACCAAAGAGCTGTCCAAGGATGTCAGGGACAAGATTGTAGACCTACACAAGGCTGGAATGGGCTACAAGACCATCACCAAGCCGCTTGGTGAGAAGGTGACAACAGTTGGTGAGATTATTCGCAAATGGAAGAAACACAAAATAACTGTCAGTCTCCCTCGGTCTGGGGCTCCATGCAAGATCTCACCTCGTGGAGTTTCGATGATCATGAGAACGGTGAGGAATCAGCTCAGGACTACACGGGAGGATCTTGTTAATGATGATCAAGGCAGCTGGGACCATAGTCACCAAGAAAACAATTGGTAACACACTACGCCGTGAAGGACTGAAATCCTGCAGCGCCCGCAAGGTCCCCCTGCTCAAGAAAGCACATGTACAGGCCCATCTGAAGTTTGCCAATGAACATCTGAATGATTCAGAGGAGAACTGGGTGAAAGTGTTGTGTTCAGATGAGACCAAAATCGAGCTCTTTGGCATCAACTCAACTCGCCGTGTTTGGAGGAGGAGGAATGACCCCAAGAACACCATCCCCACCGTCAATCATGGAGGTGGAAACATTATGCTTTGGGGGTGTTTTTCTGCTAAGGGGACAGGACAACTGCACCGCATCAAAGGGACGATGGACGGGGCCATGTACCATCAAATCTTGGGTGAGAACCTCCTTCCCTCAGTCAGGGCATTGAAAATGGGTCGTGGATGGGTATTCCAGCATGACAATGACCCAAAACACACAGCCAAGGCAAGAAAGGAGTGGCTCAAGAAGAAGCACATTAAGGTCCTGGGGTGGCCTAGCCAGTCTCCAGACCTTAATCCCATAGAAAATCTGTGGAGGGAGCTGAAGGTTCGAGTTGCCAAACATCAGCCTCGAAACCTTAATGACTTGGAGAGGATCTGCAAAGAGGAGTGGGACAAAATCCCTCCTGAGATGTGTGCAAACCTGGTGGCCAACTACAAGAAACGTCTGACCTCTGTGATTGCCAACAAGGGTTTTGCCACCAAGTACTAAGTTGAAGGGGTCAAATACTTATTTCCCTCATTAACATGCAAATCAATTAACTTTGTTAAAATGCGTTTTTCTGGATTTTTTTGTTGTTATTCTGTCTCTCACTGTTAAAATACACCTACCAGTAAAATTATAGACTGATCATTTCTTTGTCATTGGGCAAACGTACAAAATCAGCAGGGGATCAAATACTTTTTTCCCTCAATGTACACTGTCAGGATTAGAGCCCTGCATTTCAGCCTGAGCCCGACAGGCCCCGACTTATTTACACCCCTAGGGCCGGGCTTCGGGCCAATTTTCACGTCATAGTTCACACGCGGGTCGGGCATCGGGCCTATTTTAGGCTTTTTATATTTTAGACATTAATTAATGAAAAGAAACTCGCATTGGTGGTTAGTGTCCCCGCCGGCAGCAGCAGCAGCAAGCATACCTTCAGCGCAGCTGGAAGAGTTATAGAAGAAAGGAGGACTGGATTGAAACCTTAGGGGTCTATGGTATGGTCACTCGAATGCAATATGGTGGCCTAAAGTCACATGGTTTGGCAGCCATCTTGAATGTAGTCCAAAAAAAAATTCAGTTTTCAAACATCGTTTTATCAGGAATGGTAAAGAGTTGAGTTATGAATATCAATAGCTGAGCACAATTTTCTCTTCTTGTCTTCAAGCAATAAACCCCTCTGAGGGGCTGATGAGGCACCTTGGCCCCCACCCTGGAAGGCTGACGAGGCACCCCACCACAGAGGGCTGACAGTGCACTCACACCCCAAAGGTTAAAACAAGCCATTGCCACCCAAGGGCTGTTGATGTTCCATCCCCCCCGATGGCTGGTGAGGGGCCCCCACCAGAGGGAAGACTATAGCCAGCAGTACCACTTAAGAGCTTTCTGGTGGACCCCCAGAGATTTATTTTCTCCTATAACAATATGACATCCTGTAGGAGTTTTATTTTTCTCTCTTCCATACCCAATGGTTTATTTTTATTTGCTGTTTATGGTTTATTTTTATTTTTTTATTTTTGTCGGTCTGTTATCAATCTGTAAAGCGCTCTGTGGCTACATTATGAAGTGTGCTATACTAAATAAAAATTTACTGATTTTATATTCTTTTGTTTGTTTTTAATTCAATAAATATTTAGGTCATGTAATGTTTTTGTTGTTTTATGTTAAACTTGAATAAAATAATACATTTGCAATCAAGTACACAAAACAGTCCACATAGCTATTTCATTTTGGATCACATTTCCTTAGTTTTTGTATCAAACAGCATATTTCCTTTCTCTCTCTCTTTTTTTGTGTATTCAGCCTTTAGTCCAGAAAAATTACACTTGTTATGGTGACTCATAGAATATAACAAATATAAAACAATCTGAATCTGCAGTGAAACATTGTTATTGATTCACGATTTTTTACACTGAGGATATCGGGAAGGAGGGATTGAAAATACAAATGATACATGCCTAAAATGTAGAAGCTCAATGTCATTGCTTTGACCAGTTGACTTTGTGTTATGGAGAAAATGACTCAGACATTGATGACTGCTGGTAAAGTAAAAGAAAACGGAGACTGGAGCAAGGCAGCCATTAATCTCCTTTTCATTTTTTCTCTTTCATATACATAATGGAGATGAGTAATACCCTAAAGAAATTACTGGTAATTAAATAAAAAACTGAAAGGTCGTAGGTCGTCATTCCAAGAGCACTGCTTTAGCACTGCTGCTAAGAAAGAATGGAGAATGACTCAGCAAAGTTGTCACTGTAACAGCAGGCTGCAATGGAGAAGAGCTGGGGGAAAGAGGACTGAAGGGGGAGGGATTGTAAACCACTCATTCACAAAATAAATAGCTCTTGGACTAAATTCAATTGCTGGTGTAATTAAATTATGGGAGACAGTCTGGGGTAGGCCTTTTCTGGAAGGCAATATCGCTAAAAGGCTTTTAGTGGATTGGTTTGATGTTTTTTTTTTAATTATTTTTCATGGTCTCTGTTCAGGGGCTTAAAAACTACAAAACTGTTCTGCAATGACATCTGACAGCTAGGACTTGATAGCAAGGAGATGGTCCTTGAAAATAACACAAATATTAAAAGCAACTTTGTGAATGGATATTGATAAATAAGTACATTTCTTGTTGTAGCTCTTACTGCAGTTATTTGTTATCAAATCAGTTTTCAGATAATCATAAAAGCCCCAATAAAATACTGAATAATATATTTTTTTTAATCACAAATGAAGCAGGAAAGGCTACACTGATATGATGGTTTGTTTATTTCTCTATGTATTGATCCTTTTATAATTGATATTTCAGTTTCTGTCATGAAATGTCCATGCACGTTTCTTGCAAATTCCAGGGACAACATGTCAATCACTATGCAGCGGAACATCCAGAAGCACATTATTATTATCATTTTTATTTCTTGGCAGACGCCCTTATCCAGGGTGACTTACAACAATGGAAACCATGGTATGTTTCTCTTGATTATCATAGTACAGTTACAGTTGTCCTTCACACAGACACACACATATATAGGCATATACTGTATATCTAAATGTATAACCATATGAATATGTATTTTCTTATTCCAGCTTATGATGTTTTGCCCTAATAATAGCACTGAATAAATAAAAGCACATCCAGTAAGAGCATTTATTCTGCATTTATAAATAACCTGCTGTTGACAGGAAAATGACAGCTAAAGTGCTACTATATGTAATTTGTGATTCGGGTTTCAGACTGCAGTCAGCAAAAAGATGGACTTGTTTGTATTTAATGTGGTTTTCAGTGACCAGAGTCTTGTATTGAATACAATGTAATTACAATAGCGGAGATTATAAGTGTGTTTCGCTCACAGATCAAATTACCCTCTCCCTCTCAGGTTTACCTGGTTTTAGTTAATTGTACCTGGGACAAGCTGTTTCCCCCCCTAGTATAGTTTTGCACGTTCAAGTATTTCTGTGCTCGCTAATTTTAACCGTCCACACTGACCGTGACCTGAACATGACCCAGTACAAGCTTCTCAGCCAATCACAGTGTGATAAATGACCTGCCTTCCCTTTCCACTATACTCCTTCCGTTTCCACTATACTTTCTCACACATGCATACATTCTGCTCTTACATACATATATTCTCTTCTTACATCCATATATTATATATAATATTAAATGTATACATTGACTGCATGTGCATAAGAGCAAAAGTATGAATGTGTGAGTGAAAATATATGTATGTGAAAGGAGAATGTATGTATGTCAGAGTGAAAATATATGTATGTGAAAGAATGTATGTGAGAGTGAAAATATATGTATGTGAAAGGAGAATGTGAGAGTGAAAATATATTTATGTGAGAAGAGAATGTATGTATGTGAGAGTGAAAATATATGAATGTGAAAGGAGAATGTATGTATGTGAGTGAAAATATATGTATGTGAAAGGAGAATGTATGTATGTGAGAGTGAAAATATATGTATGTGAAAGGAGAATGTATGGATGTGAGAAGCCCAGAATAAATAATAGCTTGTACGGCCCCTCATAATTTTTCATATTTCTCTGTATTGTCTTTTATAAAAATATATATGCTAAAGTTAAATACATTTCCTGCTTTATCAGTCCCAGCAATTATTTTACTTTATTTTATCCATGCCTTGTTTGTATGTTTTTGTATGTAGCAATTAATGTAGTAATAACTATTAAGTAATTATAATGTAGCTCAGTGGTTCCCAACCCAGGCCCAGGACCCTCTTCCCTGCTAGTTGTTGCAAACAAGGTCTTAATCTGGACTGATATTTTGCCTTTTATTTATTTTAAATGCCTCAGATTTCAAGTAAAACATTACTGTCACAATTACCCTCGGGGAGCTCGGGTACGGGAACAGTGGACCCAATTGCAGAGCGCGGAAAGGGTGGTCGAACAGGCGTAGGTCGGGTGCTGGCAGATCAGGGCAAGAAAGGCAAGGCAGAGACGTGGTCGAGGTCACAGGTGAGGGTCTTGGGATCAGGCAGACAGACAGGCAAAGGCGAGACAGAGTCGGAGACGGGAAGACTGGCAGGAGGTCAAGGGAACATGGGAAATCCAATGCACGAGGGAGCGGACACACAGAGAAGGCTCAGAGTTGCAGTACCTGACACTGGCAAAACTTCGCCCCGACTGAGGGAAGTGAGGGGATTATAAAGGAACAGGAAACCTGGTCGGAAGGTGCAGGACGAATAGGAACAGAGGGATAGAACAGGAGTGCACATGGGTGACCGGAATGTTAATAGACAGAGTGACAGATGAGAAGTGAAGGAAAAGGCAGGGAAACAGTGGCCTCTAGTGGAGAGAGAGGGTGAGTGCATGGAAATAGTGACAATTACATAGGGAAGTTGAATTCTTGTTCCTGTAATTGAGTAGCTTTTTCATGTACTTTTTTGAGTATTTTTCAAATTTGGTAATTTTACTTAAGAATGTTTTGAGTTAAGCATTGTACTTCGCTACTTTTAAAAACACATTTGTTACAGAGTACAAATTGTGTAGGCTGTCACGAAAAACAAATGTGGGTGACAGACAAGTAGACCAATAAATGAAGGAGCAATACATTCAGATTGCAAGCATTAGCAGCAGTAAGGTGAGTAGGGGTGTACATTTTTTAATCGAAATCGAAGATGGATTGAAACAAGTGTTTCATTTCGACCAGGGAATTTAAAGATGGGGTCGTGATTTATTTATGTATTCATCTGACTTCGCCAAACCAAAATTAAATAAAGTATCAGAAAAAAATAAACAACAGCTGACAGTAAATATCTCTGCGTATGTGAATTTCTCCCACTTATCTGTTTTTATATGTAACTAAATATTTGAATTAAATACCTAAACTGCGTTTCAGCTGTGAACTCCTCAAATGTAATAAGTTGTTATTATTATTATTATTATAATTATTATTATTATTATTATTATTATTATTATTATTTCTTGGCAGAAGCCCTTATCCAGGGCGACTTACAACATAAGTGCAAAACAAAGTGCAAAGTAAAGGCATCAAACATTACAAATTCAATTTACATGAAACATAGCAATTCAAAATATAATAAATTTACAATTTCCAATTTACACAGGCAAGTACAGTAAGTGAGTTCCTACATCCTGGACAGTAAAAGCTAAGTGCTGTCAAGATTTAGGGTCACAGTCAAGGGCTACGGGAAAGGAGGAAAACAATCAAAAACACAAGAAGTATAATAAAACTCTTTTAAGTGCTATCTAACGGGGATTAAAATGATTAATATTACAAGTACTGTCTGAAAAGATGTGTCTTGAGTAAGCATCGGAAGGAGGTCAAGGACTCTGCTGTTTTGACTTTGGTGGGAAGGTCGTTCCACCATTTAGGGGCCAAGGATGAGAAGGAGCGGGCTCTGGAGGAAGGAGAGTGGAGAGGAGACAGTTAGTCTTCTGGCACCGGAAGAGCGCAGTGGTCAGGAGGGGATGTATGGAGAGATGAGTGTCTGAAGGTAGCTTGGTGCAGTGTGGTCGAGACAGCTGTAGGTGAGGGTCAATGTCTTGAACTGAATGCGTGCCGGTATCGGGAGCCAGTGGAGGGAGCAGAGCAGTGGAGTAGCGTGTGCGAATCGGGGCAGAGAGAATATCAGATGCGCCGCAGAGTTCTGAATGAGCTGGAGTGGGCGGGTAGTAGATGCAGGCAGGCCAGCCAGGAGGGAGTTGCAGTAGTCCAGGCGGGAGAGGACCAGTGACTGGACGAGCAGCTGAGTCGAGTAGTCGGTGAGGAAGGGACGGATCTGGCGTATGTTGCTCAGAAAGAATCTACAGGTGCGTGTCAGCGTGGTGATGTGCTGGGTGTAGGAGTGCGCAGGATCGAGGGTCACTCCTAGATTTTTAGTGGAAGAAGAAGGAGAGAGTGTGGTGGATTCCAAGGGGATCGAGATGGAGAGGTCAGCAGAAGGTGAAGAAGAGTGGGGGAAAAACAGGAGATCCGATTTGGAGAGGTTGAGCTTGAGGTGGTGTGAGTGCATCCAGGCGGAGATAGCAGACAAGCAGGAAGAGATATGAGAGGGGATGAGAGGGTCAGAAGAGGGAAAAGACAGGAAGATCTGGGCATCATCAGCATAGAAGTGGTAGGAGAAACCATGTGATGCGATGAGGTGGCCCAGGGAGCGAGTGTAGAGAGAGAACAGGAGCGGGCCCAGGACGGAGCCTTGGGGAACGCCTGTGAGGAGAGGTTGGGGGGTAGATGAGAAACCTCGCCATGTCACTTGGTAGGTCCGGTCGCTGAGGTAGGAGGAGAACCAGGTGAGAGCAGTCCCAGAGATTCCAAGGTCAGCGAGGCAGGAGAAGAGGATGGAGTGATCGATGGTGTCAAATGCTGCAGAGAGGTCAAGGAGGATGAGGACTGAGGAGAGGGAGGCCACCCGAGCACAGCTGAGGGAGTCAGTGATGGCCAAGAGAGCCGTCTCAGTGGAGTGAGCTGTGCGGAAGCCAGATTGCAGTGGATCAAGGAGTGAGTGTTGGGACAGAAAGTCAGAGAGCTGACAGTGGACCGCCCACTCAAGACTCTTTGAGAGGAAGGGGAGTAGGGAGACAGGGTGGTAGTTCTGAGGAGAGGTGGTGTCAAGGGTTGGTTTCTTGAGGAGTGGGATGACAGCAGCTTGTTTAAATGCAGAGGGGAAACAGCCAGAGAGGAGTGAGGAGTTGAGGAGGGAGGAGATGAAGGGGAGAAGATCAGGAGCTGTCGCTTGGAGGAGGTGAGAAGGGAGAGGGTCCAGGGCACACGTTGTAGGTTTGTGATGTAGGAGGAGAGCGGAAACTTCAGCATCTGAGAGAGGTGAGAATGAAGAAAAGGAAGCTTGAACCGTGGGAGGTTTGGGTGTGAAGAGCTGTTGAAGAGCTTGTGGATGTCTGTGATCTTGGAGGAGAAGGAGGAGGCAAAAGGAGGAGGGGGGACAAAGAGGGAGGAGAAGGTGGAGAAGAGTTTGCGGGGGTTGTTTACAGTGGACTCAAAGAGTGATTGGAAGTAAGACTTCTTGGCTGAGGTGAGTGAGGAGGAGAATGTAGACAGTAGAGAGCGGTAGACTTTGAGGGCAGCTGGGTTTGGACCTCTTCCACTTCTGTTCAGCAGTGCGCAGACTGAATTGTGCTGAGCGGCAGACAGGAGAGATCCAAGGCTGTAGAGGGGAGGGACGGATTTACATTTTAAATGTGATTTAACTTCATATATTTCAAATGTACAGTTTAATTTCATACATACCATTGACTGGTATACTTTCTTATTTATTGGGAGGCATTTCTGACTAAACAATTTTTTGGACAAAGGAAAATCACAAATATCTCAATATAGGTCACATATACCAGCCTGCCATGCAAATCAGCACCATTATATACCAGCCTGCCAGGCAGATCATCACCATTATATACCAGCCTGCCAGTCAGATGATCATCACTATATATACCAGCCTGCCAGGCACATCACCACTATATACCAGCCTGCCAGGCAGATCAACACCATTGTATACCAGCCTGCCAGGCAGATCGACACCATTGTATACCAGCCTGCCAGACACATCGACATCATTATATACCAGCCTGCCATTCACATCACCACTATATACCAGCCTGCCAGGTGGATCACCACCATTATGTACCAGCCTGCCAGTCACATCACCACTATATACCAGCCTGCCAGGCACATCATCAGCTCTATATATACCAGCCTGCCAGGCGGATCGACACCATTATATACCATCCTGCCAGGCACAGCACCATTATATACTGGCCTGCCAGGAAGATCATCACCATTATATATACCAGCCTGCCAGGCACATCATCACCACTATATATACCAGCCTGCCAGGCACAGCACCATTATATACCAGCCTGCCAGGCAGATCATCACCATTATATACCAGCCTGCGAGGCATCTGGATATATAGTAGAAAAAGCAAACTCACCGCTTAAAGAAATACAGTATTTTAGAGCTACCAACCACTTCGTATTATTTTCATATACATTTAAATTTATATGTAAGGTTATCCTTTTTTAAGACAAAATCAAATATTTACATTGTAAGCTGTCCCAATACCGGTACATGGTAATGCACAATTAATATACAATACTTTTTTGAAGCCTAAGATATAGAGTTGGCAAACATTACACATTCGTACATTTATAATCTATCTCTGAACAAGGAATTCATGAGTCGATAAGAGACCAACTCCCTGCATACTTGCAATAAGTTAACCAACCACTATGAAATTGAATGTATGAAAGACAATGTATTAATTTGAGGGAAAGATGCCTCTGTATTAATCTGGACTATTTATTAAAAGTCTATATTTTAGGAAAATGGAAATCAACTCACCATTTCAAGTCATACTTTGCTGCTGCAATTAGTCTTGCCGTGGTTTTCAATTTGAAAATTAGTATCGAGAAAAACAAAAAAAGTCCGTTGATACCTTGTAGGCGTGTTGTGGGTGTGGTGTATCAGGGGAGGTGGGTTTTTGTGTGAGCGGTTTCTTCTATCTGCCTAACAGGCAGCGCTGCCTGCCAGTCGCCGTTCAAGGCTAATTTGTCCCTTGAGCAGTACCTCTTGAGAAGCTGCGCTGCTGTGCAGACTTTGCAGCCTGTGCATGAATCGCATTGTGACGTGTTTTCCGGCTGAGTTCATTGTAGCTCATGGTCTACTACTGATGACGCATACTGCGTGCTGCGCAAACAAAAAGTGGTCTCCCGTCCAATAACATCAAAACCTCGCAGTCAAAAAACACATAAAAAAACATTGCAAGTTGTTGTTTCAAGTGAAAACACCCAGGTTTGTTTGTTATTTTTCCATGTGCAATAACTTGAGAATAGGCATTCATCTTGTAGAACACATGTGGTGCTATTTACATGCTTGTTGCCATCTTAGAACTGGAACTTAACTAACTGTAATGACCTTAGAATGATAGGAGGGAGGGACCAGTGACACAATTTAATTACTACATTTCCTCCTCCTCAAATTCCTCCCACATGAAATTACTTTGCTACAAACCAAATACGACATGTCCTCTTATCTATCTTGTACATAAAGAACAAACTTAACCCTTTTTTAACAAAACAATAATCTAGGAGGTTTGGGGTAGACTGCCCAAACTCCAGGTTTGCTAGGCATTGCTAAGGCATTACTCTGCCCCTTAGATCCTTTAGTGAATAACCATTCATCTGTAGTTTACATGAAATTAAGTCTTTGTGGTGCTCTGCGGGAACAGTCAGAGCGACGTAGCTCTCCACGTTTAGCTGCACCTCAGCGGGGTTTCCACTAGGGCTCAGCTGCACCTCTGCTTGTGCCAGAACTAGTTTCAGGAGCAGTTTCGTATAGCGTATCGGCTGAGTGCCAAACTGGTCTGGGGCACGTACTGTGACGTACCTGACGCAGCGGGTCTGCATTCTGAAATTGTAACTACAGTAATGGCGGCCGCTCTCGATGCGATAGAAACTTTTCACAAGAAGGAATATGTCTGTTTATGTTGGGAAAGCGATTCATCTGGAGCAGTTATTAATGCACGGTGGAAAAGTGCCACACAGGGTTAATTGCTTGGCACAGAAAGACATTAAAGAGTGTTTGAAAAGATCGCAAAAATCCTGCCGGAGAAAGCACTGCATCGGACTGCAATACAATGTGCCCTGACGAAATACTTTGCTTTTTTTTGTTATAAATACATGCAAACATGGATTTGAATTAAATGTCCCGATGTCTTGTAAATTCTCTCAAAATTATTTAAATGGCACGGTTTTTAGCTTCCCCCTGTTTACACTATCTTTATTAAAATGTTTAAAACAGAGGCTAATTTTTATGTGATCAATCGTATGAAGAATCGTGTATTTTAATTATTTGTAATCCCTCGTTATCGCTATAACTATATGTTAATGGTAATCCAAGTATAGACGCTTAACCAACTGCAGAAATACAAACCCTACAACCTTACAAATCTTAGCGGTTAATACAACTGATTCATTCATTACGGTGTTAAATGTATTTTTAAAGGAATTTCATTCACTGTAAAAGCTGATGCCCCGCGATGTTATTGATGTGTGACTCTTTTATTTAGCACATTGATAAAGCTGCAGGTATACAGAGAAAATACGCTAACACTGAATTTGTGAAACCTGGAGTAAGTTATGGATCCCAGTGTTGTAGCCGTATTTCTATACACATGTATGAGTTTTGGTTAAGAAACTCGCTGTGACTGTCATACTGTGTATTTCATTATACAGATATGTAGCGGCTACATGGGACAGTTTTAAACCCAGCGTGCTGTATTCAATAATGCAACGCAGGTCATTCTCCCAGGGCCGGTTCTAGACATTTTGGAGGCCCCCGTCTTGATTGGTGGACTAGCGCAGTGGTTCCCAAACTTTCTGGGTGGCGCCCCCCAAAAAACATTTGGGTCACAGGTCGCCCCCCCCCGAAAGATGAATATACTTTAAAACTTTCATTTCACTTTTCACAATTCTCTTTCCATTTTATACAATTTAACTAGTTATGTAATATATATATGATGAGACTGAATATTCGAAAATTCAACTATTTATTAAAGATGGCCACTATCGACAAGTGAACCTAACATTCAATAGTTAATATAATAATAATAAGAAATATTATTATTATTATTATTATTATTAATAATAATAATAATAATAATAATAATAATAATAATAATAATAATAATACTTTTATTTTAAAGCCTGTACGGTTGATTGGCTCTCTATGTAGCTGTAATGAAGATTGACGGGAGGGTGGGATTTGTTATTACTTGTCTGTGATTGGCTGACAATGACAGATCTGCGCGACTCCGCCAATGGGATCAGTGCACTTCTGCAGATCTGCGGAGATCTGCGGCGCTACAAGAACGTGACCAATGGCTTCCTCTCAGAGAGTTTCTGCGTGGAAATACTTTGACAAAGTAAATTAAAACACTGTTAAGTGTATAATATGTGCAGTGCAATTAACTTTTAATTACAATTAATTTAATATAATACATTTCCATCATGTTTATTAACCATGACCAGCTATTATTACTGCTGGGTGCTACTGAATTTCCTGAGGTGAAATGAATAATATTACGAGAGAAACATGTTTTTGTATGAAACTCCATGATTATGGAATTTGCTGGAAATAATGGTGGTTATTGTTTTGTTTTTGTGTGGTTGCCTTCCCTTATTTTTTTATACATTTTTTAAACTATTTCCTTTGTGTGTTTTGGCAGAAGTTAACCATTTCTATAGTGCTAAAGCAGAATTAGAAATATCAGGTAAACCTGTCATTATTATAAAGTCATTATGGAACTGAAGTTTTCTGAATACTAAGGCAGGCTGAAAAACCTAATTAAATTGCCTCAAGATTCAATAAATATTATGTTGTTTAATGCCTCATAGCAACCATGTAATACCAATTTACAATAAATTAAATTCTGCATAAACACCTGTAAGGTCAGTGTCTGCCCTGAGTATTATATTTTGGGTATGTTACAAATAAACATGGTTAATAAAATATTGGATTTGAAATAGATGATAGAATGATAATTACTGTTCATTCTTTTTGCTCCTTTTGTATTGTATAATGTGATGATTCATATGTGTCATGTATGTGTATTTTGGGTTGACTGTATTTGGCAAGATAGTAATAGGTAGGGATGGTGCTCTTGGGGTCATTCCTCCTCCTCCAAACACGGCGAGTTGAGTTGATGCCAAAGAGCTCGATTTTGGTCTCATCTGACCACAACACTTTCACCCAGTTCTCCTCTGAATCATTCAGATGTTCATTGGCAAACTTCATATGGGCCTGTACATGTGCTTTCTTGAGCAGGGGGACCTTGCGAGTGCTGCAGGATTTCAGTCCTTCACAGCGTAGTGTGTTACCAATTGTTTTCTTGGTGACTATGGTCCCAGCTGCCTTGAGATCATTAACAAGATCCTCCCGTGTAGTTCTGGGCTGATTCCTCACCGTTCTCATGATCATTGAAATTCCACGAGGTGAGATCTTGCATGGAGCCCCAGACCGAGGGAGACTGACAGTTATTTTGTGTTTCTTCCATTTGCGAATAATCGCACCAACTGTTGTCACCTTCTCACCAAGCTGCTTGGCGATGGTCTTGTAGCCCATTCCAGCCTTGTGTAGGTCTACAATCTTGCCCCTGACATCCTTGGTCTTGGCCATGGTGGAGAGTTTGGAATCTGATTGATTGATTGCTTCTGTGGACAGGTGTCTTTTATACAGGTAAGGAGCTGAGATTAGGAGCACTCCCTTTAAGAGAGTGCTCCTAATCTCAGGTCGTTACCTGTATAAAAGACACCTGGGAGCCAGAAATCTTGCTGATTGATAGGGGATCAAATACTTATTTCCCTCATTAACATGCAAATCAATTTATAACTTTTTTGAAATGCGTTTTTCTGGATTTTTTTGTTGTTATTCTGTCTCTCACTGTTAAAATACAACTACCATTAAAATTATAGACTGATCATTTCTTTGTCAGTGGGCAAACGTACAAAATCAACAGGGGATCAAATACTTTTTTCCCTCACTGTATCACCTCATATACACTGCTATGTATTTTGATCTGAAGCTACCAATTAGCGGCTTCACAGACGCTGCCACTTGACAATCCTCTATTCTGATTGGCCTGGACTGGAGATGGAAGAATCCAATGACCGAGACCCGATTTCCACTCTTGTGAATCAGGACAGTACAGTTTGTTTTTAATATGTGTAAGTGTAGACAAAGATATCAGTTTATCCAGTGCGATTTCAGCAGGGCAGCAATCAACAGTTGCCAGATCCCCTCGGGGATTTCTTGTGTCTCATCTTGACTTTTTACCTGTTCAGCTCTTTCCCCACGCCCCCCATAAAGTTTGGGACCCTGGACTCGCATATAGGGATGTTACTGTTATGGAGGCCCTGCCTCCAAGCCCGAGGCCCTAGGCAATTGCCTACCCTGCCTATAGGTAGTGCCAACTCTGCATTCTCCCACAGAAAAATAATAAGGGAGAATATCTAGGATACTTAAATTAAGCTATATTGTCAATATTAATTGGATCATGATACAGGGAGAAGTAACACGGTTATTTATGATGCGCTGTAAACAAAATAAACTAGATTAAATTTTAAGTGATGTAATTCGTTTTATATATTGTTTCAATGTGTCCTGGTTTGTATTTTTGAATATCTTGTATAATTTATACTATAAGACTGTGTTAGATATCGTAAAAACATTTCAGCCCAAAGTTTATTGCACTTTAATGTTAGCGGTATTTCAGCCTCCAGTTTAAAACACTAAATCCCAGAGTGCCGAGTGTCCCAGATGCGTTTTGTCCTTTCGTGTCTCACAGCCACTTCCTAGGGCAGCTGTACCTCACGACAATGAGTGGAAACGCTGCTGGTCTGGTTTAAATTGAGATCCCTTCCCTTCATAACTCACTTATCCATTCCCAAGTCAAGGGTTGTATACTGACCCAGTAGCATATCTTGAAAACTAGAGCCAATTAATAATTTTAAGCATAATTTTCGTTCTCAGTGACCCAGAATTAGTAAAGTTTGACTACATTTATTTCGGAAGTATTTTGGCTGTAGACCTGTAGGCTGTGATTCTAATACTTTCGTAGCCACTTTACATTAAAGCTGCTAGCTCACATTCACTTTTCAATGTTCCCTTTTCCTTCATGAGCATACATTTGATAGTTCAGATTTCACTTCTACATACATAATCACATATAAGTGATTAATTGTAATAATTATAGCCTAATAGTAAATAATTATTTTTTTTATGATACGTATTAAATATTTACATTTTAACATAATTGTTTACCCATAAACATTCTATCTACATTCTCTACAAAATGTAGAATGGTATCCCCTGAAAGAAGAAGCAAAATTGTAGAAGCAACATGTTTCATTCTACATTTTCTAGCAAAATGTAGACTGGTGTCCCCTCAGCTTAGTGTACAACAATAGCTGTTATGCATCTGGTGGTGTTAATAGAGCCTGGTGTGTTAACATTCGTGTGTCAGCATTGCGGGGGCAGTTGAGTATCCGCAGGCCTGTCTGGGTCAAAGTCCAGAGCCGCTTTTCTAGTCCCAGTCTGTCCCTGCTGAACGGTAAACGTAAGTGAAATCTTAGTAGGTGATAGGTTAGTAGGTTCTCCTTTGTACTTCCTTTAATTAAATTCCAGGACTACTCAGCTAAGCTTAGTAATGTATCATCTCTAATTTAAAAAGAGCACTACATGTATAACCCTTCAGCTTTTGAAAACAATAATTTTGTCTTTACTTTTTTGGAAAATCTTTCATTGTCAGAATGTATTATTAGACAGTATTACTATCTTGCCAAATACAGTCAACCCAAAATACACATACATGACACATATGAATCACCACATTATACAATACAAAAGGAGCAAAAAGAATGAACATGAATTATCATTCTATCATCTATTTCAAATCCAATATTTTATTAACCATGTTTATTTGTAACATACCCAAAATATAATACTCAGGGCAGACACTGACCTTACAGGTGTTTATGCAGAATTTAATTTATTGTAAATTGGTATTACATGGTTGCTATGAGGCATTAAACAACATAATATTTATTGAATCTTGAGGCAATTTAATTAAATTTTTCAGCCTGCCTTAGTATTCAGAAAACTTCAGTTCCATAATGACTTTATAATAATGACAGGTTTACCTGATATTTCTAATTCTGCTTTAGCACTATAGAAATGGTTAACTTCTGCCAAAACACACAAAGGAAATAGTTTAAAAAATGTATAAAAAAATAAGGGAAGGCAACCACACAAAAACAAAACAATAACCACCATTATTTCCAGCAAATTCCATAATCATGGAGTTTCATACAAAAACATGTTTCTCTCGTAATATTATTCATTTCACCTCAGGAAATTCAGTAGCACCCAGCAGTAATAATAGCTGGTCATGGTTAATAAACATGATGGAAATGTATTATAGAAAATTAGGCAGCTCCAGGAAGTGGTTGATACTGTGAAATCCAAGTGGGGATGAAGCACTATCCTGTTGGAGGTTATTGGTGTTTTAGCAATTATTAATATTATATTCACAAATTTGGATCTGCCAATTATTAGTCAACTCACCTCACTGCTACACCTTCTTATCACCTTCTTACCAGAACAGGAAAGATGAAAACAACAGTTTTGTAATCTAAAATGTGGACAATCAATATCTTTGCACAGTGAAAACCACCTGATTTGATTCTCACTAGCACACTAATGACTGCAGTGCAGTGGGTTTTGTAGTTATTTTTTTAAACCCAAAAGCAAAAGAGACAAACAGAAGAAATATAACTGACTGAACAGCACAAGGGTACTGGGATTGATTTTTGAGAGGCTGATCAGTTAGTTAAGTAGACAAAAGTATTCCTATATGATACTGACCCCTAATATGTGTATGTCTATATTTGATTTTCTTCTGATACTTGTTTTTCTAAGTTCTATTCCAATAATTGAATCAAATGTGTTTTTTATTCTTAAAGAGACAATCCACAAATGTTGTAAATGTAGAAGCAGGTCATCTCTAACCAAATTTGGTCCACTTTCCAGATGCTCTTTTTTTCTGAGTATTGTAAAACATCACAAAACGTAGTCACAGAAATTATAATACAATTAAAAATTCTACAGATAAGGGCTCGTAGCAATGGATTTAAAATTTCAGTAATTATTAAAAAATGTGAAGAACATGTTACTGAAAAAAGTTTTGAGTAACAGCCACAGGTTTGGAGTTACATCTGGAGTTTTGTATTGTATTTTTGGCAACAGTTCAGGATTTGGCAGAAGGAATTCTCAATCCATCTGTATTGACATGTGTCGGGGATCTTTAATGAACACAGAAATGACATGTCAGTTTTACAACTCGATCAGGGGCTATGATTAGATTCCAATGAATACACATCAGGCCGACACACCATGCTGGGCAGAGCTGCAGTAATCTCACCACAAGGTGATTAACAAGACATTCATAGAGTTTACTGAGGGATTTGCTGATATTGTAATCTTTCTAGTTCTTGATATATAGCAATTTCCAAGCATTTTACCTGATTTTACAGTAAGGCATTTGGTCAAATAGACCAATCAGAAGAGGAAACAATATCTTATCTCATACCCTTCTTTGTGTAACAGGGTTAATTGTCTACATGAGTCTGTGCTGGTGACATATTTTCCAATTGTGCCTCCAATTGTTGTTTCATTTATAAAGCGTCAAGTAATGCTTTGGGTTATTTTTTTTCTATCCCATTTTGGGTTTGCAAATGCCTGTATCAAATGATCTCATAAACACCTTTTCAGCCAATCCTTTGAGACCATGCTTTATGTTTGTTGCTTATCTTGGGAGACTTTCCAGGGCAAGAATGCCCTTACTAAAGCTTTGTATAATTGTAAAACTATTTTCTTTGATTTTTTTTTTTAAATGACAATCTTGTTAACTTTTTTAATAGATTTGCCACATTCTCAAAATGGTTCCTCAAAGCTGTATAACTGCAACATGCAAATCTCAGTACCGAATCCTGTAGTATTGCAGAAGCAGGACATCCCTAACCAAATTTGGTCTACTTTCCAGATGTTCTTTTTCTACTCTGAGTATTTAATTATGACAAGTGTATCTAATAGGAACTCATCAGCAGCAATTACAAGCAGATATGCCAATTTGATCTCCATCCAACCCCCTCTGGCACTGGGGCAAGTTGTGTGCAATAGAACAGCGACTTCACTTTAAACTGCTTAGCTATGGTGGTACCCCTTGTTTTGTACAAAATGATGAACTCATAACAGTGCCTGGTCTGACTGGTGCTGTTATGTGTTATGGTTAGCCCATGATTGGCAACATGATGGCAGGAATTATTGAAACTATGAAACAAGATGAAACAGAAACACAACTGAAACAAATTGTTTGGTTGGAGCAATTTTCAAAAGGAAATTCATCAACCATCTATTCTGTGAATGTGCTATTATACTATTATATTGTAAATAAGTTATTATCTGACCCATAGTTTACCTGCTTTTTATAAAAGCTCCTGTTCACTTAATTTACGCATGTTCCACTTTACAAATAAATTAAATTTTGCTACTTTTGAATTAGATTTTGTGAAAGGAAATGATCTTAAAAATAAAATGCATACTCATCAAAATGTATATTATTTGTCTCATGATCACATTAGAATCTCTTTGTTTTATATGTTAATTTAATCTGTCAATTAATATTCCTCAACTCCTTGACATTAAATGATTGTGTAATTGGTAACAATTTTTTTTTTGATTTGAAGCACTAAGGGGTCCTGGTTGTTTATTTTAATAGAATCATTTGTGTTCTAAATTCAACCAATTAAGAATTATTTCCAGCCTGTAACCAATTGTGGATTTATGAAGACTATCAAAACTTTCAAGAAAAGTGTTGTCCACCACTGTTTAATGTGCTATGAACTGTTTCTGGGTTGGTTCTAAAGGTTCGATTTCCATGTAGCTTTACTACACTGTTTGGTGTTTGGAGAAAGGACCATTATAACCTTGAAAACTGTCTGCCTACCAAACTGGAAATCATCCACTTTGATGAAGCCACAAGTAGTAATGATGGCACTTTATGTCAAAGTGACAGGTGGCCCCGCCCCTACCCAGAAGCCCCATGGGCTGAGAAGCCCCGCCTTACCCAGAAGCCCCATGGGCTGGGAAGCCCCGCCTTACCCAGAAGCCCCACGGGCCAGGAAGCCCCTCCTTACCCTGTACCCTTTGACCCTCTCCAGTCAGCCATCTTGTAAGGATACAGGTTTTACCCTTTGACCCTCTCCTGTCAGCCATCTTGTTTGGATGTCCGTCATCTTGTTAGGATGACAGCCATCTTGTTTGGATGACCTCCATCTTGTTAGGATGACATTTTGGAAAGGGCACAGGTCATCTTGACAAGTGTTCACCGCCATCTCACCCTGATGGTGTGTGTGTGTGTGTGTGTGTGTGTGTAATGTTTAAGTTTAAACTTATTATTATTATTATATGATTAGGTTTGGTATGATACGTTGTTAGCAAAATAAAATAAAATAGAAAGAGAACAACAACATAAAGTTTTAATTTAAAAAGTATTTTAAACTGTGTTTATGTGAGTGTGTGAGGTTATATATTTTATGATTAGGTTTGGGATGGTACAGTGTTAGGAAAAGAAAAGAAAAAGAAACATATAGACAATCAAAAAATGAGACTCTGTAAAATATGCATCAATGTCAGTCTTTTATTGTGACAGCTCTAAAAATTACAACAATGATCTCCCCTCCCCAACACCTACAGCAGAAAAACTGTGAAATGTATAGAATTATAAATGTATATTTTAACCAGCCCTGTACTTTTTATTGTTGTTACATGTTGTTAGTGAATGCTCGAAAGTAGACTTAACATATATCATATTTAAGAATATATTGCATTTCATCTCATTACATATATATATATATATATATATATATATATATATATATATATAATGTGTTCATTTGTTCATGCTCAAATGTATAGAATTAATAAATACAAGCACAGACACACATACATCATGGTGACGTTTTACAACATGGAGCATAGTCAGAAGTAGAAAAAGACACCAAACATTATGTACAGATACTTGTAATCATTCATTTCTGTTTCACAACACCAACATTGGACAGAAAGAAACATTGACCTGTACTGAGTAATGTCATTCCATAACATTTCCAACATAGTCAATATATATTCAATATATATTCTCAAGTCTTTCACTGTTTGCTTGAATGTTCTTCTTTCAAAGTTATACCCAATTCTTGCAACAAAATACAGGAAGTGTGTATTATAAATAAAGTGAGAAACACTTTCAAACATGCATATTACAACATGGGACATGTCAGAATTAGAAAAAGACTGCAATAGTATGTAAAGATACTTGTAATCATTAATTTCTGGTTCACATCACCAATATTGGACAGAGAAAAACACTGACCTGTACTGAGTTATGTCATTCCTTAACATTTCAGACATATTCCATATAGTCTAAGTCTTTCACTGTTTGCTTCTTTTTCAAAGTTATACCCCATTCTTGCAACAAAGGTCATCACCTATCTGTTGTAAATAAAGTGAGAAACACTATGAAGTTGCTATTCCTTTGGAAATACCTTATTTTTCAAACCCACAAATACATGGTGACAACTGCAAGCATGTAACACATACAAAACACAGAAATGGGGACCACATTGTAAGGATATGATAACCACAAATGTTATTTTACTGCAAATTTTAAATTTCATAAAATGATTGATATGACTTCTTGTTTAGATCTAGTATTCACCTGCAAACTACATAGTGACAAATGCAATCATTCTTCAGGAAACAGCCACAGCAGACAGAAATAGGCACAACGTTGTATTTATATGACCCAAGACTGCACTTTACTAAACCCTGAAACCCTGAAAAAACACGAGAAACTCTTAAGTTTTGTAAAATGGTTTATTGTACAGACACAGAAACAGATAGGCTCACCCTCAACATAGGAGTATTATTAATCTATTAATCTATTCATGCAGCATTTAGACATTTGTGTAATACAGAGCTAACCACTGCATTGACAGCAGGTAGCAGGACTTATACAATGCTTTGGTTTAAAATGACTCTGTAGGCCACGGCTTCAAAACTTTTCTCCATTTAAACATTGTCAAAATGCTAAGGCATGTTTTTGTATCATAAACATTGTATTACTATGTACATTAATGTGGTTTATACTTTTGATTTAAGGTGTACTTTTATCATATTTGTAATTACAAAATAATATATAAAAATAACAAATAATAATAATCATCATCATCATCATCATCATAATAATAATAATAATAATAATAATAATAATAATAATAATAATAATAATAATAATAATTCAAAAACATGTTAAACAAAACTCACCCTGACTTTGGCACGACCCCTCGTTCACTCTTTCAACAGTTTGTATGTTACTTGTAGCACAAGAACGGAAACATGGTGGTCTGATCTTACACAACTGTCTATTACACTGTGTATTCTATTTAAATAGAAAAAAGGAGTAGTTCATAAAAAGTTCATAAAAAGTGTTAAATCTGTTACTCTTATGAGTGTCTCTACAGCCCCTCACGGCTCCTTTGCATTACAGTGCGTGACATGGACTCTTTACATTGAAATTTATGTTGATGTAGAACTTGTCAACACAAAATTGTACAAAATACATGAAATAATTAAACAAGACAAACATTAAGAACAGCAACCACTTTGAGTTTGACATTTTACAGTATAGAAATTAAATACATTTTAATTACCACACGTTTTTCTTCAGGCTCTGAGCCATGCACCGTCTTGCCAACAGTGTCAAAAGTTGAGCGCTCTGTGTAGGATGCAGAGTATAGCTGAAGAGGGGAAAGGGAAGTGCAGAGCAGGCAGAGTGTCTGTGAGACGGGTCTCTGTCCTGCTTGTCCTACAGAGCCTCTCTTACCTGAAATGGCACTGGACACACCCAAAGCAGCAACACCCCCAAGCAACAGGTCCTTAAGAGAGGACCCTGTCAAATTTAACATTCAATAAAAAGCCAAGGCTTTGACCATTTTCAGTTGAATTAATCCTCAGCATCCAATGCATTGAGACCGTACACAGCTTTCAGATGCCTTGTACATTAAGATACCTTGTATATCTAGGCTACCCTGTTATTGCATGAAAAAACACATTTTATGAGAACAGCAAGCAAAAGGGAAAACAAAGATATATAATTTAATACATATTTTTAACCACTCTTGCTATTACAAATAACTGAGATGAAGGCCTAAACTGGCTATCTAGTAATTGTTTTGAAAGAAATGGTTTTCTGTGCTGAGTGTGCTAAAGAAATAAACTTCTCATTTCTAGCATTACAGTGAACTAACTTGAATACATAAAGTATACACATAACAATTGCCTAGAATGAAATGCTTTTCTTTGTGAAATGTAAGATTAGTGCTCAAAATAATTAGACATCTATATTTCTACCACGGGTTGAGTATGTTGACAGTTTTATGGCTGTGCTTTGCCATTAATCCAGATTTCACTTTGTTCTCTATGGGTTGGTTTCACAGAGCTTGATTAGCACTAGTTTAAGTACATTAAGTACATTAGAATATATCACCATTGTTTGGTATACAAAATTATTTAGCCTTAAGGCCAATAAAGCATTGGTATATAGTAGTATACTAGGCTAGCATAAGTAATTTACCCATGTACATAAACAACCTGCTAACATTTCTAAGGAGATCTAATATATAGGAAAGAAGATAAATGCTTATGCAATACCACAACATCAAAGTGTGTATTTATTTGTTACATAATGTACATGTATCAATATAGAGTGAGAAAGTATAGGGCTGTTTTAATGTATTATTATTTTTAACTCTCTGAGTACTGGGTTCGTAGGCCTGCTACACAAACTAGAGCTCTCTGGCTCTGTTGTGGGGTTGATATGGTCAGGCCTGGTTGTAGGGTCTTATCTAGAACGTAGCCATCGCTTGCTACTGACAGCCGTGTTCAGGGCTCTGCCGCTTCACACCTAATCTGATAAGTATGTGCTGTCCTTTTACAGGACACTAATCCAGAGAGAAAACTAAGAATAACAATAAAAGAAGGAATATGTAATCAGACAGGGTTTCATGATTTTTTACTATAGAGCAGTTTGATTATTGCTGTACAGTCTTTGTGTGCCACATTCAGTTTAGTTATTTTAATAGCAAAAATGTGTTGTTTCTATACAGTTCCATTTAAGAGCCCAATATTGACACATTTGTTTATTTTTATTATTATCACTTTTAAGCCCTTACTTCACTAGTCTCATAAGGAAACACATTTCTGTGTAAATATTTCTGTTATGTGGACATTATAGGTCTTCAACTTAGTTTTCTGTTAAGACAAAAGTCACTTTAAATAAAACCATTTCTGACTAAGCGGTGGCAATGTGTTCAGTTTAGGTATTCAATTTATTTATAAGGTTTAATGAAAAAATAGACAGTTCTTCATCTTTGTTTAAATTCCCCTCACTTTGTAACTTTAACTAGGAAGTCAATTTGAGATTTTAAAAGTTGGTACATGTGAGACACAGCCAAGAAGGTAAACAACAACATGATTGGGGAGTTTGTTCCATACTCTTTGTGTATGATATAAAACACAAGAGCTGAACACACACACACATACAGACTGACAAGAGAAAAACATGAAAGACTAGAAAACTATTTAAAACTCTTGCCCTTGTCAACTAAAAAGCCTGCTGCTGGCTCTTGAATTCAGCTAGTGATTGTGACTAGGTTTAATTCAGACTGTAAGTTGTGTATGTACATGGGTAAATTACTTATGCTAGGCAAACCAAAGCGCACAGCATTGTCTAAGCCCTGCTACCTGCTGTCAATGCAGTGGTTAGCTCTGTATTAGACAAGTGTCTAAATGCTGCATGAATAGATTAATAGATTAATAATACTCCTATGCTACTGGTAAACCTTTAAGTTTACATCATATTTTTGTAAGTGTTGGACTATGTTGGTGAGCCTATCTGTTTCTGTGTCTGTACAATAAACCATTTTACAAAACTTAAGAGTTTCTCGTGATTTTTCAGGGTTTCAGGGTTTAGTAAAGTGCAGTCTTGGGATTCTTCATAAAGTAGTGAAGTCATTTGAAATACCGTGGGAAAATTGTGTTGCATTTGGAGCAGATAATGCAGCTGTAATGCTGGGTGTACATAAAAGTGTAGCTGCCAATGTAAAAATGGAGAACAGTTCTGTCCATGTACAGGGTTGTCCCTGTCATTTAATTCACATTGCTGCCCAGTTGGCTGCAAAGAGATTACCAGCAAGAATAGACGAACTGCTGATTGACATTTATTACTATCTAGACAAAAGTGGCAAGTAGCACAAGCAGTTGAAACAGTGCCAGGACTTGTGTGGCAATGAAGCAAGACAGATTCTGAAACATGTGAACACCAGGTTTGTGCTTAAGAATAACTTGTATGTGTATATGTGAAAAGTATTGTACATTAAGTCCCTGTCTACACACAGAAACCGCTTTCTAGAAAAGCATTCTAATGAATCCAGGTCAGAGTGACCATACTAAATACCATTTCTGATTTTAATGTGTAGTTAAATTATTCAAATAGTTTGGTTGTAGTTCCTAGCAGCGCAGTGTAATATCATACGTATCATTTGATTTTATTTAAATAACGGCAATGTCTTGCCTTTTCCATGAATTACTGTAGGTGGCTCAGCCTGGGCAAGTGTATTGATAGATTGCTGCAGCAGTGGCCAGCACTAGAGGAATTCTGCAAAGTAAACAAAGGTATAGACCTAAACTATGCTTTCATTATACTGTATTATATCATTTTAAAGCAGTGTTTTTTAGTTTGATGGTGAGTAATGAATGGTTATTGTTTTTTGCATTTCATCAGGTCCCAGCAAGGTAGTTAATAAAGCCAAGTCTAGTGAGCCAGCCATGACTAAAGGGCATCCACGCAAGCCATCCTCTGGAGTGGCAGAAGCTGGTAAAAGTATGTGTAACTATTTTGTGCTGCCAGATTACATTTATTTTCAAAATGCCCTGTATGTTTGGTGTGTATTTTTGCACATGGAAAACAAATATTTTTTACCTAATTTAATCAGAAAATACATTTTGTGTTTGACTTGTACTTTTTTAGACAATTGTACATTTGTTTGTGAAAACGTCTTATGGTAATGTACTTTCAATTAGGCCCAGTTGTGACCTCAAGTGAATTGTTCAATGAAACTGGCAGTGTGAAATTGAAGGCTGGTAAGGTGTCTTCTGCAACTAATCAAGGTACCATTTAATCTGTTAGTACAGTCTAGTCAATTATAATGGAAGATTTAAAAAATAGTTACACTAATCTTTCTTTTAAATATAGTAAATACTTATTTCTCTCATTAACATGCAAATCAATTCATAACTTTTTTGAAATTTGTTTTTCTGGATTTTTTTGTTGTTATTCTGTCTCTCACTGTTAAAATACACCTACCATTAAAATTATAGACTGATCATTTCTTTGTCAGTGGGCAAATGTACAAAATCAGCAAGGGATCAAATACTTTTTTCCCTCACTGTATGCCTATATAACTTTAAGTTATAGTATTAGGTACTGTTTTGTGATTATATATTAAATATATGCAGTTGTAAGAATTTTATATATTGGTTCAGAGATGATAATGCATATACTTGTACATAAACAATAAATACTCTGTACTGTGAAAAATGTGTGCTGAATCTCCTTGTCTCCTGTTTTTTGAAACGCTGTAATTTGAGTCATGGTCAAGAAAGAGGTCTTACTGGGGCACAGACATAAAACTGTGATTTAATAAAACCTGTATTTTTATGACAGTTAAATAATTAGCTCTGAGTTACATTTCTGTCTAAGCATTATATTGTTGGGTATTGATTGATTTTTCTCCTTAAGTGCATGAAGCAGGCGTGGTTAGGGTATGCTAGGGTTTGCTAGGGTTTTCTTGATGCTTCGCTCACCAGGTGCTAGGATTTCTATTTTCAAATGTTGGTATCAATACATATGAGTTCCTATCCGAGTTGTATAGCAATCATTAGCCTATCTACATTCTTTAGGGCAATATAAGCAGTTGTAGGCATTGATTGACCACTAAGGGGAGGTCAAAGGTCAAAATGAAGGTGCTTGGACTATTTTAGAGGTAAACGCATGATGTTCATTACAAGTCTGAAGTCAGATATCAGTTTTGAGCTCTGTGTCTAGGAGAAAATATGAGATTTTTAATTCTCATAGTAAATTTGACCTGGAAGGAAAGGTCAAAGGTCAAATTCAGGGGCATATTTTGAAAGCCCATCTATGGTTTCCTATATGTGTTCAATATATACCAAAGGGCTATCTCTCTGTGAGGAGTTATAGAGCAAAAAGTTAAAAACAATATTGCATTTGACCTGAAACGAGAGACATTTTCAAATAGACCACTTAAGGATTCCTATACATGTCCAATACTAAATGTAACTCTATCTTCAATCTGAAAGTAGTTATTAGGCAAAATGACTTTTAATTGACCTTTGAACCGTGAATGAAAGGTCAAACATTATTTTTTCAAAAGAACACATATGGTCCCCTATGACAAGATTCATGGTGACTTTGGTGGATTTTGCATGCTGTAACCCTGAAATGCAAGAAAATCTGATTTGACCATGAAGGTGAGGTCAGAGGTCAAGTTCAAGGTCATGCATGGATACAGCCCATATCGTTTCCTGTACATGTTCTATAGCATCGGTTTTCAAACTGGGGTACGCGTACACCTTGGGGTAAGCAAACTCTCTTCAGGGGGTACGCAAGAAAAAATCCGTAATGGCGCACAATGCATTGTATTTACTATAATTTGGCGATCTAATAAATGTTTAATCTCTCTTTTCTATAAACTTCAGATGCATTGATGATTGTTTCAATTGTGTGCTGACTACCAATGTTTAGTGTACACATGGCAAATTTACATATTCTATTAGTCCTGTTCTTAACAGAAGCCATATTTAAATATGTCAGGTAACAACTGGGCAGGCTTACTTGGTGGAGCTCTAATCCCCCCTCTTTGTGTGTTTGTACCAGCCAATCGTGAAGTCTTGTTTTTGCAATTACCCGATTATTGGTTCAATTCAAAATACACGTATGACCAATTAAAAGCCGAAGTTCTGCGACCACAGTTCCCACTGATTCAACTGCAGCTGCTGGGGTGTAAAGGCAGAGGATGCCGGGCTCGATTTACAAGTTCAAACTGCGAAGTGTGCGACAGAGCAGGACAAGGAAAGGTCATCAAAAAACGCAAGTATGACGAAAGTTACATTGAACTTGGATTTACATGGACTGGGGACACTGGATATCCACAGCCTCAGTGTGTCATATGCTGTGGAGTTTTATCAAATAATAGTCTTAAACCATCTCTTCTTCACTGGCATCTGGAAACTAAACACAACCAACTAAAAGACAAATCGGCTCAGTTTTTTAAATGCAAACTGGAAGAGCTGAAAACCAGGAAAACAATTATGCAATGGAATTCTTACATTGGAAATATAAATGCACTTCGAGCATCATATCTAGTGAGTTATCGAGTGGCTAAAACGGGGAAACCACACACGGTTGCAGAAGATTTAATTGTTCCTGCTGTAAAAGACATGGTGAGGTGTATGTTCGGGGAAAAAGCTGAAAAAAAACATTCCCCTCTCTGATAATAGTGTGTCGCGCCGCATTGATGATATTGCTGAAAATGTCCTTTCCCAGCTTGTGAATCGCGTTAGAAGCAGTGAGTATTATTCACTGCAGCTAGACGAGTCCACGGATGTAGGTAGCCTAGCTAATCTTTTGGTTTATGTTCGGTATATGTACGAAAGTACCATGCAGGAAAAAAAAAATTGTCATCCCTTGCCTACCCGAACAACAGGAGAAGACATTTTCTTGTTGATTGATAACTTCATGCGTGAGCAAAGAATTGACTGGTCTCGCTGTGTAGGGATTTTCACCGATGGAGCAAAATCAATGATGGGTAAACACAGTAGAGTTGTGGTACGTATACAGGCTGTAGCAACAGAAGCCACCTGGGTACACTGCAGCATCCATAGAGAGGCCCTTGCTGCCAAACAAATGTCCGACAACTTAAAGTCTGCAGTAAAAATTGTTAACTTTGTCAAGACAGCCTCTAAATTCAAGGATATTTGGTACCCTTTGTAATGAGTTGGGAATTGCCCATTCAACGCTACTACTGCACACTGAAGTGCTCTGGTTGTCCCGCAGCAAAATATTAATTTGTCCTTTTGAGCTGCACAGCGAGCTTCAAGTTTTTTTCACTGACCATCCTTTTGCATTGTCTTCTTGCTTGTTAGATTATACCTGGCTTCAGCGATTAGCCTACTTATCAGAATTTGTTTCTTCCCTGAATTAACTTAATGTAGGCCTACAGGGCTTAAGCACCACTATTTTTAAAACTCATGACAAAATTGAATCGCTCATCAAGAAACTGCTTTTTTGGGAGCTGCTTACAGAGCAATATAATTGACTGCTTTCCAACATTTCAAGAATGTATCAATACAAACGAGATGCAGTTGCATGAGAGTGTGAAAGCTGACATTGTGGAGCACTTGAAACAACTTGGACAGCAACTTAGAAAATATTTTCCCAAAATGCATAATTCAAACGCCTGGATCTGCAATCCATTTGAGGTGTCTGAATCTCTCCCAATTCCTCATCTGTCAGTGCATGAGCAGGAAAACCTTTTAGATCTCTCTGCTGACGATGGCCTTAAATTAGAGTTTGCATGCAAAGGATGGAAGATTACCCGGATCTGTCAAAACGAGCTGTAAAGTTTCTAATGCCCTTCTCCACAACGTACCTTTGCGAGACTGGATTCTCTGCCCTCATGGCGATCAAGACCAAGTACTGACAGAGATTAAATGCTGAAAATGACTTGAGACTGAAGCTATCTCCAATTTTCCCTGCCATGAGTGATTTGTGTGATACCAAGCAGGGACATCCATCACAGTGACAAAGTAAACTTTTTTAATTATTTTTTATTAGCATAAGTAGGCCTGCATTACTCAACAATGTAAAATGTTTTTTCATATTACAATGGTTAGCTATAAATGTGTGTATAGTAAACTTTACATATATTTTTCTTTATCAACAAAAATACACGATCTCCATTTTTAAACTAGGTTGTGTGTGTGAAGTGATTGAGACCAGCATAGAGGATTACATTAAATGTTTCAAATAGTTAGGTCATTGTTTTGTTTGTTTGTATCGCATTATTGTACCATACACTCACCTAAAGGATTATTAGGAACACCTGTTCAATTTCTCATGAATGCAATTATCTAACCAACCAATCACATGGCAGTTACTTCAATGCATTTAGGGGTGTGGTCCTGGTCAAGACAATCTCCTGAACTCCAAACTGAATGTCTGAATGGGAAAGAAAGGTGATTTAAGCAATTTTGAGCGTGGCATGGTTGTTGGTGCCAGAAGGGCCGGTCTGAGTATTTCACAATCTGCTCAGTTACTGGGATTTTCACGCACAACCATTTCTAGGGTTTACAAAGAATGGTGTGAAAAGGGAAAAACATCCAGTATGCGGCAGTCCTGTGGGCGAAAATGCCTTGTTGATGCTAGAGGTCAGAGGAGAATGGGCCGACTGATTCAAGCTGATAGAAGAGCAACTTTGACTGAAATAACCACTCGTTACAACCGAGGTATGCAGCAAAGCATTTGTGAAGCCACAACACGTACAACCTTGAGGCGGATGGGCTACAACAGCAGAAGACCCCACCGGGTATTACTCATCTCCACTACAAATAGGAGAAAGAGGCTACAATTTGCACAAGCTCACCAAAATGGGACAGTTGAAGACTGGAAAAATGTTGCCTGGTCTGATGAGTCTCGATTTCTGTTGAGACATTCAGATGGTAGAGTCAGAATTTGGCGTAAACAGAATGAGAACATGGATCCATCATGCCTTGTTACCACTGTGCAGGCTGGTGGTGGTGGTGTAATGGTGTGGGGGATGTTTTCTTGGCACACTTTAGGCCCCTTAGTGCCAATTGGGCATCGTTTAAATGCCACGGCCTACCTGAGCATTGTTTCTGACCATGTCCATCCCTTTATGACCACCATGTACCCATCCTCTGATGGCTACTTCCAGCAGGATAATGCACCATGTCACAAAGGTCGAATCATTTCAAATTGGTTTCTTGAACATGACAATGAGTTCACTGTACTAAACTGGCCCCCACAGTCACCAGATCTCAACCCAATAGAGCATCTTTGGGATGTGGTGGAACGGGAGCTTCGTGCCCTGGATGTGCATCCCACAAATCTCCATCAACTGCAAGATGCTATCCTATCAATATGGGCCAACATTTCTAAAGAATGCTTTCAGCACCTTGTTGAATCAATGCCACATAGAATTAAGGCAGTTCTGAAGGCGAAAGGGGGTCAAACACAGTATTAGTATGGTGTTCCTAATAATCCTTTAGGTGAGTGTATATTGCAAGAATCCATTCACCTTTTACATAAGAACATAAGAACATAAGAAAGTTTACAAATGAGAGGAGGCCATTCGACCCATCGTGCTCGTTTGGTGTCCATTAATATCTAAGTGATCCAAGGATCCTATCCAGTCTATTTTCAAATGTTCCCAAACTTTCAGCTTCTACCACATCGTTGGGTAGTTTATTCCAGATTGTGACTAATCTCTGTGTAAAGAAGTGTCTCCTGTTTTCCGTTTTGAATGCCTTGAAGCCCAATTTCCATTTGTGTCCCTGCTGATCTGGAAAAGCTCCTCTGGTTTGATGTGGTCGATGCCTTTCATGATTTTGAAGACTTGGATCAAGTCCCCACATAGTCTCCTCTGTTCCAGGGTGAAAAGGTTCAGTTCCCTCAGTCTCTCCGAGTAGGACTTTCCCTTCAGACCTGGAATAAGTCTGGTTGCTCTCCTCTGAACTGCCTCTAGAGCAGCAATATCCTTCTTGAAGTGTGGTGCCCAGAACTGTACACAGTATTCCAGATGAGGTTTAACTAGCGCATTGTACAGTCTTAACATTACTTCCCTTGTTTTAAATTCTACACTTTTGACAATATACCCTAACATTCTGTTTGCCTTTTATATTGCTTCCCCACATTGCTTGGATGGAGAAAGTGAGGAGTCCACATAGACTCCTAAGTCTTTCTCATGCGTTACTTCATCTAGATCTGTACCTCCCATATTGTAATTATAGTGGACATTTTTATTACCTGCATGTATTACCTTGCACTTGTCCACATTGAATTTCATCTGCCAGGTGTTGGCCCACAACTGAATATTATCTAAGTCCCATTGAATAGCCTGTGCTGCCGAGATTGTATCTGCTGAGCCACCTATTTTAGTATCATCTGCAAATTTGACAAGTTTGCTAACTATCCCAGAGTCCAGATCATTAATATAGATTAGAAACAGCAAAGGCCCTAATACTGATCCCTGTGGAACTCCACTAACAACCTCACTCCAGTTAGAAGTGACTCCTCTAATCGACATCCTCTGTTTCCTAGACATCAACCAGTTCCTAATCCATCTACTTACATTACCCTGAATGCCTACAGCTTCCAATTTGAGGATCAGTCTTTGGTGTGGAACCTTATCAAAAGCTTTTTGAAAATCTAAGTATATCATATCATATGCTTTCACCTGATCTACAGCAGCAGTTGCATGTTCAAAAAATTCTAATGATTTTCATTAAGATGCTCCTCTATTTTCTGTCTAATCATTTTTTCCAACATTTTACAAGTGATGCAGGTGAGACTGATTGGTCTGTAATTTCCTGGCTCAGTTTTGTCCCCTTTCTTGTGGATAGGTATGACATTTGCTGTCTTCCAGTCAGTTGGCACATCCCCTGTGTCTTTTGGAACATTTGAGTTAGCGTCCTATACATAATTTCCCTAATTTCTTTAAGTACTGTTGGAAACTCTGCACATATGCTCTCCCAATACATTAGCCCCCTTTCTGATTAGATGTAGACCATCCGGTTTGTACAGGTCCCATCTATCCCAGAAGAAAGACCAATACTCCATAAATCTAAAACACACTTCCCTACACCAAGATTTCAACCACGTGTTAAACTTTCTAATCTCTGCCTGTCTCCCTGGCCATGCATGTGGTACTGGAAGTATTTCAGAGAAAACTACTGTGGAGGTTCTGCTCTTTAGTTTCTTTCCTAACTCTTTAAATTTGTCTTGTAGAACCTCTGCCCTACCTTTTCTATGTCATTGGTTCCAGTGTGGCCCATGACCAGTGGATTCCCCCCGGCTTTAGCCAGTAACCCGTCTACTAGTTTAGGGAGATCTGCAACCTGAGCACCAGGCAGGCAAGATACCATGCGGGTCTCACTTACGCTCCGGCTACAGCGGCCACTCTCTCAAGTGTTGCGTCCCAACCAGGTCTATGATACCCAGGGGAGATCGGCGGCTGACAACGCCATGCTGCTCAGGGATGTCGTGGCCTACTCGAGAAGGACTTCGACAGAGTGGGCCACGAATACCTGCAGCTTTTCATGGAGAGGATGGGTCTCGCTTTTGGGAGGAGATGGGTCAAGATCATTTACAGCAGCCTAAGCAGCAGAGTCCTCGTTAACCCTGTTAACCAAACCATTTCCGGTCAGGTATAGGGTTCAACAGGGTTGTCCCCTGTTGGCCCTGCTGTACGTCCTCTGTTTGGAGCCGTTCATTCATGCGATCCGCCGGGACGTCCGAGTGACAGGTTTCCATCTCCTGGGCACCGGCAGAGAGCAACTGAAAGCCCTGGCCTACATGGACGATGTGGCTGTGGTCTGCACAGACACGCCATCCGTGGACAGGGTGGAGGAACTGCTGTTCCCTCTGAAGCTGGCCATCAAGGTTCTGGGGATCACGATTGACGGGACCAACACAGGCACCGGGAGCTGGGAGGAAGATTTATCTAAAGTACAGAGGAAGATCCACAGCTGGAGCACAAAGGACCTTGACGATGACTGGTAAGGTGCTGGTTGTAAAGGCCATCCTCTTCCCTATTCTTCTCTACATAGGCATGATATTTCCCCTAGACAGGCATACCGCAAAATTGATAACAAGAATTATATTTCAGTTTGTCTGGGGGAGTAAAATGGAGAGGCTGAAAAGTGTGCAGATGGTGAAGGGCGCCCTGGATGGAGGTAGGGGGGTCCCTGACAGTATGCGGCTCATTTAAGGTGCAGGGGCTGGCATATGTGGTTAAGAACATCCAAGCTGCTGGCAAGAAGGTGAGTTTTATGAACCGCTTTTACTTTGCGGTTGCCTGAGACCACTCGGCCTCTGCACCATGGATAACACCAGGCCACACTCATGGGACCCCCCGCTGTTCTACAGGGCGCTCCGAGCCTTTGCACTCGAAGTAGGCCTCCACAAAGCCTCGGAGACCAGCAGAATAGAAGATTTCCCTCCCGAAACCTGACGGAATATCTGGGCTAACGCTATGCATGTTTGCCTCACTAATAAGAAGAAAGATGTCTCCTGGATGGCTGTGAGTAGGTGTCTCCCCACCCGAGTGTTCATTTACAGAAGGGGTTTAACCCTGTTTGACACCTGCCCCTACAAGGGCTGCCTGGGAAGGGAGGAAATTTTTAGGGACTGCCCCTCCGCTTGCAGGGTCTGGCTCCTGTTTTCTCTGTTCCTCCGCAGGTTCACCGTTCCTGCTTTGATGACCACCCAGCAGATCCTGTATGGACCAGCCAGGGGCCTAACAACATCAACCCTGAGGTGCTGGTGGCATGTCATTTGCATGGTGAAACAGGCCCTGTGGGAGG